>NW_022704992.1:3513499-3618567 GCF_011630105.1 Anneissia japonica | reverse complement strand
ATATATATAACACACTGGAGGGCTGCATTGGCAAACTAGATAATAAAAACAAAAAACTCCGGAGAGATGGTAATATGTTGCCAGGAATATTTATTAAATGAATGAGCAAACCTTTTTTTGGTTATCAAACTTTGTCAAGAAAATGTATCTTTACTCGGGACTACTTCAGCTTTGACGTTTTATCTTTTTGTAAGTCATACAATTAATCGATTTTAAAGAAAGAAAATTTTCAAGATATGGTACTGAAACGTTAATTTATTTATTTGCTTCCACAGTATGTACGTTTCAGAATATTCATCATAGGTACTTCATTTTACCACATAAAGATCTAGGTTTTATACAGATTACCATTCATAAATTAGTGATCAGTGATATTATTTATTCTCTAATGATTTTCTCATGTTACGAGAAACAAAATAAACTTTTGATCTTGTCGAAACAGTAATTTCAATCTAACCTATTTGCATTTTATTTACTTTGAAGCATATGTTACTCCTAACCTCAGATACGAATATCATATAAATAATTTATGCCTACAGTCCATGAATTCTTTGTTGTCATATTGTGATTGTGTGAAAGCTATAGGCCTACAATGAAGTGTGCTTCAATTCAATGCAATAAACATTAGCACGCTACACTGCATTCGAGTAGGGGTGGCGGATTTGTCCGATGGGGGAGTGGTCGGTCGTCACTCAAAATCTCACGGAAGTGGTCGAAACATGAAAATTTAGGGGTTTCAGTGGCTTGTTTTAATCGATTCTAGAGTCCACTAATAATATGTAAAGAATACACAGACGAGAGGAAACTCTCCTCGTGGGCCCCACCAATATCAAGTATTATATTTTACATAAAAGTCGCAGTCAAAACTGACTTACAGTGATGTTTACGAAGTGTTGAAAAGTACAATTACAGTTAAAATAAAATTAACAATCCAGCAATAATTTAAAACATACGATAAAATTGATGTAAACACCATCACAATCTTTATTAAAGATCGGCACGACTTTTGGTTTGGTTTATTCAATATGCTCTTTCAAAATACTAAGCAGAAACAAATGAACGTAAACAGATCGAATATGATTCGTGCCGATCTTTACAAAAGATTGTGGTGATGGTTACATCAATTTTAAAAAAATGTTTTAACTAAAACATCATGTTTCTCCCATCTTAGACGGTGATTCTATGTAGGCCCAAAACTATGGCAAAATAGTCCATCACCGCTTATTAACAAACCGTCTATAGTTATGACTACTCTAAAAATAAAAATATCTGATAGGCCTATCGATATATGGTGAGTAAAGACCACATCATCTATTGTATTATGCTTGTTAAAACACTATAGTTAAATATGTGTGTACGTATGTAATGTAGCTTGAAGCACGTGAATGGTGGTAAATTTGCCGTCGGGTTTTGTTAGGGGAGTAGGGACGGAATCTTTGGGGAGCAACCCTTCAATTCACTGGATCAAATGGGTTGCGCCCGAGAATATCGTCATTATTTTCTATAATTTTTCTGGTAGTCTAATCTTAATTTACGCCTACTACTGTATTATAACTCTTTGTATACGAGTTATTTTAGGGGGCTATAAATTAAAGTTATGTGTAATTTATACAAGAACATATTTAGCCTCCTCCACTTATATATTTATGTATTTGGAAATAAACTGAAACAACTGTCGACGAGAGAATAAGCGATCCTATGGAAACCGAGCTTCACAAAAGAACATGTCGGGGATAACCATAACATTGCGAAAAAATCTCACTACTATGGTAGAGAAACCGAATTGGATTTGAATCTTCAAAACCCCTGACATCCACCTCTGGAAATAAGCATTCATGTGCTTTTTTATGTTCCATTCAATTCGTCTCCTATACTTGAATGGAACGGTCCACCTTTCACCCAAAGTAGAATTGCCTTTGCACAAATAAGCATAATGTTAATCCATACTGAAATCGATTCTAGAGCATAATATAAAATGTATGAATATAACAGTAAAACCCCTCCTTTGGGACACCCCTGTTCAGGGGACACCCCTATTAAGGGGACACTTTTCCGTCAAACGAGGGAAAATATATATTTTAACACTACGGTCGACCCCTATTAAGGGGACAGGGACACTTTCTGAGTGCGAAATGGTCAAATAACCCCTATTAAGGGGACACTTAATATATTTTTATCATTGTGTCACAACTACAGCAGTCTCAAAGTAAGAAAAATTAATTCAACTTCATATTTTAATGCCTTTTTAAGCAATAAACCAGAATTTTCTCCACTGAATCCTTAGAATAAACGTTGGTATAGGCCTAATGAATACTACATGATGCTTCATATAAGCCAATCTTGTTAATTGTGACCCTTAACCATGGGGACTTATTTTCCCTTGTTTTTCATGTACTTACATATAAGATTCTAATACATACCATAACATCCACCATTAATTCAAAGTCGTTACTCTATTCATGCTACAATCATCCAAAAAAAAGCTCAATATTTTAAATAAAAAAAGGAATATTTGGTCATTAACATTGCATCATGCAATACTATTGGGAACATTTTATTATTTATATCATTTATACAGCGCAATTTCTTTGTAAATAAAAGTCGCTCCTTTTCCCCTGGTCATTGGGTCCTCATGTTTTTAAGTGCTACTGTGGTAAACATTGCAGGGGTCGGCAACCCCACCAGGTACCTATTCATACTCCTGGGTGGCAAGAACCCATGGAATAATATCCATACAGGCCTATATTGTCTACTTTCCATACTGTACAAGCCCGACAAGACAGGTGATAATACAGGAGAAGCAATGCAGATCAGTGGCGATCCAGGATTTAGCAATGGAGGTGGATGTGAGGTGCGAAGCACCGAGCGGGTTGTTGGGGTGGTTTTGGGAGGGAGTCCCCCTTTCATTCGAGTTCTTTGAAATTAGTAGACGGCTAGACACTCTTATCTTAGATGACATCTGAAAAGAAGTTAAGCTTAAAATAGAAAGTGTATGTCACGCAACATAGATACACGAGAAGCATACACACAAGACAAGTTTTTTTACGGTAACTGAATTGGGGGTGGGGGTGGCTAGTCACCCTATTCACCCCCTCTAGATCCGCCACAGCAAAATGTACAGTACAGTACAGCGAGGGACTGAAACTCAGACCTCGAGGTTGGGAAACCATACCATTCCCGCTGCACCAAACCGCTTCTGCAACATATACTGTAAAACTATTGTTTTAATTACAGTACATTTGTGCTGATTTCATATTATAAAATTAATTGTATTTGCATTGCAAATTGTTGCTATAAATTAGTTCTAATTCTACTTAGCTGATTCCTTATGTCAATAAAAATAATATTACACAGAATGTATGTCATCGTTGTATGAAAACATGCCAAAAACCCCTATTAAGGGGACAATTTTGTGTTTTTGGTTAGTGTCCCCAAAATGGAGGTTAAACCCCCCATTCAGGGGACACCCCTATTAAGGGGACACTTTTTCTGGTACCGAAGGTGCCCCCTTAATAGGGGTTCTACTGTATATGCCTATTGCACATTCTCCACAAAAAAACTGTAACACACAGTTGCTTTTGGAAATCAGTTATATTTTATTAATAATAACCTCACTTATCACTACACATGCTAAAATGTATTAAATTAAATCAAAAATCAAATTCTCACTTACTAAACGGCTGTAATAATCTTTGGCAAGTGCTGGGTAATTATGACAGAACTCTTCTGCAAATCATCAACTAACTACATCAAAAGAAAATTATTCTAAAGTTTTTATTAAGCTCACTAGAGACAGAAATTAGTTAGGCCCTATATGAAGTACTGCCTACTGTATATAAATGTCATTCAGGCCTCGACATCGAATCATTCATAGGCACCTATCAATTAGCAATCGGTCAAATATTGGTATTAACTATCGTAGTATAAATCAATAAATTAAAAAGTGGCAGTAAATTCTCAAAATTTAATACATTCTTAAGCTTGATTTAAATACAGCAGCATGATTCTTGAAATGCAATGAGGATTACACAAACAATGCTACTGTTTCATCCTCCTGCCCTCCTTTGTTACCTGTGTTGATGATTTGTGGAAGGGTACTGTTCCTTTCGTGTTGATTCTCCCTTGTGATATCATGTTCACATTTTAACAGCCACAGAAAGGTGGATACATGTGCACACAATTTAACAACTGAATACACGAGACTATCATTTAATTAAGTAATTTAGTGTCTCTTTGAAAATGGTTTTTCCTTAAAACTATTCGTGATTCATTGAAAGATAAGCAATATATTTAAAGTATAAAATATTTGAAATATATAAATTAAGATAATACATTTGGTGCGAATAAACAGTAGATCCTTGATTCACACATACACAACTAACATCATAAAGAATTCACCAACATCGTTAACAACAGTTTTGAATCTTACTTATAATTCAACATCAGACTTTTAAAAATGCCAATTAAACAAGGTTCTTTTACAACCTGAGAAGTGTTCTTCCTCTAAACAAAAGATAAAATAGTTCATAAGAAAAAAAGGTACCAAAATTTACAAATACATAATAATTCTATAGTAATATATACAACAATCAATTATATAATTGTATTCAATAAAATCACTTTTTGTGCTAATCATAAAAATTAATTGAAATAGCTTTGACTTGTTCTAATGTACAAAAGCTTAAGATACAGCATAGAGGCCTACAATTAAATGGCCGACCATGTGGTATACATCTAATTATCAGCATGTTTTCCCGAGCCTCTTTTTCTGGCAACCACTCAATTTATACATAGGCTTAACCACTGATCCATGTCTAGGGCACAAGGCATACGATTTAATTCAAAATGATCTCCTTGACCAACCAGTGAATGTGTCCATAAAATAGAAGTGAGCGTGTCCATAAAATACCAAGGGCCATGTCAATAAGTAGTCAGCAAGTGGGTGTGTCCATAAAATACCAAGGCCCATGTCAATAAGTAGTCAGCAAGTGGGTGTGTCATATAACTTATGAGTGCTGCATCAAGCTAAACACGTGATAACAATTATAAAGATGAACACCTGGGCTCATAAAAATTGTGACATAGGTTAGTTGGATTACCACTTGATGACAAGTGAGGGATAAACTCTGTAAACTTTATATATTATCATTTATCACACACTTATTAGGACTTTTTTTACAATACACCTTTATCAATATTAGTTAAAAATTTAGCTATTTGGTCAATGAAGCTTACCCTCATCATAAAAATGCCACATAAATTATTGTGAAAACATTTCAAGGTCATTGAACATTACATCTGGATTGACTAATTAATAATTTTGATGTTATTTTTTCTTTATGATGCGTTCGAGCTTACGCGATGTGATGCTGGTAATCTAAAAGCATTGCTAAATGTACTACTGATGTTATGACTAATTAATAACAACCTAAAAATGGTAAGGGGAGGTCATAACCAATGAAAATATCGCCACAGAAATTGAGAATGCTGGAAGAATATCAGCGAAACATTATGCATGTGTGAAACATTTCCATATTTTAGCATTATTAAAGAAGAAAGAAATAACATCAAAAACCGTAACATCTCCTCATTTTTTGTGTGAATCAATTTGCATGGGTTTTTTTTAATTAAAAAATTGTAATACATTCCATGGACACACAACAACTATGTGATTAAATATTAGTGTATGATAAAAACTTTTAATGAGCCTAGTTTAAATGTATATCAATTAAATAACAACAAATTTTCATGATTCACATTTTTTTAAAAACAAACTGATCTTATTACTTGGAAACACAGCTTTGGCTTTTGACAATCTTGTTTAAACATCCATAGAATTGGTGATAAAGAGAATTACATTTAAAAACTTTTCATTATTCTAGATATTAAGGCATTTCGGAGGTACTGTAATTAGGCAAAAGAAAAACACACTGTGTTACCCAAGCCTCACTGACACAAAAACTTAAAATCTGCGGTTATTTATTTATTTTTTTTTTAAAGCCCAAACGATGTTTAACAAAGGCTTTTGATAAATATTATGCCTGAAGAATGAAATTTACCTCAGTGGTTATAATTTATGAGCCAGAGTTCATTCCAACGAACCCTTGAACATTTAAAAAACACAGCTTTAACATGTCACTGTCCTTGAGCAACACAATATTTTTTGTTTGCCTTTTATTGTTAGCAATCATTTGGTAGCTTTTCTTTTCAATGACAACTTAAGTAAATTTATAAAATACTGTACATCAATTATTTACTGATACAAAATTGTCTGTTATTTAATGCTTATTGTGCAAAAACTGTAGAAAATGTTTAAAGAACAATTTACAAACATGCTTGCTTAGTACATACATGTAATTAAATATTAATGATGGTATGAAAGCATGAGCAGTCGTAAGATATATTACAAGTTTTGTTGAAGGAAAGGGTAATTTATTATGACCTAATGTAAGAGTAAAGGTAATAAATGTTAATATTAAAGCACACGTTCCATAAAATCACTTCAATATTGCTACAGTGTGCAATTATTACACTGCGTAGATGTCCTGACGGAATCGCTCCCTGATTTGACTGACCAATCAATCAGTGTCAACGAAAGCTGTTTGTGAAAGTGTGATTTTATGAAATCAGGCTGAGCATGTTATGACATTAACTATGTTGATGCCGTATCATATACATTTACTATGTTTTCAGTTTGAACAAAGACTATCAAGTTGCAGGTCAATGTCTGACACACTAAATTTTGAGTGAGGTAAACACATTTGGACGTATAAATGCTTGTATAGGTCAAAGTGCATTATATCTAAGTAATATTTTTGAAATTCTATAAAATTGTTTTTTTTTTTTATTTTGGCAAAAATGTTTTGAATAGGTAAAGTGCACTGTATTGTAGATAGTTAATGTTTTAAAATTCTATAAAAATTGCTTTTTTGGCAGGCAAATTTATTTGACAAGTTTGTAATTTAATTTGCATTTAAAAATATGTAAAACGTGGTTGCACATAGATAAGGGCAAATGGTATAGTTTACATCCACACCACTCCTTTCACATCAATTATAATAAATTATGAATGTTGCTTAAATGATACATTAGTTAACGCATCAGTGAACATCATAATCCAATGGGAACTTCTGTTTTAAATTATGTTAAGAGTGGAGCTCTCTAGCTCTTAAGTGATACAAACACTGATTATGTTTAATTAAATGGTAGTTTTTACCTTTCAGAAACTCCTTAAATATATACCATCTGTTATGGAAAAAAACCTTGAAAATTTCAAGTAAATTACTGTAAATAGCTCATCAAAATGATCAAGTAAGTTAAATTCCAATGATGTACATATTGGAACAAAAAGTTTTTTTTTTGCTGATATACCAAGCTTTTACTACATATAATAATATCCTTAAACCTTTTACCAGCCAATTCAAAAATCTATGCAATAAATATAGGAATGGTATTAAACACTATTAACTTACTTAAATTAAAATGTAAGAAACTAAATATTGAATTTTATTTTTCAAATAGTTTAATTAATAACAGACTGTATATATTTATACCATGTTATAACTGCTAAGGTCTATAAACACCATAACAATTTAAGGGACAAACAACCAGTGATTTGTCACTATATGGATGTTATAGGACACAATCATGGGCACAACACTAATATTTTTGTCACAGAAAAACTGCTAGTGTGGACAGTGATTTATTCCTACTTTATAGTACTTATTGGCAAATCCATAGCTTTTGATGTGGCAAAAACAACAACCATCTTCTTTTTAACCAGTTTTCTTCTGGTCATGCATGAATGCACAAGTTGCTAATATTACCATATGTAGCATTTTTCTCTATTTTAATGACTTCCTATTCATTGATAGAAGTGGACTGTTGCCTGTGAGTGATAACAAGTCATTATAATAACTCTGCTTTCCAGATCTTTCCCCGCTGTGCCTTGTTGATCTATGATGCTTCATACATACATGCAAACACTGCAACCCCCCTCTCACACACACACACACATGCATAACAATATTTATATGATGTTTTTTCATCTTATTTGTGAACTATGCAACAACTGCAGTGCTAATGTGCCCGATATAATATTTTCTCTCTTTCTATCTTTCATCTAAAAACTAGGAACCCAATCAGGAAACTATCTTCTTCCACTATTAAAAAAACATGACACACAGAACCCATTCTGTTCCTGGGGATACCTTTGTTATGTCCAATGTTTCAATCTCTCTCTCTCTCAAATCCATGTGCTAGGGATCCACTGAAGTGCTCCTCAGTTTCTTGTTATCTCTAACCCATAAGCTAGGCACATACTCAGGCACTTTTGTTAATCCCTGCTTTATAAATGGCCATGATGCTTGACAAATTCTGTACAGATCTAGGCAGTGGTTGAGCATCCTTCCAAGAGGCTTTACAAATCCAATTATATCGTCAGGATTCTTGCTATCTCATCCAGGAGCTGGGAACCCATTGTGGTTCCCTCTCGATTCTCATTGCTGTTGCTATTAGCTCATTATAGGCAGTCGTTAAGTCCTCATTAACAATAGTACAGTCAAAATAATGTCCATAATTTGCCTCCATTCGTATTCCACTTTCAATCATATCCATGAACTCCTCGTCCTATCATGAAAATCAATTATTCAGTCAACTTACATCCATTCTTTATTTATTTAAAAACAATTCTATTAATTTTTTTTAACTTGATTCAACTTTAGGGACAAGGGCCAAGGATATGCCAAAAAGGAAATTTAATCACTTTTCTAAGTAGCGAACGCTTCACAAGACAAATATACACACAAGATTCTCTAGACTCATTATGAGCTTAGGGATTGGAGTGGTTTTTAGTGGATGGATGGGTGTATTAGGTGTAAACACCAGATAACCTGTGAAAGTCTAAAGAAGACTTATTTCCAGTGGGGTCCTTCTAGTAGTGATTGGGCAGTAGGCCTACACTGGGAGGTAATCCCCTACTCTTTTCTGAAGAGTGTACTGCGTCCATAATGCACACCGGACCAATGGCTTAAACGTCTCATCCGAAAGACGGTGCGCTATCGTTACTTGAATTTTAGCCCTCCAGCTGAAAAAGTAGGAGAGCAGCATTGGGAACTGGACCAGGGATCAAGAGATCAGTTCAGCGTACACACAGTGGCTATCACCAGTTTAGCCAACTGAGCTAAGCTGCTCTGCTGTGAGGAAAATCATGTTATGACAGGGATTGGAAGGGGCCTTAACCACCAAGCAATACATTTCCACTTGCATGTTTTTAATTTAGCTCATTTTGAATTGGATAAAATGATAATTTGAAAATTTGCCAAAATTCCATCTGAGACAGCGTACAATGAACACATTGGAAAAGGGTGCAATTTATCTCAGACCTACAAGCAGAGAGCATAACAGGTCACAATGTGATAATGCTGAAAGCAGACATTTGATACAAAATCCAGCTTGCATTGACACATTACTGTATCTATAAACATATTTTGCCAAAATAGTTAGAAAAATTTATTGGAATGCTTTGCTCAATCTGGCTTTGCTTAAAATAACTGTAAAAATGTGTACTTAATTGTAGACATCTTACAAGTTGGTCTGTAAAATACATTATATTCATACGTGGCGGGGCAAGCTAAACCAGTTACTTGTTGCAAATCCTGTTTCAGAGATAATAGCCAAAACATGATGGAATGTCAAAATTTATGAAATCTACTTTATTACACTAAACTAACCTTTATATATCTATATATCACGCTATGCTGTTATTTTTCCTATTTTCAATGTTAAAACAAACATTTTTAACGATTTGGTAATGGTTTTCTGCTGAGAAACGCCCAAAATCATAAACTTTGAAGGTTGATTTCTCAAATATTGTTGTTTAAACAGCTGTATGTTTAAACTCCTGTAACTAACGAAATGTCAGATTTAAATGATTCTTTTACCATTTTATAGCTTTCATTTTACTGTTTAATGCTGCATTAATAGCTAAAGATCAATTTTTGCGACAAAGGACTGGTTTGGCTTATATTTGCCACATACTATTATTAATACTATTATTATTATTTACTGTTACTATTATTATTATTATTGAAGAAATATGTATGTAGTTTAAGAGGGATGGGGGTATGCCTTGATTACCTTTTTGTATTCATTTGTTTGATACAATAAAGAACAATATGTGAATTGTATATTCATTCACAACTATAGGTCTCCCTCTAATTAAAGACCACCTCCAAATTAAGACCACTTTTCTGTGGTCCCATATTAGCAAATGTCTTTTATCTTTATTATTGCAATCAGAAACCAAAGCTGCTAAAGAAAATGGAACGACCGGTCCCAAAAGTGGTCTTAAATTGGAGGGAAACCTGTATTTGTATATTAGCAACATTATGGTAAATTGAATATTTATTTTAACTTACTGTAAATGATTTTGTTTGTTTTTTCTCCATTGTGTATACTGCCTTCGATGCCATCCTACTGGACTTGAGCCTTTGGAATGACGGGGGCTTGATAAAGATCACGTAGGGCTTCACATCAGATGCCTTCAAAAGTTTCAATGCCTAAAAAATAAATAAACACAAAATTATTGTATGCCTGATAGCTTTCTTATAATAAATTTAGTAATATATTGTCATCTATAATTATCAATATTTGATTTTGATTTCTTTATCTATTAGTAATAATAATAAATAAGATTTCTATAGTGCTCATATCCATTTTAAAGAAATATTCAATGCGCTTGGAAAAATAAACAGCAGAAAAAGAAAAATTTGGAAAACTGAACCAGTAAATGTCCTACAAAGAAACCAGAAGCAGACAAACCAGCATTACTGCTCTGTTTACCAGCACTTTGAAGCCCCATTGAGGGCTTGCTGGTTCTCAAGTAACAAGAGTATCTGCTTAGCTATCCTATCAATAAACATAAAACACAAAAGGAATTGAGAGAATCAAAACTAGGAAACCTCAGATGGCAGTCCCATCAAATGGGTCTTGAGTGCATGTTTGAAGGCCGATATAGTTTTAATGGAGCAAAGGGAAATTGGCATCATAAAACATGTACAAAAAAATACTAAAAACTACTTTAAAAATAGACATAGCACTTCTAAGATAAAATGGTTAGAAATATATTAAAATTCATCCATTGGCAAAATAACAACTGAAATTCAGCAAAGAATAAAGATGACAGGATAACCCATCAAAGTTCTTAATATTAAAACAATTTATTTCAAATGTTTCAACATTAATTATGTCAGTCATCATTCCTGATGATGACATAATTTATGAAATATTGAATCCCAACACAATGGCGTGCATTTCGATACTTGGAGTATGTATTATACTATCTTATCTGAGATTTATCAGTGGACCTTTTGGTTTATTTCAAGTGAGATTCAGTGGAGGTGTTTCTCCATACCAAAGTTACTATATGGGATTATTATTATTCATTGCATATTTTGAAATAACTTTTAGAACAAAATGTGTCCTAGTGTGAAAATTGAAAAGAATATATCATCAATCAGTCGACCATCCGAATGGTAATCAGAGGTTCTAGGGTTAAAAAACCCCCTGGAAATCTTTTCCCTTTTTGCCAACCCCTCCTACCAAACTATGTAAAGTGTGTGCATATAAACTTACTGGGGGACAGACGATGAGTATAGCAACTTTGGCCGCTAATATCGCACCCCTTACTGAGTCCAGACTGGTCCCATACATGTTGCCCTTGTATTCGCCCCATTCTACAAACTTATTTAAACGTATATTCCTTTCAAATTCTTCTTTGGAGATGAAAATGTACTCTTTTCCATTTGTTTCTAAAAGTTTTTTTGGACGGGACGTATCTGGAATAAAACAAAAAGATTATTAAGCACACTATCTACAATATACGTTATTCATATAGTTATCGTCCTTTTTGATACCAACAGAAAATTCAGATTAGGCCCTGGGAAACATGGAGGCTGCAGTGCCCATTATGTCTAGTACACTAGCAGCCAATCTCCTAGTCTCTTTGAATAGTGTATTTCTTCTTTCCATGTACAAGTGCTATATGTACATAGGACCACACATAGTATGGTATATTATTTAAGATGGACAGAATTTATAGTCACCACACATAGGAAATACTATATTAAAATATAATTTTTGTATTTTTCTATGAATTGTTTTTTTAATGTTTTTTTTTATCTTCAGCATTTTTCTGTTTTGTATTTACTTTGTTGTTTTTGATTTGTGATTTTATGATCGTGTTTTTGATGTTGTGTATAATTAAGAGTTTTGTGATGCAAACCATTTCAGTTACAGCTGCTCTTTGTAATTGTTTCATATTTTTATACCTGAATAAATAAATTAAAAATAAAAAAAACAGCAGCAATCAAATAATTTCATACAACATTGAAGAAAATACAGACGATAATGTAGCATATGATATCTAAAAAATATGAAATGTTGTATATGTTATGGTAACTGTTAATACTAACAAGAAAATTTATATTAGGCCTCATCATTAATGATAATTGGGTGATGAAGCTTACTTACGTGGAATAGTGGACTTAAAATGAAATGGCTTGCTGGCCATCAATCTCTTCTTAAGTTCATTCTTGCCAACACCAGGTGGGCCTACAGGCATAGGAAACAAATCACTTAAAAAATGAACAACTCAACAACAAATTAAAAACTCACACAATGTTTTGAGCAAAACAAGTAAAATATATTGACAAAAAGAATTGCTCATTTCAAAATATTTGCTGTATCTCAAAATCAATATATAATAAGTATATAATATTTAAAGAAAATACATTTAATGTGTCAAAATATTACCACATACCTACTATAACCAGGGGTCGTGGCCTCTCTGGAGGGGCGCGGAAGAGCGTAACTTCTTCATAAATTAAGATCTCATCAACATCATAATCTATTGAATGAAAATAAAAAATATTGTCATATTCATTCTCATGAGAGTTTTACTATGACTATGACAAGTAATACTAGACTGGTAACTTGTAATAGGCTGGAATGGAAGCAAAGATTTGAATGTTCAATTCATTTACATCCAAACAAGTGGCAAGTTTTACACTGCAATTCTTGTATTTCAATTGTTATTAATTTATTTTTTCTATTTAACTTTTGACCGATTTCATTGATGATTTTGTACATAATTATATATATATTTTAATGATATTTTTACTGGACTATTTTATGGTAATTTGGCATCTGAGAGCCACTAGACATTGATTTAGTTTTAGTTTTTAGCAATCCTGTTTGGCCATTTGAGTGTTTTCTTCTGTCTCTGTTATTCTGCGCTTGTCAGTTTTACTGTTCTTTGGACTAAATAAATGAAATGAAAAAAAAAAATGATGTGGCCAATTGCATGATGAAAATAAACAATGTACAAACAAGCTCTAAATTCTAAAAAGAAAAAACTAGTAAAAACTGAAAATTTCACTATTTAATAGATCCCCCCCCCAAAAAAAGTAGGGCAAGATGAAGGGTAGACTTACTCCTTGTTCCTACAGTTTTTAAATCCTATACCCACCTTAAAGGTTCTTCATGGTAATTTTTAATGACTGAATCCACTTAAAATTGTAATATGAGAGATTTAACTAGAAATCCACAATATACCACATTCATCTTATTTTCAAAAAACCCAATAGGAAAATGGATGCCAGGAAATTGTTACTTACTGTGGTTTTGTATGGATTGATACATGATTTTCTTAGTTTTCTTCTTGTTTGGTATTCGTAGACTGCTTCTGCTGCTAAGATTACTCCTCAGTGATGTAGTGCTCCGTGTTGACAATCGTAAACCTGCAAAAGTGACAATGAAAGACAAACGATTAAAGTACCAAGACTGCATAAGTACCTTAAGGAAGAGAAAAAAAAAGAATAGTGCTGAAGTGACCGACTAAAGATCGAAATTGGAAGAATTTCAGCACCATAACTGCAGCACTTTTCTCCAAGTTATGTGAATTTTTCTACATCTCTACATATCTTTTCCAATTACTTGTCTTTGATAGATGTCAGATGGAGAGTGTAGCATGTTTCAGGTAGAGTTTGTTTTGATACCTTTGCCTAGTATTATTAGAATTGATATTCAAAAGTTTCACAGCTAATAGCAAGCACAAAGGCCAATTCAACAGATTTACACCCAGGAATTCAAACGTAAGCATCTTAACCACCAAGTTACAGCTTCACCTATTTCTTTATTATACACGCTGTTTTAAAATGCACTCAAATTAAAATCATGAACCAAAGAAAAATAAAATCTCAAGCAAGTAGAAACTTTGATCTAAGTTAGAAAGTGTGCTTATATAATATTATAAAACAAAACTGATTAAATGATAAATAAAATAGTAAAATAAATAACCAAAATAAAAGGAAATAACTCATGCACATTCCCAAGTAAATGTTTTAAGCTATTGCACCATTTTTTTCACCTTCCTACTGCCCGTCAGGTCTTAACTTATAATCCAAAGTAAGGGTAGGCCTTTGATGCAGTTCTGTATTAAAGGCAGGCTACCATTTTAAATATGTTTATTCCATGAACAATAAAAGTTCTGTAGTAGCAGATAGCTATAGTTAAGCATTTACACCACCACTTACAACAACAAAATTTCACAGAAAATCTCTCTTCCTTGCATAACCTGTACCATCAATTACCTATTCACAAATCGCTTCTCTTCAACTCAGAATCCAACAATGAACAAGTGATATATATCACAAAAGTAAAATGATTATGAAAATTAGGTACAGTTAAAATTCACTTTTTTTTATCTTATAATGAAGTAAAAATTAGTAAAGTGTACTTTAACAAGATGCAACTTGTATGCAACTCCCAAAAATCTTTTTATAATAAAAATTAAAAAAAATGTTAATGAACTAATTATTGGAGATTTTACCATATTTCCGTGGGGTAGCTAAAAGCATAGTAAAAGTAATGTAGTTAATTAAAATAACAAAATCAAAGACAACACTTCAAAATAATTTGGGTAATGGGATAACTGAACATAAACAATTTGATTAAAGGCTGGAACAGAAATATGTCACTGAAAATAATGTTGGAAATGTGCAAAAGAGGTTGAGTTTGTATACTTGGTTATTTATTATTCTTAATAATATTAATATTACATTATTGATATATGAAAGTTAAAGATCTGAGATAGTCATGATTATTTGTTATAAAGATATATGTTACACATTGGAACTTAACTGAAATATAGCGCAAAAAATGATAGGCAAATAAACACAATTATTTAAAAGCAGATATATTTAGGCTTACTAAACAGAGAGATTGTTGCAATATGTGTTGCCCTCTATTTGAGCCTTGTGAAGAGTCTTTAAATAACAGCATTCTATTTTAAGATCGTTTAATGCGTTAAGAAAACGAAATATGCTTGTGAGGTAAACTTAAACAAAAGAAAATAAAAATCTGGGTTTTAAAAACAACAGAAAACAACCAAGATTTAGCACCATGCACAAAATAACCACAAAATGGTGGAAAATAAATAAAACTTACTGTAAAACAACGATGGATCTTGATCTTTTTTGAGGAAAAAAACATTTCCAAGATAATCTTACGAACCATTTACAAAAAAGAGAAGTATTCATACTATCTATATAATATTTTTTAAATGCTTATCTTTTAAATATTACATATAATATTAAGTTGTTAATATGTGTTTACAGTAGGTCTAAATTTGAGATACGGTACATAGTTTTTGTTGTAACTTACTTTGTGCTCTTCTAAAATTCAAGTCTGGAGAGCTTGGAACAGAGTTTACGGATGAAGCCCTACCTCCTGGTACTGACTTAAGAGATGGAGTCGGTGACTGTGTTGGCAGAAGGCTTCTACTCAATGCCTCCCTCCTGAAAAAAGCCAAACATAATAATGAAGTAAACAATATTTTGATAAATATTTTCGTGGCAGGAAGATCCATACATCAAGAGACCCCAGGCATTCAACCTTTTTAATCTAGAGGCCAGTTTCAATCTCTTGAGACCAGTGGCAGGCTGACATAATTGTGTACTTTTTCAACGACAGCCCCACCCATTCTCTTTTATAGGTCTAAAAGTCATCCTAATATAAAGTACCCTTTGTTTTTCAACATTAACTATGATAGGTCTTGTAAAAATGAGGGAATGCGGTAGCATATAAGGGGAAGGAAGGGTGGGTGATAAAAGCACTTGTACCACAGATTCTCCAATCCAACCCTATTAGCTATAACTAGAAATTTTCTGAGCACAAAAAAAAATCGACTCAAGTACTAAATAGGCTTGTTAATAACAATGCCAATGCCAGAAATTCCAAGACAAGAAGTCCAATATCCCTAAAAAGAGCCAAAATTTACCTCAGCCCCACCATGGTTGGAACAGGTTACACAGTGGCAGATCCATAAATTTAAATTTGATGTAATGGGGGCCAGGGAGAAACTTTTGGAAATTGAGGACTTCGACAACCCTCAGCCCCAACACAGTTGTGCCTGAGGTATGCAATTTCATGGTTGTGGCACCCTTAGAAGGCTGTAAATGTCAGACTTCCCATCAATGTCCACATTTTCTTTTACCTGTCAAACATTTGGGGGCCCGAGAATGGATCCCCTACCCAAATCCAATCCTGATGCATAGCACCAAAGCCAATCAGAAAGTGTACATAAATCACTAAACATGTGAAAGAGTAGATAATTAGATAATTTCAAAATACCTTTCTTGTAGGACTTTGCCTGGAATAAGTCCTGTCCTCATTTCAGGATCACCTTCAATCCGTGCCTGCCACCACTGGGGGTCGTCCTGGGCCACTATGTGTAAAATGTCCCCCTTCTTGAATGGAAGCCCCGCTTCCACACACGGAATGCTGCGATCAACGTCAGGGTCAAAATTGAAAAATGCTTTTACACGAACCTAAACAGAATGAAAGAACAATAATGAAGACGATGATAAAGGATTTATTGGTGTCAATATTGGTAATATTAATATATTATCAATAACAAGATACTATTATTACTACTTTTATCTAATTAATATTGATACTATTATTATTATTATTATTATTATTTATTATTTAGTATCACTTTTCCCCAGATCCTCTATGCACTTCGCAGAAACAGATTACCATCACTATTGCTACTATTGTATAATTATTAGTTGCCATTTAAAGTATATTTGGAATTTCCAATGTGAAATTCATTTGTAATATTGATGTTTGTACTCAAATGGACTTGAGTAATTAAAAACCAGTATTATCCTATATCGTTAATGCAAATGATAAGCATAAAAAACCCAGGACTAATGGCCAAATCGGACAACGCTAGCCCAACAACTTCGGAAGCCAGAAGTGATGACGACTGCAGATCTGGTAAGTTAGAAACCTGTCTCTTATACACATCTAGATGTGTATAAGAGACAACAATAATAATATATATATTAAAAGGATATGTCAATTTTGATTAGTGCCATATCTGGAAAATGTCAACAGAATGGAAAGACTGTATTTAAACAGACTTTAGATTTTTGTTTTAAAGTGATATGACATTCAAACTCAATAGTAATATTACTGATTTTGCACTACAAACATAATCCAAAACACTACACTCAATTTTTGGTTGAATTCGAACCAAGTAGTGTACATTGTATATTGAGTAACTTAATTATGTGCCAACAACAATACATGCATGATGTAATATGTGCCAGTGATTTTGAAGAGATGACTTGGGAGATTATGTGGGAAGGGAAGACATTTGTGGGAAGGGAAGACATTTGTGTGAAGGTATTGGGGCTTACCATATGTGTATGTTTGTATATGGAATAGCACAATATTCCCTTACAAAAGAGAACTTTATACAGTTTATTTTTCTAATGGATTAGCCAATCTGCAAGCTACAGCAATCTGTAATTTTGTTAATTATTATGTAGTGATATTTGTATTTGTATGTAACTCATTCAACTTAGATTTATTGTGAGAGAAAAATTTGGAAAAAAAATTTGAATGACCCTAGGTATGGTATGTAGTAGAAATTAAAAAAGTAAAAACAGCCTTATCCTTTTCCATTTTACTGAATAAAAACCATGTTAGTAATGTTTTGGCCAAATGCTCTATAAATACCCAATTCGCATAAGATAAAATGTTAAGTAGGAAGTACTATCCACATACTACTCCCAAAATTTCTGTTGTCTTCACACAGCTGGATGTGACAAAGTCCCAGCATTTTTTTTTTACAGAGTAGGATTGAAAGGAACACAAGTGTCTAAACAACCAAGCTATAAAGTCCACTAAGAATTTATTAAGAACCCAAATGGTTAGCCTTGCTCAGATCACCCTTAAAAACTGATGTAAATTAAATAACAAAAAATAGAGTCAATTTATATGATAAAGCTGAACTTACAACATGCAGAAAATAGCACCTAATTCTAAAGGAGTGATTTGAAATGTGTATTTTTTTTTATGAAAAAAAACAAACAATCCCAGCAAATAAAAACAAACCTGTTTTTCTTTTCCAACCAGCTATGATGATCAGAAACAAGAACAATAATTATTTATTGTAGAATATAATTTTAAATAAAATAATACAGAGAAAATAAATTACGGTACACATCATATCAATATTTATCTGCATAAAACATCTTTATCCAATACAAATTTTATCACACATAATTTAGTTTTTGTGAATCACATGACTTCAAATCAGGTGACTTCATGATGTTTACTCACCTGACTCTCGAGGGCACCATTGCTAATAGCATTTGCCGGAATTAACTTAAATGTGATTGTTCCATTTATTGAAGACTGCAAATACAAAAATGAAAATGGTAAATAAAATTGCTATTATTCATTTTATTTAATAATATTGATAATGATGTCGATTATGATCATGATGGTTTGGTAATGAAAATTTCCAATATCATGGAGATTATAATAATTTTCATGAGGATAAAGATGGCATTATTCTATTTTAATATATTTTTTTTAATTTATCATTTTACTTCAAACAATGTATAACTCTTGGCCAAATTGTATGTAAATCTGCTGCTGATCATCAATTAAATCCCCTAGGCAATGGAAAGAGGCAGATACTTACAAGAAGACTGACAACCTCATCTGGTGTCTTGCCCTTCACTCTTATACCATCCACCTCTACAACCTCATCATTCACATGTATTAAGCCTGAGGAATGGCGAAAAAAGACAGAAATTTTATAATCTTTAATTTTTTTATATGTAGCTGAATGTTCTAGCAGTACAGTAAATACAATAATATAAGCAGTGGTGGATCCAGGATTTTGAAATAGTGGGGGCCCAAAGAGGGACTTTCACAGACAGAGGATCTACACCACCTTAGCCCCACCACGGTCGAGAAAATTTATGATTATGGCACCTCTAGATGGCCAGAAATGGCACTCCCAGAACCAGCATTTTCTTTTTTCCCCATTTTTTTTTTTAATTTTTAAAATTTTAGAGGCCTCCAAGCTGGCCTACCCCCACCCGCTTGAATCTGACACTGATAAGGATATTTGTCATTCATAGATATTTAAATGACTCATCAGCTTACTAGCATACAGTATGTGGGCCAATTACATGAACATGTGGGGTCTACCAATTAAATTTCAGCATCGTTAATAATGAGACTTAGTTTATACATATAGAGCATCTTGTGTTTATGTTTGTCTTGTGAAGGGATATACGCCACTTAGAAAAGTGATTAAGTTCACTGTTTGAAATATTCTTGGCTTTCTGCCTTAACTGAACATTAAGGTAAGACATTAATTATAATTTTTGAAATTATGTCCCTAATCCACCACCTCGTGTGACGCAACACTTTGTAGGTTCAATGCCTGTTCCCCTGCATTTCAATTCAGATACTGTATCTTCTTTGATGAGTATTGTACCTACCACTTCTGTCTGCCGCTCCACTATGCATTATCCTGGCAATTTTTACAGATCCTGTCCTCTCATCACACGTTATGGTTGCTCCCTGTAATTGCCAGTAGCAAAAGAGAAAATACTTAAAATACCATATTTATTAATGATTAATCTTCAATCTCTAATTTTAAGAGAGTTTACAGCCTTCTCCCTTTAACTTCATATCTCTTAAACCCAATTTCTTCATTTCACAGGGCCTTCAACATCCATAAATCATGTTATTATTTTACCTCCTATTAAAATTCTGTTTTTGACAGCATAATCAATAAGTATGCAGTACCTAACCATGGAATGAATAGCATTAACCTGACAAATCTTATGGGAGGCATTACAGACAAACCCTGATAGGTTAGACAAGAAATCAATTTCTACTCAAGAATTCAAGAACATATATTGATGTTTGTAATGTAGATACCGCAGGAGGTAGCAGTATAGTACAATGATTAGTAGTGGAACCATTTTTCATAATGTCCAAATTGACAGGGGAACTAATGTCATAGCTGTGTATTAATTAGATAGATAATGAATTGAACGCTTGGTTTGTTGGTTTTTATTGTATGTCCCTTAAAACTGTCAGGGTTTTAACATAAAAACTCACAAAACAAAATTTAATAAAAATAATTTTTTATTTTTTTGTGGGGGGGGGGAGAGGAGGGAGGGAATGGTGGGGGTAGCTTTTATTCGTTTAATATTATTATTAAATTATTATTTTACTTATTTATTTATTTTTGATTGATTTTAATTACTATCTAAATTTAGGTACTGTAGTGTATTTAATACCAGATTATTCTATTACTTAATAAACAAGCCAAACAAGCTAAAACTTTTATTGTAATCAAAGTCATCAGGAATATTGAATTGCTTTTTCATAATATGACAAAGAAATATATTGTTTATGGTTATAATTTATATCCTTGTCAATGGAATTCAATCTATAAAAACCTATTAAAATAAAAATGAATTCACCATGAAAAGAACAAAAATTCATCACGTACAAGAGGCTCGTTACTCTTGACTAAACGAACTATTTTCATCGAATCATCACCATCACTCATGTCTGCTTCTACTTCTTGTAACTTAGGGTAAAATTCTTTGGTTGCTATGCGGTCATGGACATGAAGTATCATCTGCATTAGTGGACTCTGTAGAATCAGGCCTAGCTCTTCAGCGTCTTGGCCTAGCGGGTATTCAGTGATGTCTTGAGAAACCTGAAGTGACAAACATCAATCAATCAATCAATCAATCAATATTTGCAAAGAAGCAATATCTACGGCAGAAACCATGTTTAGTAGTGCTATGATGTAAACATTACTCAAAGTGCACGTAATGAGATAACGTTAATTTACAGATGAAATATATGAAGGATATATAAAATACTGGTATATTTAGATGTACAAGAAAATATACACATTAAAAAAAAAATGTACTGTATATAAATTTTATTTATTTAGTTAAAAATAAATAACAATATTTTACTGTACTGTATGTAACAGAGTAATCGATCCTGCAAAACTGATCTGGCTCTTGATTGCTCACAGTAGTATATTACAATTTCTTTATTAAAGTTTCTCTATTCAAATTGATGAGAACTACTTAGTAATTACTTAAATTCTGTTGAGCCTAATGATGCAATCTAATTTTCACAGTAGTATTGTTTACAGATTTTTTTTTTTAAAGCTCAGTACAATTCATCAGAGAGAAAAAAAGAATCCTAAATATTTTTTAAAGACAATAAAACTCAAAAATTTGAGTAAATAAGAATTTAAAACCTTTAACTTGTAGCTTCTGGTGGTTTTCTCCCCTCATGACAGCTCCTAGCCCCATTCATACTGTACATTCCCATTAAGGAGATGGGCCCTCCCTGTCTGGCAGATCCTCGCACCATCACAGAGAATTAATCCACATATTTTTTTATTTTGTGTCTAGTAAACTATATGGGCCTATATGCAGAGATGAGTCATAGAATAGATACAATGTGTGTAATATATACAGTATATTTATAACAATGATTACAAACAGTAGCTATTCTACTTAATCAAACTTCTGTGACATGAGTAATTATGTTAACCTCTGAATCACTTCAAATCATAAAACTCAAACTCATCTGCTAGCAGATGCTATAAAGTGGCAGTTGTCCGATATATTTTTTATGTGACCGTCTTTTTGCAAGATAGTACTGTATAATTTGATCCTACTTGAACTCATGTGAATGAGTAATTGAGTTAAACTTTGAACCTCTTCGTGTACTGTACCAGTACTGCAAGCAAATTAATACTCCTCCCTCAGTTAACAACCTGTAGTTATAATTAATATCTAGAAAATTTATCTATAGTTGTATAAATACCAAATGTTTTCAATCTTGAAAAATGTGTGTCTTATAGTATATTAGCTATTCCTGATTATTTTTTTTTTTTTAAGTCTGGTTCACACTTTTAAATTTTCTTTGTCAAAAACTGTTGTATGTCCATATATAATCATGATACTGTATGTCTATATATGTTATTATGATGTACAGTAATGTCATCATGACCATATTTAGCCATGGCACCAGATTTTGTCAATAAAATATGATAGTCTGGATAAAACTATAAGTATTTATTTGTACAACTTATCAAAATTTCTTTTTCCACCATAGCCTAGCAATTTTCAATCGACAATTAGATAATACTATTGTATGTAATGAATATAAAAATGTTATATTATTTATGTGTTAATTATAATAAAAGAAATATTTTCTTCATTCTCATCTTTAATCTAATACATTTTTGCATTAAACAATTTAAATATTATGTTGCTCATGTTAACATACAGTAGAATATTATCTTCAATATCAAAATAGCAATTGTAAAACTGTTTAACACGTTGGCTGCCAGCGACGAGTATACTTGCTCACAGGGTGTTGCTGAGGGTGCCAGGGACGAGTATACTCGTCAAAATCGGGGTAACATTCTAATGTTTATTACCTCTTTGTTATACATTGTAGAACCGCAGATTGGACGGCTGGTAGTTCAGGGAAGATACACCTAGACGATAACGTACATATGACGTATGTATGTTTGTTGTGTTATGTTGACAGTAGTACACTCGAGCGGCACAAGTGGGGCGCCCTTTGAACATATACCAACCCATGCAAAAAGCGGACGAGATAACTCGCACTTGGCATAGTCAATAAAACGTTCTATCATAGTGCCGTCGACAAGTATACTCGCCCCCTAATATTTTCCCGTCAATTTATTGGACACATCATTTTGATGATGTATGACTAGATAAAATGTCAAAAAAGTATGTTTGTACATGTAAACTTGTTTTGGCATACGGGAAGGAACCTTAAAAAAAGGTCTGGCAGTCAACGTGTTAACCAAAAATAAACCCAGCACAATATGATGTAATCTTACTGCGAGCTTCGTCAGGCTATCTATGTCAGGAAGCACCGATAAAGCTTGCAGTAAGTTTACATGGATGGTTTATTATCAATTATCTACAATTATTATAAGCAAACCAGATAAAAGTATCTGAATATCAAAATAGTACAGTAGGTTCCCATATTTTCAGGTATTATTTTTTAGTGAGACGGTATTAATCAAGTCCTTCATGACGAATTAAAGGTGCAGCCAAGTTTAGTCTACTACAGAACAATGTAGGCCAACAGTCTCCTGATGAAGTTCACTGTGTGGATAAAAGCTAAAGCTAATAAATATTATAGCTAGTCTTTTAAGTGCTGAGATTTGTCATTTCTATAATTAAATTCACGTTAAAATTGTAATGAGTAAATCTTGGTCGCACAGTTTTTGTAGCATATATAGTGGAATGATGATATCAAATTACAAAATAATCACATAAAAACTGATTGATAACTTTATTAGCCAAAATTTATCTTTAATTATAACTTGAGTTTATGCTTGAGCATACTATATTATACAGTATGACAACCTTCATTTATGTAAGAGATTTAAAAGAGCCAAAACGCCGAATAATTAGTTCTCCCTATTTTGTAATTGGCTATAATTAAAACCCTACTGTAGATGAGCCGACTGATTGATGAACTAAGTATGTAATTCCATGAGTAACTAACTGTGGCCACTTTAAACTTGCAATAAATCCATAAAGTTCAAATTTATATCTCATGTTAGGATGGTAATGATAGCATGTTAAGATAGCAAAGATAGCAGTTTCTGAAGTTCAATGAAGGAACCTAGAATGCTTTAGGTAAGGCTCCAGGCTTATAATCACAAAATTATGGGTTCAACTCATTTTATTCTTTGATGCATGCCTTTTCCCGTAGGTTGTTTTTTTTTTATCCTGTAATATGTTTAACATTAACATAGGAATAGTAATGAAACATTTTTCACAAAAGTTAATTCAAATGTAATGTAGCTTACATTGAGGTTTTTACAACTTATAAACAGGTTGTTAAGTACAATCAATTTACTCCACTCCAAAAAATGCATTATTTTACTGTCAAATCCTCAAAATTTATTTGAAATTGCTTATTCAGTGCTGGTTTTGTTTTCAAACACCAATTTTTATATTGTTTTTGCTATGGAGGACTGTTTTTATGCACCATTAACCGGTTTTATGCTGCTTTTTAGGATAACAAGTGACATCATACCATAGATAAACTGAAACAGCTTTTGCTTTCTTAACCTATTCTAAATGTTTACTCTAATGAGCATCAAAGCATTGAAAAATCATGATGGAATGCTTAAAGAAAACTTTCTAACTCTAATGTGTATTCTCTGATATGGAAAATTGTAAATGTTAAGTATTATGGCAGGTTCAGCACAGCAAAATGGTGAATCTACCCATCCCTTACTAAAAAATGTGGCAGAGAATATATTTTGAGTAGACAATGAGGAAAGTTTTATTTAAAAAAATTGAACCTAGGCTTTTGAGATTAAAAGGCATTCATCTTAATCCCTTACTAAAAAATGTGGCAGAGAATATATTTTGAGTAGACAATGAGGAAAGTTTTATTTTAAAAAATTGAACCTAATCTTTTGAGATTAAAAGGCATTCATCTTAATCACCATGTTACTCTTGATTTGTGTAACAATGATTCCACTTTCTGGCAAAACCAAAGTTTGCAGTATTACAGGCTTGCGAATACTAAATTAATATTCAAAACCTCTGCCTGACGTTAACCTTCCAATGCCGGAAAAACAAATTTCAATTGAGGCACATGACCAATTTCTTCAAGGAAATACAGTAAGCTCATCCCAAGTATTGTATCTAAAACCCTCATATAAATCAATCCAATTTAATTTCCATTCAATACTAACTAAGTTATCATCACCTAAATGACAGGGGCATTTCACACAGTTGAACTAAATCACTTCTGACTTATTGACGAGCCAAGTCTTTAACAGGTCCTCGCACTCCGAAACATCTTGATAATTTAATTGTGGTAAGCATAATTCTTAATTAGAAACATGATATCTCATTAAATATTCTTAAGTGGAATTGAATACAGCAAACCAATATTTACTAAACAGGATTTCTGAAAACAATTTTTCTGAATACTGGTATACAAATTTAGAGATACATTATGAACATTCACAATATTTATGAAAGCGGAACCTATCTCACAAGACCTATTCTGCCAGACAACAATTAACATGACTATCGCAACATAAAATTTTTCGATCATATCAAGTACAGTTCAAAGAAATTCAGCTCAACACCTGACCTTCTATACAAACTGTTCAACACATTCTGTAATGTGTGTTTAACGAAAGTAATATGTTTTTCCTATGTAAAAATATCTAGTTTTAGATATTTATTGTACACAAAACCAAACGCTGTACAATGTGGGCACTTTGAGGAAACAACTCCGAGTAAAGCAGTCTTCATTGACCAATTAAAAATGAACATTCTCCTTTGAAGCTGCCAATATGTGCTTGCACATAGCATTCAAGGCATGAAGAATTGGCTAATGAGTTTCTATGATGAGTCTCACAAATATTATAAATATGCTTAATAAGGCCAAATCAGACAACTTAGCGCGACACGATTTATCGCTGACAGATCGCGTCAGTCATGTTAAAAATACCAATAAAACTTTTAAAATGTTGTTTAAAAATAGAAGTATCTAAGACAGTGTGAAACAAAATCTAAAGAAAGTGATATAGTACAGTAGCATTGTGATTCGGTTTCAAATTGATGAACTTGTTCATTCCTGAAAATGAAGGAATAAGAAGTACTTTCTTCAGTTTGTTTCATATTGTCTTATGTGAAACCTATCAGTCAACCCATTCAGAATCAAACCTGTTTGTGCAGAATGGATATATAGATTGAAGCTTACATAGGATCATTCATCATTTTCAAAACCTCCATCTTTTCCAATACAAAATGTTACTTAATTTGGGGCACAAACTTAAAATGGGAAACCACTTGGACTCTATATTAATTTCCAATAATGATGTTTTAATATGAAGAGATCTCTAACAGAAAACATTTGCACACGTCTCAAAGGGCAATTATAACGCAGACTGTCCTGCAAGTATTTTAGAGTATCCTTGTGGAATTAAACTGGGCAGAAGTTGACTATAAATATCTCAATGCGGGGAAGACGTTCCAAGTGGCTACTGTATCTGGGTATTTCACTGGTACAGTATTTTACTTGCAAACTAACAGTTATCAGTATTGCTTCTTATTAACAACGAAATATCAATAAAGTAATAGCCAATTAAGAGAAGGAAAATCAGGATGTTTATATTTTTAAAAAGCATAGAAGATAAATATATGCTTAAAATTATTTCCGATAGTAGAATGCAAGAAAGGCACTCATAAATCCACTTCAGAAATTGACAGCAAGGAGAGACAGAAATTGCAAATGTACTTTAGAAGCAGTGCATTTCACGACATTCAACATCCATCTGCTGAATATATTATAGGGTCACCAGGGGTCACATTCCATCGTTGCATCAGCTGTTCGCGTAAGTAGTTTATTTGTGATATTCAGAGGAAAATCCTTTTAAAAATATTAAATGAGAATTTAGCACATATATGGAAACAAAGATGCAATTTTTGAATTGAATTTTCCATATATTTTATATTTAAAAGAATATTAACGAGTCATATAATATATCTTAAATCTCTGCATACATTCATTTGGTTTCTATAACTATATTATTTTTGTTGGAAGATATTCTTTGGTTTTAACTTGAAGATAAATGCTGCATACACAGTAAGTCACAATATATCCAGGTAAGTAAGGACTGTATTTACAGCCTTGACATGGCAATATCGCCACCTTATAGTGGATTTATAATTTCATTACCAGCATTGACTTCATACAATAATCAATAGCTGTTATAAAAGGTATTGCTTAGTGAAAGCTTGTCAAAATCATTGATACACTATATTCTCTGCATATGATATTACATTTCCCAATGGCTTGTTTTCGCATTGGAAAAAGCACTTTGGTTTTACTGAAATAGCATTGTAACACGTCTTTTAGCTCAAACCATAACATTCATTCGGTGTGCTCTACTTGAGACTAAATATAGAACACGATTTGGTGTATTTTATGTTTTATACTATTTTATGGCATACCTCTGAAATCATTCGCGCTATTTAAAAGCCAAATGTCGGTCTCTCCTAAAGGCATTCACACTGAGGTTTAAAAATACTAATGCGAGCAACATCATTATGGAAATGGAGATTGGAGTACACTGCATTTTCAAGACCGATTTGTCAGATTGATGCAACAAACCATAATACTTTATCTCTCTCCTTATCAGAATAATGCTCATCAACTCGAATGATGTCTTTTTACGTCAATATTACATTCATACCAAACGATCCTAAGGTTAAATTAATGGACAAAGTTTTAATAAAGCAAAAAGTGAAATTCCAAATGTTGAATTGTATGGTATCCACAATCAACCAGAAAAGCATTTAATCTTTTGCTTAAATATACATCCATTAATCAATTGCCTATATTGAGCTAATTAAACATGACAAAACATTCAATATTTGAATGTATTCAGTATTTTCTGTACCTAAAAAGTTATTATATGGGTTTTAAATTGAAAATTATGACAAACTACCGAATTTTTCTCTGCAATTAGCAATAATACTGTTCATGTATTCTTTCCATAGACTTTTAAATTGGCTATAAATCAGGAAAAAAAATAACTAGAGTTCTGATATCAATGGAGTTTGAAATGTTAATCTTAATAAGGCAAGCATTGCAAACAAATCATGTCAAGTCAGATTAAGTAAAATCATTTGAATTTGTCAACTATCTTCTTTATCTGCTTTAGTTTTGTAGGTTAAAATTTTATAGGGTTACATTATTTTTTTCTCATGATCAAAATATCGAACTCGGAGAGATCAATTACCAAACACATACAAGCTTTTTTATATGATGCCCTAAACAAATCCAACTATTATTATTATTATTATTATTTATTATTATTATCTCATTATAAGTATATAAACTCATTGATAATGAGAATTTAATAAACTAAATTGATTTGACTTTTATTTTTAAATTATACGATCTACCATATGCTTTATTGTGTAATTATCTTCTCATATTTAATGTAGTTATTAATGTAGTTATAAATCTCTATTCTTTAACTCGGTCACACGTTAAATTTAACTAAGCACTGAAGAAAGCAGTACTTGAGTTATATAAGGAGATGAGGTAATTGAAACTACAGACTCATCACAGATTTTAATCACAAACTACAAATCAAAAAGATGTCATAATCCTGAAGATAGAATAACTTCCTTATAAATTTGAAATTTCAAACAATCGCCACACTATAAATGATGCTGATGTCAGGCGTATGCCCGAGTTTAATTTGCCATAAATAGACTATACTGATAATTTAAATAGTATTAAATATTGGGTAATAAAGTATATCAGTCTCTCATTGAATATGAAAAATAAAAGATGACAGCAAATATAAGAGAGGTTGTTAATAAAGCGCTGTAATGTTTTGGCCATGTCATCCAAATGAAAAAGAGTAGCCTGACAATAATTCAAGAGAATGAAGAATTTAATAAAGCTACTCTGCATTCTTCCTCATAAAAGAGACTGAATAGTTGGCATTTAGAACACCTGGATGGAAATACAGTAATATTTCAAAGATACAATTAGTCAACTAGTAAGGGTGTCTCTCCTACTGAACCATACTAAAACATGTTAGTTCAAATAATACCCCAACTTCTATAGTATTCTGTCAATATTTTTTTTTAGTAATTATCAGAAACGGGACAGGAAACAATGAAATAATGATAATATGAGTACAATGTATTTTTTAGAACAATCTTAAAATATTAATTCAAAACTTACTTCTAATGCCAACATAGCGGCAGAATTAATAACTGGCAATGGTGGTTCCTTGTTATGTTGTTCTTCAATTTTATAGTGAACCTGAAAATAAAATGGAAGCAATAGTAATTACATTAATAAAACAATAGAAAAAAATTAATTAATTTGTGTTTCTACTTACTTACACTTTACTAATTACTAACACTACAGTAGATAATGATTATAAATTATTTTGATATATCTAAATATTGTAATGTGTTTTAAACATTGTAAATCTTTAATAAATCATAAAGGAGATTATTTTATACTTGAATAATTTCACAGTTTACTTTTAGATGACATTTTAGATTTGTGTGTGATACTGTTCAACCTTGTGGCTCAAAATAACAAAAACCTGTGAGATATTAAATGTCAGGTGTTACCCAAGTATTAACACTTTGCGATATATACATCGATATATACATCGACACAAGGTCCGTCAGAGGAGAAAATCAACACTTTTAGCTAGGTTCATATGGGATTATAGCCAGATGAAGTAGCTGATCTACTTGCTAAGTTAATTGGATTAAATCCACTAATCGCGTGCGACGTTAAGGTTTAGAGCGAGATATTTTGACTACCAGAAATTCGGAAAACACATCATTAGACAGGAAGTGCAATCACATGGTGGGTAATTACTGTTGATTTTCGCGCGACTAGTTTATGCTAGATCGAGACTATAGGCGTAAGCTAGGCCTAGGTCTCGGTTGATTAGACTGGCCAAGGAGTCCAGCTGGAGAGTTTACACTGGGTTTTCCCCCAAGTATTTCGTTTAGTGCGTGGTAGTGTGGGCATGCCGATTTCGGGTCATCCCTTATTACACTGGCCGACACCTTGCCCGTCCCACGAATAAAGACGTCTCTCACAGCCTTGTGGTCTGCTCTTAGATTTTTCAACTTTGTCACAACAATTGCAGATGTTATGCTATTGTGGCCTAAGTCCCGCATTCTCTCTGCTATCCTTTCGTGGACACCAGCCTTCTGACAATATACAATTTATCTTCAACTTTTTCGGCGATTTCTGGCTCCCTCCAGATATCTATTAAATCGCATTCCTGCGCATACGTCCAGAGATGGTGTTTCTTTACTGACTTTTCGGCCATCATTTGCAAAATAAGACTTGTTGAAATTAAAGTACACAGATTAGGGAGACTGCATCAATTCTGAATGGTGTTTATGACAGTAACTAAAAAACGTGCTAACCAGCAAGCATGGAAGGTCACTTTGCTTCAATTTGATTGGTGTATTCGTGACCTGTGGCCACCCACTGTTTAATTGTTTACTGGCTTTAGGCTGGATTAAGAAGTTAGTCGACAAAAAAAAATTTACTCGACGGGCTTAGTCGAGTTGTGGCCTTCATCTCGCCATATTTGAGTGGTCATATTCAAAATTATGGCGAGATCATCTAGCTCATCCACTAAAATTATCTCGCCATAGTTGGATATGAACGGGGCTTTTGAGACCACATCATTCCCTCACAAGGACATTAAAGGGATAAAACAGAAAAAGGAGAATAAAAAAGCCACAAAAAAATTTCACCAATCAAGCAGAGACACTAGCTTAAATAATCCCGTCCCAAATTACTTAGCAAGTCCCTAAGATATCACAATTCTAGTACTGTAGCTATGTTCAAAATTGAAATCTATACATCCCTTTCAGATATTTTACATAGTAGCAGCAAGCAAATTAGCCAAGTAGCCATTACCCATAAACAGTTAACAGATGTCAAGGAACCTAGCTAGGCAAAAGTACAAATGCATTAATTAAGGCAAAGGAAATTAAGAGGATGCAACTCCCAGCCCATGTCGTATTGATTAGCTTCAAATCTAATGGAATTAGACACGTTCATAGAAGTCAACTATATTGCCTTGGACATACAGTAATATAACACTGACAGTACTGTAAATGATAGTTGCTATTATTCCCATTTTTCTACTATCATCAAGGCAAAAACTTCTGTACTGAGCTTATCCTAACATGAAAATCATCCAGAAATCTAAATTGTTGTCATTGTTCAGAAGATTTATTAAAATGGATTAATTTACAATGTCATAAAAACTAAACAAAATTTTCTTAAAATAAACAGGTTTGGAGAAGTCGCAATCGGTTTCCTGTCAAATCGCATTTTGTTACGATAAAACGACGTAGTCGTAAGTGAATCTGCCTTCTTACGTCGACAGGAAACCAAGCTTTATCTACTATCATCAAGGCAAAAACTTCTGTACTGAGCTTATCCTAACATGAAAATCATCCAGAAATCTAAATTGTTGTCATTGTTCAGAAGATTTATTAAAATGGATTAATTTACAATGTCATAAAAACTAAACAAAATTTTCTTAAAATAAACAGGTTTGGAGAAATTATATAGTGCCTATAGGTTTAGCCAATCACAACTTGTGGCAGAGGCATGAATGCGAGTCTTTGTCTGATGCAAGTCTCATGTCAACTTCTGTACTGAGCTTATCCTAACATAAAAATCATCCAGAAATCTAAATTGTTGTCATTGTTCAGAAGATTTATTAAAATGGATTAATTTACAATGTCATAAAAACTAAACAAAATTTTCTTAAAATAAACATGTTTGGCCAATCACAACTTGTGGCAGAGGCATGAAGGCGAGTCTTTGTCTGACGCAAGTCTCATGTCTGGTATTAACATGTGACTCAAGCCTAAAGCAGAAAGAGTCTCACAACTGATGCGAGTTTCATGCTTGATGTGAAAACAAAATGAGTGTCCACAATACGTTGATCTCCGTTTACTTAATTTAGCCACAGGAAATCGTCAAGCTTTAACACTATGTTGCGAGCTGTTTGGTTACACTTTAACCACAGGTTACTTGAGAAGGATGAAAATATCAAATCATTAAGTCAACCCAGGCACCTGGTCATCACTGAGTTGTTCGGATTGAGACCAACTTCATGCGCGAGTCAACCAAGTTCAGACCTAGCATGAACAAGTCAGACTGTGCCCTTGTTGAGTACCATTACCAAGCCAACAATTCCTTATATGGAAGAGGCACTATATGCATACTGGCTAACTACTTCATCACACTTACCTTTAGAAGAGACTGAAAATCAGGACTGTGTAACACTTCATTGAGAAACTGCATATCATCTGGACGACCTTGAAGCCTCCCGCAAATGTAGTCCAGAGAGGTCAACAGTCGTTGAAGGCCTAGAGCATAAGAGACGAGAGGTACTTAATGTCATTCATAGCATACTTAGAAAGGTAGTGTAATTCTACCATTCCACCTGGGGTTAGTTACATTGGAATTATGAAATTATAAATTCAACTATATCAGGGCTTAGACAACAAAGGTATGATTAATAGGGGATACTACCTTCTAATAGTCTTTGAATTTTGGATTCGGATGAAGATGATGAAGCGAATGATAACTGTGATGATGAAGATGATAATAAATACTCTACATTATGGTGAAAATGATGAAAAAGATGATTATGATAACGAAGAAGCCAATAAAAATGAACATGATGGTGAATGAAGATAAAAAACTGATGATGATGATGAAGACTATGATATGATTATGACTTTGGCAAAACTATCCATTAAGAAACGTGACACTTGTGAAGATAAATAAAATGCAAATAAAAATTTAAATATAAATTCAAAATAATTTACGTAGAGTAGACAAATATTGGGTTTCTATGACGATATTAAAATTTTATAAACAATCAAAATCCAATCCAGCTTCAGTAAAACGCAAAGAGGGTTTAAAAAGTGTTTTAGTGAACAAACATATTTAAATCCTAAAATTTAAAAGTCCTAGAAATATTTTCCCACAAATGATTTGCTCCATTTAATAGACATTCTGTACCTGTAGGTCTACCAAACAGACAGGTAACACAGCATTGACAGTTATTGACAATCTACAGCACTTGACAAAAAAAGAGTATTGTATGGAAGAAGGGGAGTGGGAGTTGACAAGAGGAAAGGATAACTAATAATACAATGCCATCTCTTTAGCAAACTGTTATTCTCTTCAACTGGTGTATATCATAATTCAGTGCAATCGAGAGGGCGACTTAAGCCGGGCACTCACTACATCGTACAACCGTCGCACGACGAATCTGCCTCTGCTTCCGGAGAGCGATAGACAACGTAACGCCCGAACGGATCCTAATTAAAAAAGCGATCCATTGGTTCCGCGCCGTTGTGTGCGTTTGTCGTCGCGTTGCCATCAAGTGCAGTTAGTACCAGGCCCTCGTTCAGCTGTAAGAAATTTGACTTTCTTGTGAGACAGAGGGAGTTCAAGACATTCCTACGCTGTGCTTGCTTTTGTCCTAGTGTAAATCTTTGCTCCAATCTTGGCCCCCCCCCCCCCCGGATATTGTTGTTAAGGTACTACAAAACTAAATTGTAAAAACATATGCACTGTTCTGGTTGGTCAGTAGTTCAAGTTTGATTGACATTCCAGAAAGGTCCATTACCTCATCCTTTGGAAGAAATGTTAGGCCATTGGTCCTGTGACCATATTACTGTTGCACAAATAATACTCGAAACTGTAGTATACTATTTGCTTCAGGGCATTGAATGTCTACTGGCGTTCTTCCATAGTACTGTAAATGCGACACTTTTGCTACTATAGGTCTTAAGGGGCTTACTGTAATCCAGATTTCCTTGTTGAATTTAAACAAGGACCATATAGTATACATTTATATACATTTTACAAATTCCTAAAATATATAGGACATATAATAATATGCATGTAGATCATTTTGTTACAAAAAAAATGGTAATTTGAGTTCCAAAATATGTGAATAACATTCTAAAAATAATATGCACAATATAAATTAATTAATATTCTACAAATACCTCTTTGAAGTTTGAACTCAATGTATCTTGACAAGTTCATGAAAATATATTTAGTAGTGGCCAAAAATCCAGTCATCCATTCTACAGTAATTTACAATGGATATTTGTTTATCAAGGATTATCAATTCATAGACCAGGGATGTAGGATGGTTTTCGGACTCGGGGGGTACAAAAAATGAGAATGCGGAACTAAAAACCCAGAATGAGGAACTAAATCCCTTTTCTAATGAAAACTTAATGTCAGCATGTCAGACTACCAACATCATCCTTAATTTGAATCTAACTGAAATGTATAACAGATGTTTACAGCAGTTTTTCCAATGGAATACCTAATTTCTGTCTTTTGTTTTATGTTTGTTTTGTGTAATACAGGTATTCATTGACAGTGACAGACATGCCTAAATCAGGAATACAATACAATAATATTAGTGCATCAACATGATCATAGGCACAGCTTAGTTGATCTGAATAAATAGTCCTGATATTATAACTGATTAAGTAAATGATCACTCAATAACATACCACATGAATAAGTTAGTACAGTACCGTGTCTGGATAACAAAGTACAGTATATTAGAATAAATATTTGGTGACATTAATTGCTTTATAAACAATGTAAACGAATGACAAATAACTAGATTTACTGTAGTCTACTGTAATCTGTGAGGCTGTAGTGTCATATTCACTCAAAATTTTATTTATTGTTTTTTTATTTCCTTCACATCCAACAGCAAGTACACTTGCCACTTACAGGATGAGAATGATGCTTTATAAACTAAGTCTCTTTATGAGGCTTAGGGAGTGGAGTTGGTTTGGTTGTGAGAAAAAGTGCTGCTGTGACAGGAATTGAACCATGGACCCTGGGATCAGAAGGCAAGCATATTATCCACTGAGCTATTCAACTCCACTCCAAAATGGCTCCTAAATGTATATTTTCAAAAATTAATTGACATTTTTCTCTTCCAAATAATTAGGTAATTACTTATAATTTAATATGTCATACATCTAGTTATTTACCAAAAAAATAACCCAGAAATTTCACTTCAATAATAACAAATATGCCCAGAAATTTCACTTCACCAACATGGGACCTCTGAGAATTCTTATAAATTTATCACATCTTTAATAAACTTGTATAGTTCCACTTTCAATTGAATGGTCAAGAAAGATGCAGCGATGCAAAAAATATTAAAGCAATCCATCAAGTTAATTGAATTTAAAGTAGCTTTTCACAAGTTGCGACAAATCTGTAATTAAGCTCAGGACTGACATCATATTTCCATGTCTGCAGATAAATCATCCTCAGTGGTGCATCTAGGATTCTCGATATGGTTGGCGGGAGGGAGGGGGAAACCTGATGGACAAATGTGGGGAGGTTCGATGAGCGAGGGGAGGGGCTAGCCTACAAAGAAAAGTGATATGAGGTGATTTTGAACATCATTTTGTTGCTTCAAACACTTTCAATGGGAAGGGGGATGACTGGAGGGCGCACGCTTTTTTGGGGCATGTACCCCCCGACCACACACACCATATATTTATGCCACTGATCATCATGACCTGTCTAAATTGTAACTGGCTATGATGCACTACATGTATATAACCCCTCATGTACATACTACATCTTTAAGACAATAGATATGAATAGTATGTAATTTCCAAAAACTGTTTTAAAGTAGTTATTAAAGTGAGATTAATAGGAATTGTGACAAGTTATTACTAAATTATATTTAAGTCTATCAGTATAAATTCTATCGATTTTTTTAAAGAAGCCTAGAGAAAGCGCTAGAGTGAAATATATTACTGTATCCATAAATTGCACGGAAGTATTTTATTACCTGCTAGTAATAACTACGGTCACCTGTTAATGTCATCATAAACCATCTATTCATACTTTCAAAACACGAATGAGTAATACTGTAACACATAATAAAATGAAGATAGGACGTTTTAGAGTAAACTTTATTCCTCTATTTAACTGTAATTTTACAAATATTGAATTGTTTCTTACTAACAGGTAATTAATAAATATCTGAATAAATTTTGAAAAATTGAAGACAAGATTTCTATAACCTTTATAACTATTGCAGAAATGGGTCTGGACGCTTCCTAACAAAGGACCTCCACTGGTGTTTTTGTGTCTATGTATGTGTTGATACAGTTTGAATTAATCACATATTATAATCAAGTTTTTTACTATTTGATATTAATGTTAATCAGCTTTCCATATTAAAAATCTTACCATCCATAAAAAAGAGGTGTTGGTATAAAAAGATTTTAGAAACCCTCTCCTGCTACTACAGCCACAAGAAAATTGAGCAACTGGGCATCATTTCCCTACCATTCTCCTCTCCCCTCCACAGAAAATGGATACGTTATGATTATCAGTCTAATCGTTGTATTTAAGAAAGCAGAACCATGTCTAGATTTAAATGCAGAAGAGTGCGGTAGTGGTTTTCTGCATAGAGTACTTATTTTCTCTCATTTCCCAATTTAAATTTCAAGTAATTTATAAAAATTGTGCTCATGATTTCAGTATATACTGTAAATGCTGAAACATATGTAGGTTTTAGTATTACACCAACAGTATAGAATACTGTCATAATTTCCCGGTTCCACATATGACCTAAAGCCTAAGAATTAATTTACTGCTACTCCCATTTGAGCACTTGTTCCCTAATTAATTATTAATTGTGTATCAATCCTTTTAAAGAATATTCACTCCCATGGCTGGTCGTTAATACCATCAATCATTTTTGAGAACAAATTTCTGCAAACTGAAATTGATAAAAACATGAATCTAATGAATGTTTCGGAAGCCGATTTCATCATAATTTTCGAGCCAGAGTTCAATCTCCATATTTGGCAAAATCATGAGCATCATACGCTCTTCATCCTTAGTGTAATTTGTTTAAAATGACTACCAATTAGAATGGAATATACACAGGTTTATGACATCAATTAACGAAGACAGTTCCTTTATGTTCTTATTCCAGTATATTAATTACAGTTTATCCTAGTCTTCAACAAAATATCAACATGATATGGAAAATTTACCCTCATAAGCCTAATAATAACAACAATAGTGTTAACTATCAATTCCAACATGTACTATAATTTCCTCCTAATGTTTGACTACCATAATTAATGAATTTGGTTGAAATTCCTTGTGAATACATAATGAGAATGCTCAATTTTAAAGCAATCAATCGGTTATACCCCGGCACGCATGATGTCAATGAGAAGACTCGAAGAATTTTCAAGGGAACAATAAAGAAACTTTTAAAGCTTTGTCTACACTATCAAATTTTATGTGACAAAAAAAATGTGATGTGCCCATATATGGATAAGATGACATCATATCACATATTATCAAATTGTATAAAAAAAGTTGAACGTGCTCAACTCTATGTTCCATCAAATTTTATGCGGCGATTTTTTTGATGAAATTTGATAGTGTAGAAAAAGCTTTAAGCTGGTTCTTATGTGCGTTTGCACAGTACCATACTTGCGCAAATAAGCGCCCCATTTGAATAAGAACCCCTCTTGAATAAATTCCCCCTCCAAATATATTAATTTTTTTAAATATATTTAATTCAAGTGCAAAATTCCCTGATTTGGTGTGTGAAAATGAAATTTGTTTTTATCAAAATTGGAAGGATAAATTACTGAAAAGAAAAGGAAAACATGATAAAGAACCTGGCAACCCTAAGGCAAGGGATATTGATGGACAGCAAATGATAAAATTTCATAAATTTATGAATAAAACATTGCAGTGTTGATGAGAATACTAAACAGCACATCAAATCTTCAGTTAAGAATATAAGATAGATTTGCTTGTAATAACTTTTAATTTTGAATCCGGTATTGTTACGGAATTTAGATATGGTGACTGCTGCCTAATCATTGGCTTAAGTTAATCCTATAAAATGCTATGATTTTTCTCACAACTAAATAACAACCACAACTTCCTCAATAACAATTGTCATCTTTAAAATAGTTAGATGTGTTTTACATTTGTATATTCTTCTAAAGTTATGAATGACTCACATTTTTGAGTTACTTTCCATTTTATACTGTGCTATACCGGTATTCATCTATTACCATTGCAGCAATAGTTCGAATCTCACTAACGTCGCGATAGTTGTGAACTTGGTCTTCATTGTTTTTTTTTTAACTTCATAATTTGTTTAGTACTATTCTTTCACTAGAGCACTGTGCAGTGGATAGCACCGCTAGACCCTTGCCACAGCAGCAGTAGAGAACAGACACGATCTTGCTAATTACTGAAATTACTGAACACTGAAATAGCTTTTTAAGACTTAGACTTGTTTTTAATATAAACATTTCACGTTTTTTCTGTTTTAAAATATGCTCGTTAGCAATTTAGTTTTATCGTTGATTTAATCCATAATAATAACTATGTACCGCGAAATGCTGGGCCTCTGAAAGTCCCCCAGTGGTTGTTGCCAGGTTATTGGAAATATTCATTTCAAATTTCTTGAAAATAGTCTATAGGTAGCCACTGCACAGAAATTACAAATTAGAAAAACCAGATTTTAACCTCATTTTTTTAGATGAAGGTTGGAAATAAATGAATCAGGAATTTTCAATTAACCAGTTCCAATAGTTCCAATAAGAATATCTTTCCAATACTATTGGCAGGAAGAATAAAGACCCAATCATTTCCTTACATTCTTCCTGATTCCCTGTTCATGCTTCCGTAGGGAATCAATCGTGTACCAAAAATGACCATATGAACATATTAAACTGTGAAGTACTGTATTGATAAGAAAGAGTACTTTATTGTCAAGCATACAATGATGATTAATATTTAAAAATGAAATAGAAAGAACTCAAAGAAAATGTCACATCCATTCCCTTTCCAACTGTACATAGACATTTTCGGCACTGTACATTCTTGTTTCTGTTTCTGCACTAAATTCTGGATTGAGTAAAAATATGCAGGTCCTATTCATACCAGAAGTCAGGAAAAAAACATAGAACTGCCAAATTTTAAGCAAAAATTGCTGGGTAAAGACACATAGGTCCCTGGGAATAATAAGACTACCTCATGCTATGCAGCAGAAAATAATGACGCATTGTAAAGGCGCAACACCGGTATAAAAAAGGATGATTTGATACTTATAGTTATTTTACTAATAAGTATTGACAATATGCCTGACTGAGTTTATTAATACAACCTAACAGGTTATCATTGCAATGAACTGGCAACAAAGACAATATGTAATTAAACCAAAAGGAGAAAGACAAAAAGAAGGGGTGAGGAGGTACGATATCGAGCTTCAGATAATTACTTGCCATCAGGTAAAATATTTTGTGACAAGAGGGAGTGTAGTGGAGTGTACTTTAACTGAAATGACCAGGAAATTACAGTAATGTCCCTGGATGTTTGATTATACAAGAACAATGCACATCCCTACAGTATATTTTATAATCTGTTACATTGGCTAAGCCGTCTAATTTCAGAATCAATAGTTGAATTAAAACCATTAATTAGGGAGTAACTAGATTCAATATAACATAAGACCAGCTTCAAACCAAAATTGTTGTAATTAAAAATGATTAATGCATTAAGTGGACAATGGTCATTATTACTAAAAACACCATAATATTGTTTTAACTTTTAACAAGCTGATGTATTGAATTGAATATTTTCTTAGTTGTTTATGTACAGTATTTAAGGCTAATAAAGAGCAAGATTTCCATGGTTGTTTTTTTTTTTTTATTTATTTTTTTCTGGAAAGACTTAATTGTTTATGTATTTAAGGCTAATAAAGAGCAAGACTTTCATGGATGTTTTTATTTTTTTATTAATTCTTTTTCTGGAAAGACGGCAAGGCCAATTTTTCTTCTTGTTTTCTTTACAAGTTCAGTATTTCCAGGCCACCTATAGTAAAAATAGCACTGTGAGTGCAAGGTCCAGGGGCTGCTAGTAGGGGCCAGGGGGAATGGAGACACAATCACATATCTAGGCCTTGAGTAAGACTTTTTAAATGCACAAAATACACTCATTGTTTACAAATTTTTTGGATTTCTACAGAATTTTCTTCTTGTCCTGACTTGGTGAAAGTAAAAAAATAAAAGGAGGTACTGGTAGCTCAAAATGAGGCTGAAGAAGAAACTGGATATTTTAAAATTTCACTTTAAAAAATATATGTATACTGCTGTAAATAATTATAATCATAAATATAGATGTTATTAATTAGGCCTAATATTATTATTAAAAAATATAAGTATGCATAATGAACTGGACTTTTATTGCAAAGACTCAAGTATACTGTAAATTACACTGCCCAGCTTTCCATAGCAGTGTTAATTAATACACAAGGGCAATCCAAAAGAACTTTACTGTAGGTCAAATAAACCACATGGAGATCATATAACCAAGAGAGAAATTCAATATTCTTCATGACAAGAATACAGTAAGGATCTCAAAAATATGTTTTCACCAAGTTACCCATCACTCAGAATTTTGAAACAATGAGTTATATCTAAGGGCAAGAAAATTACAAAAACAATAACAAAAAATAACACTCACCTAAATCCTTCTTAGCTGGAATCGACACACCAGGCATTTCTCGTGTGTGCTCTACAAATGCCGTCTCAATCATATATACCTGATTTTAATGCCTAGAGAAATGTTTAGCATTGTAGGGATAGGCTCCCTGTTGTCAGCGAGTATTGTTATGTTGTCTGCTTGTCAGTGTGTATTGTTGCGTCGTCTGCTACAGGAAGCACCGACAATAGCTAGAGCTCACTGTTTTGAGGTCACTGGTTTACTCAATGGGTCACTATAGTAAAGGACAAGAAATATGCATGGATTATCTGTCAATACCTACTACTGAGTAGATAAATCTGGTTTAATTATCTGTGTTTAAATAATAAAGATTTTAATTTCATTTAGAATATAGTACTCTGAACTACTATAGTAGTAGTAACAACAACAACAACAACAACAACAACAACAACAACAACAACAATAATAATAAAACAGATTTTTAAAGTGCCTATTAAAGCGACTACTGTATAGGATTTTAACTTTTTTAGTAAACATAATTGTTTTCAAATGTTTACGATTATATTCATCATAAAAAAATATAATTAACTTTGACATATCATGTATTTTGCTTATGAGATTGTGAAATTTAGTTGTACTGTTATCACTGTACTAACTCCAAATAGTTTTCTAACGACATTTGTCAAATCACTTCATTTTGTACCAGTGGCACTCATCAAAATGATGATGGTGCATTCATTTACAATTTACATATGAAACTTACAAAATCAAGAGACTTAAAAAAAAAAACATAAATAAATCTACACTAAAATACAATGAGATCAAAATGAAAAATTAAATACACTACAAAAAATGTTATGAAAGATGACAAAACAAAAAAGTTGTTTCATACAGTACTACTGGTATTTGGAATACTATTCTCTACAGTATAACACCTTCTGATAGTATTATTTTTATTCATATTATTTCTATTATTATTATTATTATTATTATTATTATTTTATTATTTGATTAACATTATTATAATTATTATTATCAATATTATTTGGCCTAATCCAACCTCTCCAAATGAAAGATCCCTTCCAGTAAGAAAGAAACTGCTTTTCCCCATCTAAATAAATATGCAAATGGTATTTATTTACATTACACACTAACTGGAAATGAATCCTAACATACGGATACTTTCATGTATACACAATATACAATCCACTATGCAAATATGCTTTCTCTAGCATCTACAATAAATAGAGACCACCTATATTGACGCATTGTCAGGGAATGTACACAAGATTTGTATGGGTTGGGACTTGTTGATTATGTTTGCATTACAGTATTCCATGACCTAAGAGTTCAACTGTAAAATGCCAGGAGTTCCCATATCAAATGTAGCGTGTAACTTTTGCTTGGTTACAGTATTTAAAATGCTTGTCTTCCAAAATCCAGTGTCCATCATTTAAAATCAATAAATATGTTTGTCATGTGACTAAAAACAACTTCACCGCCTCAGCTTCAATGTAGTAAGAGTGGCGTATCCAGGATTTTGAAAAGGGGGTGCTGAATAGAAAGAAATATTATTATACATCCAAAACTTAGGATGGAGAATACTGTATCAATGGTTATGACTGCAACATACATTGGTTGCTTTGCCATTTATTTCCATTAATTTTTTTTTTTTCATGTCTGAACAAAAATTGGGGTACTCAGGCACTGCAGAAACCCCCTGGTTACGCCACAGAGTTTCTGCGGCAGAGTTACGAAAAGTCTGGGTTACAAAATGTCGACACCCCATCGTACAGCGCAAAGTTTAGTTGAGTAGATATAAAAATGAGAACCAATGAGAAGCTCTAAGTATGGTGGTCACTTCACTCAATCTACAGTATCAATGACAGGCCCATGCCTTTACTAATTAACGTTAATTGAATAAATAATAGCAATACATGAGTTATCCTTAGAGAATAGATATAAATGAACTTTATTCCTGACTTAAATTCAATAGGAGTTCTAATCAGCGTGTTAAATGAAGTGTGACATATCATTGTATCCTAAACAACAGCTGATTAAATACTCATTCTCTGTTAAACTTCCAGGTAATAAAAACATCAGAGGAATATTTTAATCACTTGTTAATTTTCAAGGCACTTTAATAGTATTAAAAACTGAAATATTATATAAAAGAGCCGAAATTCAAGGTTTTTAAATGATCATAGAAACTGAAATTTTCAATGAGCATTATTATCAAGGTTGAACATTATTCTGACGATTAAAAATTTGCTAAATATTTTCAAAATTCTATACTTACACAGTATGTTGAATTGATTATTAATAAAAAATATAATCAATGCTGAGCTACAGAAATTTTTTAAAATAATAACAAATATTGCTCATTCAGAGATTGCAATTTAAAAACTCTGAATTATTATACTTTCTTTCATCTTTTTATTTGAAAATCAAAATGTTTATTGCCAATTAAGAAACACATAAATAATACTTTTCAATATTCTGTTCATAGATAGATAATTGTTCTCTCATGTTTAATAGAAAGTATTCTTCATAAAAAAATACTTTGATATTTTATGTATGTTGCTTATGAAATTGTGGAATAGTAAATATATTCTATACTTTTCCATTGTCATTTGTCCAATTCAGATTAATTGGCTAGTATTATAAATAATTAAAACAAAGCTTGAAGAAAACAGTCTGTTAATAGTTTAAAATTAAATTAGGGCCTTCATTGAAATTTGACAACTTATTTGAAATGTTTAAATATTAAGCAGTCGTTTTTAATTGATTTTTTAGGGGTTTCAGTAAAGACTCTATCAATTACTGCTTATGTAATTAGACACCTATAGCAACAATTACCTGTCTACCTGATTTTACATGTTAATTGATGCCAATGTTTTGAGTCGGATAAATACTGTAAAATAACAATAACAATGTGTTCATTAAATACACATCACTAACTAATTAACCCCAGTAAAATGGGCATCTGTATATAACTACTGTATAAAGCAAAATTGTTTCGCCATATTTATGATTTATTATCGTGCATTACAGCATATAATACTTACAGTGTTTTCACAGTTCATAGGCCAGTAACAAAGTGTATTAATTGGTTACAGAATGAAGAAATGTTTGAGTGTGCAGGAAATTAATTACATCACATGCTGATTGCCTCCACCCAAATATTTAGAGTGGTTATCATGACATATAGTAAGTGCAATGATTAATGCAATGCCACAATTATTTCATCATAGAAGATATGTCTTCACTATATTTTTCATGGAATGTTGCTGAAACTCTCTAGTAAAAATAACAAGTGATCTTCTAAGGAATTTAATAATAAATTATAATCAATAAAATTAATTTAGTTCTGGAAAAAAAATGTACTGGTGTGGTAGGTTGTTTGTGTGTATGTTACACTGTACAGTACACAAAATGTTTGTAGTAATTAATTACTTAATTAAATTACTATATTATTTATGTTTATTTTTTAGTGTTTAAACATTTTTTAATTATAACAGACCTAAGTATTTTAACTCACTTGACATTTCTAACTACAGCACATTTTCAAATTTTAAAACTAAATTAAGAGATATGATTAATAATTTTAGTACACTTTTAATTTTCATTATTTATCCACTTGCATTTTAAACTTAGTTGCCCTTTGTGATCCTTTTAACATTTTACTGAATTTTATTAGTATAAAATTTAAAAAATTGTAGATATATTTTTTCTTAACTACTTAATTATGTTTATCATTTTGATGTTTATGTTAATCTCGTTTGTATTGTTGAGAGCACTACAGAACTACTGTACTACCACTTGGTAGGTAATAGTCCTTTTAGATTTTAAATACAATGTAGACAGTTTTCATTCAAAGACGCAAGCATGTATCTTTATAAACATATATTTACGTGAGAGGTAACATGGGAACACGCATGGAAAGTTCCTTGTCAATATTCTTTTTATAAGAGCTCAAATAAGCTCCGAACTAAAGCCACCAACAATTTTATAAGCACTGAGCATTTATTAAAGAATTTACGGTACTGTATGTATAGTATTTTAATTGTGTAGGCAACAACATGTAGTAGACCAGAAAAACATAAAATACAAGTAAAAAGTGTAATCCTAAGTTTAAAATTCTCATGAGTCTAGTAACCAATATTATTGTATTAATAAGCCTATAATAAACCTGTAAAGCATGTGTATATTTATAGGTGCCTATAATAATTAAATAAGAAAACAAAACTCGTTTAATTTCCCAATTTGTTTACGTGTTAATACAAGTGGTTCGCGGCCGCAACGGATGGCATTTCTAAATTCTAGGCCAAGGAAGTTGAGTCCAAACTTTCGTGCATGAGGTGCCCACACCGACTGGAAGTTTGTGTCATCATGGTTGATGCTGCTGGTGGTGTGGTAGGTAGGCTAGGTTGGCAGAGAATGTTTACACAAAACACTTTGAAATTGCTTATAAAAAAAAGACAATCTATTCTACTAAATTATAAATATATTGAACACAAAACTGAATATTATATCGGTAAATACAATAAACAAAACAACCATACCTACCTATTCTCCTACTTGTATTTAGATCGTTAGGCCTGAGAACGATAATTCAGCTGAGAACTACCTAAGCTAAAGCAGCAGTACTGAGCATCGAACTCAAGCAAACACGGAAACGCTTGGATTTCCTATTTTCTTTCTATTCTACACAAAAAAAAAATCTCGATAGCGCCACCACATACTTCGGCAACCAGAACACTGAACTTATCCGTTGATGGCGCAAAATATAATTGGACTGTCTAATTTAAATATTTTGGGATTATATATTCAATATAAATAAATAGATATAGATATATTTTGAAAAATTTCTGTTTTTTAAATAAAAACGTTATGTTATAATATAAAAAATCATTTTATAATTTTACAAGATAATATATATATTCAAAATAATGTACATTTTTTAACAAAGTACGAATATCAACCTTCATTTAATAATAGAATCTTCCACAATAAAAACATTATTTTTTATTGATTTTGATTGATTTATATATTAAATATTATTAAATAAAGCTTGTTTATAAAATTTAATAAAATATTAGTGAAAACTATTACAATATGATTTCTTTAATAATATATTTTGTGATTTCTTTTGACAAAAATGGTTGACCTCCGACAAAAGCCGATTAGCAAGACGAAATAATAACCCGTATGTAGAATGGCGACTAAACCACCAAGAAAGTGATACGTGCTATGGGTTGAATATTTGTTTATTTTATTGCCAAGATTGTTCTAACTTGAAGGCGATTCTTCGAATCTAAATAGCCTCATAGATTCTGGCATTGATGGTGATGCATGCAAGGAAAATTGCTCGTCTTACTGATGGGTAATGATACATAATTTTGAGCTCATTTGTTGGTGCAGGAAGTCTCAGAAAATCCGCCATGATTGTTCAATGTTTGTGTTTTTGACATGATTGAGTCACCTGATTTTTTACATCAGACAAAACAATTAGTATATTACCATACGTGCTATACATTTATAAATCTATTTTTTCTTTTCAGGTATAACGAAAAATTGGAAACCCATCCGCTTCAGGTGTGTTAAGAAGAAATCAGTGTACTATTTGCAGGGGATTACCTGGCTTGCATCAATATTGGATCAGCCACACACCCACTTTCCAATCCATTGCAAAATATACTATAAATCATATTTATTTTGTCGTAATACTAAATGATTTAGAATCTAGAATGATAATAAACATATTTTGGAATGTTAGATTACTAAGATATGTTATAAACAATCTTCTATAAATGAAAAGGCTCAGACTAGGCCTACTGACAGGCTAGGCCTAGCATAGCCGAATTCATGACCTTCCATTGCATGTTGTTGACATGACCCCAGACTGGTCTAGTGTTAAGGATGGAGTTTTTGTCTCATATACCAATATGTGAATGTGATTTAACAGCTATGTGAAATAATTTCTGAAGTTTTTAATGTTTCCCTGTAATAGTTGTTCAATATAGGCCTAGGCTAGACCTAGCGAACCCCTATGCAGATCCAAAGTTACAGTGGATATCATTTCCTGAACGTTTTCACACTCGCCAAGCCTGTTTATCTTGCTTGCGTTTAATTGGTGGTGTGATGGAACGGATGGTTTTTAGTAGGCCTACATAATTCAGCTTGTACATGATTTTTGTTAAGTCGACATTCGACAAGTGAATTGTGTAGCAGTTTGATTTGTCGCTATTCTACATAGAAAAATAAATGTGTATCATTTTCACAGGCTGTAGATAAGCTGTTGTCGAAGAAAAATGGAAATGGCCAACATGGGAACATCAGTAGAGACCAAGCTAAGGATGGTGATCTTTCCTCAATTTCAGAGAGCCCAAACTGTAGGCCTGGTAGTGAGAGTAACAGCCCTCGTACCTTTAAAAACAAGGCATCCTTCATGCAAAAACAAAGGGAACGTCAACGAGGTAAATGTAGTCTTAATATTTCAAATTTATCTAATTTGTTCTGTTTGTATTGAGTGGTGTTTTCATGCAATTTTTGTGTATATACTGTATCTAGTAATATGTCAGAAGAAGAACATGATCAGTTATGTTATACTGAAAATGCAAGTTGATTAACTTTTACTGGTGAATTCAGAGTTTGACCAGTACATCAAGGATTAATGTTGACCTGCACAGCTGGCTTGAGAAAATACTGTTGACTTGTTTTGTACATGTATAATTTATACAGTAATACATAGAGATGTTTTATTCAATAATTGTATGCTAATCATCATAAATTCAGACCAGGAAACATACATAATACTTAAGTGTGTAAGGAAGAATTTACAGACTTTTTGAATTTTGCTTTATCATGTTCAGTATCTCTTTGCACCTTAACAGATTTTTTGTATTTTAATCCCCAACAAGCATTTATTCATACATTATGTTTTTGAATAACAAAGCCATCCTTTATTAAGTCATGCTCATCCTTTATTATTCAACACAGAGGTAACCAGGAATGATGGTCATTTCTGCTAATTGATTTTAACAGTACAGTGACTTCTTTTTCAGTCGATCATTTCCATTTTTACAAGAAACCAAATGTGCTGTGAGCCTCTTTGTTGCATATTGGTGAAATCTATCCACATTATTTTACTAAGCTAACAGAATTTTCCTTTGAAAAAGTTTGGTTTAGTGCATTTAAAAAAGCCTTAAACATGTTGAATACACTGGACTTTTAGAGAATAAATTCATTTAGATTTGTTTGTAACAATTTGAAATATCACTTGAATTTTATTTGATATACTTGAATGTTAATCTGACATTTGTCTAACCAAAATCAGATTTCAAAAATTAAATTAATAATAATAAATAGTAATGTACTTTGAAATGATAATAGTAATCAATCAATTGGTGACTTTATGTTTACAAATTACAATATAATGCAATCCACAAATAGACTTGTGTTGCTCTTCAAATGCCCAGAATTAATACTATACATTAACATAGTGGAGTATAAAAAGTTCTGTTTATGGTAAACTAAACTTTGAATTTAAGGCCCTTGCAGATAAAAAGAAATAGATACTATAAAGAGTAAAAGACAAAAAGACCTATATAGGTGTCATGGCATTACTGTAATAATGATGATAAATTAATAACAGTAATATTATAGTACTGATTATAAAGTTTAGTTTATTAGATGTGTTGGTTGCCTTCCAATTCAAAGGTTCTACTTTCAGACCCTAGGCAGGGTTTTTGTTTCTTTCGATTAAAAATAGCTCAAATCTTTAGCGTCGTAATTGACTGATCACTTTCCAGTTTAAATGATTAAAATTCAATTTACCATTCAGACATTTTGTCCACTCAATTAAATATGTTGAAAAGGGGGCCCCTTGTTATTTTTGAGGGCCATAACTTTAAAACTCCATAAAAAATCACTAATTTCTACATATTCTATTTGTTGTTTTTATATGTCCTATTTTTTCTGGATCTTCTGTGACGTAATGTGGCACGAGGCTCTGCTCTCTTTATTGGAATTCACATGGAGATAGGAGATTCCTCATTACATGGGCAAGACTTCTTGTCTGCTTTTGCACCTTTTTAAAATTTGTTTTCTCTGCAAATGACTCAACATTAATGAAAAATATTAATAGAAAAACATCCTACATATATAATGTTTAATAACACTTACAGTTTATATTATTTTTGTGTTATAAAATTACAGTATGTCATTTCATTTTCATTGAATTTCATGATCAGTGTCCGACTATACTAATTACGCAAAATGGCTTAATTGAGTGCCCTGTATGGTTAGAGTTTATGATTTAATTTGCTCATGGGACCACAGCTTAAACATCTTTTTTTTATATAACTTGTGTGCAAAGCTTAGGAACATGCACATCTTCATGTGTTCATGCTGTTATTAGAGAGGTTTCACATGTGAACGAATACGTTTAGCTATCCGTAACGGTGCGTAACCATTCTGTGTTTTTTGCAATCACATCGCAATTCAAGCATAGCCTAAGGCCTTAGCTTTGGCTTACTAGTACTAGTAGTAATTTGCTGTCTTCAAATGTCACAAAAATGGCACGTATGTATTCAAAGATACATTTATTTTTTACACTTACGTAGAATGTGAAAAAATAAATGAATAAATTTCTCTAAGCGTTTTTCACTTACATGTAGTGAGCAAGATATGCGCGTCGTCCACACGTTTAGCGGATAGCAGCTGGCGTATGACATCAAAATGATGACATATCCGTCACACTAACTAATACGCGTTCGCGTGCGAAACCTCCCTATTGATGTTGATTTGTGTTCTCCACAGGGACCTCAACTGGTTCATCTCCTGCTGAGAATTCTCACAATAATCAGGCAGCAAGTAATAGTACTGAGCATAGCAAGAATAGTGCTCATGAGAAGAAAATTAAAGAGGTATTCTACTTTTATTTAGTTCTGTTTATAGTTATTGTTGTTTTAGTATTTATATAGTGCCTATTCCTTTAGATTACAAAGCACTTTGTTTTCCCTGGTCATTGGGTCCACATGCTTAAGTGTTGCTGCCATATTGGTTCAGTAGCAGTCAACCCCACCAGGTACCCATTTACTCCTGGGTGGAGAGAAGCAATGCAGATAAAGTGCCTTGCTCAAGGACACAAGCGAAATGCACAGTGAAGGATTTGAAACCCCGACCTCAATGTCAGTTTTTTTCTACTTGTAAACAGCAGCTTTCACTACGTATATATACAGGAACAATAACAACATAACTAAGTCCCAAGTCCTATAATGATGTAACATAAAGTATTCGCTCATTATCAACCATACTGTAGAACAGGTGTGTAAAACATTGAATGTTACTAATTGATGTCCGAAATCCAAGTGCATGAAACCTGAAATAAACATGTTATTGGATACTACTACTAGTAAACATGTGATTATGATGCTTTAGAGTCAAGAAAGTTTTGGATTTGAACCAAATCCCATGGATTATGTGTTTAGTGCACTGTATCACAAGATGTTTACCATTATATCATGTAATTAATAATGCAGTTATTGATCATGTTATGAATATGGACATGAATCAGACCCTCAGGGGAGGAGAAGGTTATTGAAAAGTGCAACATCTAGTCCCGAGAGCATAGAGACCGCGTTTATTTGCGCTATATAAATCCATCTATTATTATTATTATTTATTATTTGATAGATCTGTTAAAAATATTAAACAATATATAATTTCTATTGTAAATTATATTTACCATTCTAATAATCTTAATGGTAATATTCTTCAACTTAAATATTATATTCAGTTGTCATGTGCTATCTACTACTGTTTACATGTAAACATAAATAACATAAAATGATAATTTTAAAGTCTTATTATTGTTTATTTATTATATAGTGTACTTATTTTATACATTTTTGTTTATGTTGTCATCGCCGGTGTAAAAAAGTGAGGTCACAGATATAACGTTAGCTTTGTAAACATAACAACCAGTAGTAAAATGACTTGTTATATCTTATGTGTTTGATGAATAATAAAGGTTTAGCCAATAAAACCAATAAAAAAATAATTTGTTGAACATAATTTCTGATGAATAAGGTCATCCAGGTCTTCCGTTTCCGTTAATGTCAGTCGCTGTTACTCGCGACATGGTAAGATCAAACCTCATGTAGAGTAACCGCCTAAATAGGCATATGTTTTGAGCATTTCCAATATCTATACCATATTTTAAAATTTAGATCGCAGAATTGGGTGGTTGACTTGTACTTCGAGTAAATGTTTAAGTGAAAAATTGAGCACGGATAAACGGCGACAATCGTTGGAGCTTGGACCAAGGCACTACACTGCTGCTACCAGTCTAGCCTAGAGTACGGTCCTACTCTTAGCTAAATTTAGCCCAATAGATATCATTCACAGAAATTTATATTGTAAAAATAATAGAATACCAGCAAATGCAATTTAAATGAAATATTTTTAACTGTATAATTCATAAATTTCAGTTTTATCACACAAATAACAATCTTGAAATAAATCAAACCTTAAAATTTAATATTTTTATCATGAAAAACCTGCTAATGTTAACAAGGAAGGAAGTAAAGCAACAGGTTCAGCTAGTGCGAAATCAGCAGACCAGCCTACTAATGTCATATGGCATTAGCGTGAACTTTCCTACCAAGAACACTCACTAGGCCTACAGTAATTTTACTAAGAAAGGAGGACCACATGCACCTCGCGTGACACTACGTGGAAGCAAAGCAAACGTTAGTCTTCAGAGGTACAGTTAGTGCAAAATGGGCAGTAGTCCAGCCTACGTATGTCATGCGGTATTAGTGTGGACTATCATATCAAGGACATTCACGAGGCCTAATTTTACTCAGATCGATGTGTTGTATGATTGTTGTAAACAAAATACAACAATGGCATGAGGGTTAGCCGTCGTACAGTAGACAAGAGATATATCCTGGAGGATAGTTTTATCATTTCCCGTTCAAATCAAACGCGTAACTGATGCTGCTTTAATTTAGATAATATTCTGTGAACTTAATTTTGTTAGTTGTGTAAAGTAGGCAATGTTTTCTGCCTTTGTTATTCACGTACTGAGCTGGGGTTTCAACTTGCAAACATTACAATGTTTCGGGCTCGATGTAGACAAACAGCCCTATGTGTTCGAGCAGGCGATTCACTTGCACGATGGAGTTTCATTAACCACATCGTTCAATTTCCCGTGATCGTACTCCGTGACCCAGGGACCGGAATAGGCTAAAGATGCATCAATATTTTTTCAGTTCTAAGATTGTAATCCTGAGGGTACATTGACATTACAAATGTACTTTTTAAATACCACATGTTACATACTGGCCTAAATATATATTTGAGTCTGATATAAAACGTGTTGTACCAAAATAAGATTTTTTTGTAAACACACACACACACACACAAAGGATAGTCACATGGCCCCTACCTACCTATTTTTTCTTTATAGATCCGTACTTGTACAGTAGTTATAAATTGGACTTAATATTAACTAACAATGTAAACTACAGCCTTAGCCCAAGTCTAGATTAGTTGTTTAATGTCTGCTAAAACTATTCCCCTATCCATTATTAATAATGCTTTCAGTGCTTTATAAATATTCTAAAATATTAAAAATATTTTAGAAAGGTTAATGAATAATTAATTTTCCATGATAGTGAATCCGACCTTTAACTCAAGTGCTTCCACTGTATGATTAGCTCTCTGGAAACTCTCTCTTTTTATACCATCTGTTTTTTGGACGGCAATACAGTTTAGTTGTACAGAAGTAATTAATAATTAAAAAAATTCAAAAGATAAATTATAATCTTTGTTGAAGAAAGTACTAGACCTAGAAATGTTAATGTTTTAAAGATTGTAAAGCCTTTTTTCATTGTAAATCTGTGTAGCACCATCTTTAAAAGTATTGATTAGCCTGTGATGTGTAAGTCTGCAACTAGAAATTGCAAATTGCAAGTGAAGTGCTGCGAAGTACAACAGCATATAAATGTTCTTCGAACAAAATTATTTATGGGAGTCAAGTGCAAATAATGAATAATAAAAATATAACAAATAATATGAGACACGACCCATTGTCTATATTAGAACACTTCTCATTGGGTATCAAAGTCGTAATTATGGTTTAGGTTTTTTTTTAATAAAGTTTCAAAAATTTCTATGTATGAGGAAAATGTAGTTGATTACCAAAGGTTACAATTTTTATTTTGAAGACTGCATGGTCTAGGAAGTGTACATTTTTTTTATGGGGCAAGTTTCAAGGGTGGGTTTTCTAGGGGCGAGTTAACTGCCAAAGAGTGTTGCCAAAGTGCGAGCCAGCGTGTTATTTGATCACAAGTGCGAGACATCACAAGTGTGAGCCAGCGAGCCATGACGTCACGACAATAGATACGAGACATTAACAAGTTGTGCGAGGTATCGGCTGAGATTTGTGGAGTACAATTCAAAAAACAACTATAGGTCTAATAATGAATTATTGTGATGTTAAATAGACAATGTTAGCTATCAAGGAGCGATGTTGCTTTTCATTGGGACCTTCGTCCCTTCAAGGCTAGGCCTATACCATCCTAGCTAGTCTAGGCCTAGAGTAGGATAAGGCTAGCGCAACATGCGGACGTTGGTACATGTTGTTTAGTCTACAAACGTCGCCTAAAGTAATTGATTTTACCCGGCAGAACGAAAGAAGGAAACTCCGCTTGTTAGTCGTCTTAGGCCCTTGTTTTTTGACAATGACCTTTCAGAGGTCAAATTGCTGTCAATAATAGGAATATGCTGCTTTGCAGCAATTATAGTGAGTTGGCTCTACTGTATATCAGTTATCGATATTATTTGATGATGCAGTATGTTCATGTAAACAAATAAATTGGGTTCCCAAGTCCTTTGTTAAATTATGTAGAACAATATTCTATAGAAAAGTGATCAAGCCTGTGAAAACATATAAATCTGTAATTATAATAATTGGCCCTATATCCCAAGTAAATGCACAATTGACTCCCCCAATCAAGACCAGTGTGATGAAGTTATTGTGAGGATATCTGAATCCTGTCTGAATAGCGGCACACAGTAAGGCTAAAATATTTCAGATGGTTAGTACTTTGCAGTAGCTATCTGCTGGTGACTCGCAATTCTTCAGCAGCAATAATCGCGTATGGGGCACTGCTGGTAGTAATACGACAATACACTAGGGCTAAAATATTTCAGATCGTTAGTGCCTTTGCAGTGGCTTTTTGCTGGTGACTCGTAATTCTTCAGCAGCAATAATCATGTATGGGGCACTGCTGGTAGTATTATGACACGCAGACAGGCTGCTGTTTCCCTTCAACTCTTGTTCCGTCTGGTGTGTGCTGCATCCTGTTAACTCTTCTCATACACTTCTTCTGTCAATTGACTTGCGTTCATTGTCTATGCACCCTAAAAAACTGAGTACATCATTTTTGGATCTAAAAGGAAAGATTTTAAAATATATTTCAATCAGCATACAAATTATTCAGTCAGGATTCCATAAAATATCAAATTACTGTATTTCCATTGGAGATTACATTAATAATATAATCTGTAAAGCTAATTCCAGGTTCAAGTTCATGTATAGACAGGCAAACTACCTTGAAAAGCAATGTTCAGCTTTAATTCAGTGTATCTTTGATTATGCTGCCTCTTCCTAGTACATTCATGTTAATGCACTACTACTCAAAGTAAGATCGTGTCCAATTTTTTGGGCTGATACATGCATTCAAAATATACAATGAAATTGACACTGCTTTAATATTTAGCTGATCATTTTGTCAAGATTTGTCAACTATACGATTACAGAACAAGATCATCAAATCATAATTTTGTTACTCTGGTGGTAAGAAAAGGTCAAGCTTTAAATACATTTTACTACAGCACCATTAAACCTAGAATAAACTTCTGTCTGATGTTAAGCAGTTGTGTAACTTGAATGAGTATAAACTAGCTGTGAAGTTGCATCTTGGTAATGTCTTGTAATTGCTTATACTGTTTATATTGTTACAAACAATATAAACCTAGTAATCGTCGGCATAAAAACGTGAGGTCACAGGTCACGTTGGCTTTGTAAAATGATTTGTAGAAAGCTGAAATTGTAGTTGAATAATAAATATGTACAGTACAGGCAGAAATTATCACTTCGTATCTGCGCGTAACCTCTCGTAATCTGCTCGTATGTACGTTTTGAACGTAGCTACGAATCACTACGAAGGTCATTGTTAATTTAATTAGGTTTGCAATGATCGTAGGCTGGATCGTCGGGCTGATAAACAATGTGTAAACAATATTGAAATATAGTTTACCAGCTTTCAACATGTGTGCAATGTTGCAATTTACTAATAAATGATGTTAGAACTTTATTGTTTTATTTCCTACCTTACTATTAGATCAATCATGTTTTAAAACTGTTAAGTTCGCTAGCTAGGTAACCTAGTGAGCCTTCAATATGTTCGAATTTCGATGTCTTTTAGGCCTACGGCCTACATTTTCACCTATAGAGGAGGAGAGCAGACAGTAATTATACTGGTTAACTTTCCAATTCAGAGAATTTAGATCTGATATTATTGTTCTGGTAGTAGGAATTTTCTTTTAAATAATAATACTGATGACAAATCATGTACAAATTATTAGTTTCTACAGATCACATTGTTTATTGTTTACCATAATTTGAAGCAGAACCTGCAAAGCGATCCAATACTAATGGAACTATAGAAATCAGTACCTTGCCAAATTAAGGCTAGTCATGCTAGACCAAATTTTCTTCGTTTTTTACTTACTGTCGCTCACAGCTTTTTAACATTTGCCACGAGGTTAAACTTTAACACACTTTACTCTGGTGCGCACTCTGACGCTGGATTTTCGGAGTTGGCAAGATAAATTGACATTGCAAAGTTTAATTTTCCATTGGGTTTTCCATGTGACAATCGGTAATTTTACAACCAACAGATGTTAACTCTCCTTTATATTTATTATTTATCTTACTAAATCTGGACTACAAAATATTATTTGATGAACAATCTTTTCACATGTGTGTATTGTCATTGAGGACATCATTTTTTGACATTTAAAAGAGGTAAAATAATTATAAATAAAAAGTAGGCTAGACCAATTAATTACGAGAATAATACAGCAGTATAAACAAGTTCCTATCGTGGACAGCGAGTGGAAAAGGAGACTCCCATGAAGTCAAGTGTACGTTTCTTTTATTGAAAAACAGCTCCATACTTTAAATTAATGGTCTAAACTCGTGCTTGTCATTCACAAATTATCAAGCAATACATTGTTTATTCCAGTAAGCTACAGCAGTCTTTCTGCACATACAAATAAACAACATGCTTTTGCTTCGTAGGTTCGCTTCGCGTAGCCTTATTTAGATTGTTTATATCAGGCTACGATGTATTTACGAAGCCTGCGCGCAGGTAAAATTGCAATAGTTTGTGGTGGTACTGTAGACGGTAAAACCAATATAAAAATAATTTGTTGAACATGATTGATTACGTTATATGTAAAAATTTCTCATGAATAAGGTCATTTAGGTCTTCCATTTCTGGGATGTCGCCATAACTCGCGACACGATAGAGATAAGACCACATGAAGTGTACCCACCTAAATAGGCCTACATGTATCTTTTAGCATTTATCACCATATTTTCAGGATTATAAGTCAATATTTCGGAAGAAAATTTAGATAAGGAAATTTATTGACCTTTAGTTCGACCAAGGCTCTACACTACTACCCGTCTAGCCTAGAGTATGGGCATATGCCTACGCTTTGCTAAATTTAGCCCAACAGATAGCATTAACAGAATTTTATATTGTAAAAATCATAAAAAACAATACAATACCAGCAAGTACAAATAAATCTGTATAATTCATAATTTTAAGACTTAATCTAACTCCGGCTATCACTCAGTGTTTACAGTATTTACCTTCATTTCCCAATGGCTCTGGCCTAAGTTTTTTATCCATGAGGACGAAAATAACAGGACACATTCAACGGGATCTTATTTTGTGATTTTAGTTATCACATAAATAACAATCTTGAAATAAATCAAACCTTAAAATTTATTTTATCTTAAAAAACCTACTAATATTATTATTGACACTACACAGCGTGTTGTATAGTTGTTGTAAACAAATACAGTAGCATGAGGTTAGGCAAACTCAGTTTTTTACTGAAGTCCGCATGTAACACTAACTTACTGTACCTTTGCATTTTAAGTAGATTTGTGATTTGTAATATCAATGTACCTTTAAGATTACGATCTTTGGAGAACTGAAACAATATTTATTCATTCTTAGCCTAGTCAGTTCCTGTCCCTGGTTTGCAAAATAGATCAACTTTGTAAACACACACACAGGCCTAGGACCTATGCTACGTAATGGGCCTATTTTCTTTCATTATTAATTGTAATGAACTATTGTCAAATTTTGGTAAAAAATATTGTTATGTTTATCAGAGTACGTAACTTTTTGGAGATGCTATTTTCAAAAAGCTGTTGAAGTAGGCCAATTTTGCCATTGAGACATGCGCAGAAAATAGGTACGAAATACCAAGGAACAGACTTAATTAAAGGCCATTATTTCAAAAACCACATTAAGAAACAAAAACAAAACAAAACAAAACTATACATAAGATAGAGTGATTTAGTAAAAATCAGATATTTTCTATTATTTTTATGGTCCTCTAAAAATATACTGCTAATTTAATACTAGGATTGAGATATTTTACTATAATGTGAATGTGAATTTACCGAATAAACAACATTATTGAACAAGCAATAGGGTTTATTTTTCGGTTGGTGTTGTGCTCCATGTAAATCCGCCTTTAATGATTCACCTTTTGTCTTGATCTATTATCTTGGAGCAAATTATTATAATGTACTTTTTTCTATATAGATACTGGCCAAAGCTCACCAGTGGACTGAACACATTAGTTCCTCTGGTAAAAAATACTATTACAACTGTAAGACAGAAGTATCCCAGTGGGAGATACCTAAAGAGTGGCTTGAAAGGTAAGGTCTCATTTCTCTACAGTTTTCTTTATTTAAAGTTAAAAAAAAAATGTACATAGTTTGGTTTATGCAACATTCTTCATTGATGGAATGAGTATCCTACCTACATGCTCAAGTAGTTCTTTTGATATTGTGATGAACTCTCTTTAATTTAAATTTTACTTTGTGTGTTTGTTTGTTATTTTTATAAGAGAACATTTCAATGGATTTTTAAGTAAAATCAGGAGACTTCTGAAAATTGAATTATTTCACATGGATTAATTCTTCTACTACAGTATTGCACAATGAAGATAAAATAATTTTTTTAGGTTAGCAACCATAACCTAAAGATGACTTCATCAACTTGTCTTATAAAGTGAGGCATTCCTCTTGTCTCTGTGTATTGTTTCTTATCTAGCTTGGATATTAGTTAAGAAATATATAAACATTTTGTCTTACTATGCCACCTGATATAGTTCTACTGCAGTTATTAAGTTGTATTGTTTTCATATAGAAGTCTGAATTTTGAACAGATTAAACAAACTGTGTTATTAGTCTGTGTACTATGATAGGCCTCACATATAACAACTAGGTCAAGCAAATCTACAAGGACCATGGCCGATTTTCAGCAACTATCTAGCATCACATGGGACATGCAAAGTGTCATGGTGGTGTGACGCTCTAAGGTACCTGGGGAGAACACTTTCCCCAAGTGTACATCTTGTAAAACAAAAACCATAAAAGTCTTATGTGTTGCATAATTTTTGCAAATTTAGATGTTAATTTTGGATATAGGCTACATTTGTTTATGTTTCAAGTTATTATGGAAATATAAATTAATGATATAATATGGTAGTGATTATAAATATATTATATGATGGAAATTTTTTCATACAAACAATCACAAAATCTTTTTTCTTCAAAGTGCTATACAACTATAATGAGGAATTTGTTATACATAGAACCTCATTTTTATTGTTTTCGTTTTTAGGTCTTGAGAATGAATATATATTGTTGCAAGCATATCATATATCCTTGATATAAGATGAATAAACATGAATCTCAAATCTGAATTTCAATACTTTCTCAATTTCTCTATTATATTGTTGTTGTTATAACGTAAAATTAAGTTGTGTGTCTAGTTATTAGGATTGCTCGTTTGTCTCGTAATTGATTTGTGCTTGTGTTGTGTTTCCATTCTGCAAGTGGAAGGCTCCCCACTGTTCGATGCGAATTCAAACAAAATTTAAAAATTATTTTATATTTGGAGGTTTGTTTTCCTTTTGCAGTTGTTGCAAAAAGCTGAATATGATATTCACATTAAAATTTGTTTAAAAATAACATTATAATTGTACTACTAAATCATTTACCTATAACATGGGGGAAAAAAATTGTCCCGGAGTACTTCACAAAACCCAATCATACATTACAGCATTTATATAGCGCTATTTCATAGACCACAGAGCTCTCAACCTGTACAGTAACTTTCTTCTCCCCTAAGAGTATAGTATCTTTGTGTCAGAGCTACCCGGTAGCCAGCTACTCTTGTCTGTCCACAATAGGGGCTGTATGAACTAGTACATCGGGGTAATTACCTACACATCTCGAAAGATGTACTGGGTTCTCTATAGCTGGGTTCTCTATAGTGCACATAAGCCATTTGTGTACACTGGGCCTACGGTTCATAGTCCTTATGCGAGAACATTTGTTCTATCTCCAGTATTATATAGACGGACATAGTCGTTCAAACCAGCGCCGATATTATGGCTGTATGTTGTGGCCATTCAACTCTCATGGCACACACATTTATTTCCTTACTGCACAAATGCACATAATAAGATGAAATATATCTGATTAAAAAAAAATTTAGCTTTTTCTTATCTTTATATGCTCTAAGAATATTAGGCTACAAGTGCTATTTGATGATATAAAAGACATGATACAGTAATAAGGATAATGAATGAAATCCTTTCAAATCCTATAAATATTTATGGAAAAGCAAAGTGATGTCAGTATTGACTCAATAATTAATAGTTCACTTCTACACCAGGTAAGGTTCTTGTGCAAACAGTGCATTTGTGCATCTAAAAGTAATTGTGTTCAAAGAAGCTTCTGTCTACCATATAACATTTGTATGCACTAAAATGTGACTTGGTTTCTATAGATTATCATAATTGATTATTGCTAGTTATGTAAATTTATATGTGCATCTTGTGAAATTTTAAGAGTAATACTTATATACTGGTATTCTTTATTACAATTTAATTATATATTTGTTAGTATTATAAAGCACTGTTTCTCAATTGACTATAATTTCATCCATCTCTATTTGTGGTGAAGACGAGCCAAACCACTCACTCCTCGCAAATCATGTTTCAATGATAATGGCCAAAACATGTTGAAATTTCAAAATTTTCAAAATCTATTTTATTGCACTAACCTAACCCTTGTGTACCTATAGATCATGCTGTGTTGTTATTTTCCCCATTTTTGACGTTAAAACAATATCTTTTTAACGATTTGGTAATGATCTCTGCCTGAAAAGTCCTCAATTTTAAAGGCTGATGTCTCAAATACTGTTATTTAAACAGCTGCATGTTTAAACCCCTGTCACCCCACAATGAAACGTCGAATTTAAATTATTCTATCACCATTTTATAACTTTAATTTTTCTGTTTAATCCTGTATTAATATCTAAAAATTTACTTATTGCAAGGAGTTTGGCTTTTCTTTGCTACATTTTGTCGATGTGACCTTTTACTTTAGACTGACCAACACAATCTGGCTAATCTATTAGTGATGTCTAGTCCTTGTATTTAATAGTGGTGTGATGTTTGTTTTTTTATATTAGTGAGCTAATGCAGCTAACATTGGTTTTCTTATTTCAGAGAGAAGCTGCATAAAATGGTTTATGCATCCAAGGATAAAATTAGTGTCAAACAAGCCTCTGGTACAAGTATTTCTGTTAATAGTAATAGCAGTAGTAAAAGTAAGTTGTATATTTTGGAATTTAATAAGCATTTAGTAGAGCTCCGCATAGTACACTATAGGAAAATTATTATACAAAGGTTAGATTTAATGCTTGAAAAAATTTTTGAATGCATTCAATCTAACCTAAGTATAATTTTCCATTTAGTGTACAATGCATGCTCTACTAATTGCTTTATAAGTCAATCGCTGTCTTTTAATTTTAGTTTTTTATAACCAACTGTTGTAGCAGACATCAGTTGCTATAGTGATATGATCAGTATACGTGTGCATATTTACATTTAGCTGTGCGTATGCTGATTTTTGCTCCTGCAGTACGCTTTAAACTAAACATCAGCAGTACAGTACGGATACTATGAATAACTATTGAAATTTGTATTGTTAGAAAGAACTTGTTTGTAATGCTATTTTGATAGACTTTCGTCAAAGAAATATACATTTCAGCATTCAAGAGAAAATACAGTCACTGGCGTCCTTTTTGGTCGGTGCATGCAGACGGGTAAAATCGTGCAATGATTTCATAACTAGGCTAGGCTACGGCCTAGTAGTAGTGGAGGAGGCCTGGGCGGCCTCCTACATGGCTGTAGGCCTATACATCTAAATTTGTTCTTTGAGTCTTTAAAATAGGTTCTAGAATATTCCTATTAAACGTTCAGCTTTTTGTGTTTATGAGGGTCCATTGATTCAATGAATTCCTTAATTGTTCATATGTAATATTGAATTTGAAGTAACTTTCTTCGGGTTGTAATAAAGCTTGTTTTACGAAAGTAATTTTTAATTACTAATCAATTTTTATCACTGTGCGCGATGTCTTTGCGGTAGGGACAAAAAAATTAGGAATTTTTTTTGCACACGAACTTAAAAAAAATCAAGCCAAGCGTCCACTAATTGAAAAATTAGTGGACGGTGGGAATAGGCAAATAACATTGGGAGTTGCAGTGATGACTTCACGATTGACTTATAATAAATATTAATTATTAAGTAGAATAATGTGGAAGTATTGTTCAGTGACAACTTCTAATTACGATCCCACCAAATATAAACTCTCATAAATCTAATCTAATTTAATCATAAATAATATAAAATGTTAAATCAGTGCAGACTACAGTGAAATCTAAATCATATATCAGGACTAAAAGTTTAACTGGGAGCTTGGCTCTTGTCCTAAGCATTACCACTGAGAGCAATTACATGTTTTGAGTTTTTACCATAGTTGGTGTCTTCAAAATTTCAGAGAATGCGTATGAAAGTATTTAATTCTTGATTCTATAGGTGGTGAAACTAAGCATTCCACAGAAACAAATACCCTTGGTGGCTATATCAGAGAAAGACCATCTTTGTCATCATCCTCTTCTAACAAAATCTCTGGAAAATTACCTGACAAGCAGCCTAGTTCCACAAGTCAACCAAGGAGTGGATCAACGACCCCCTCAACACCGAACACCCCTAATCTCAAGACACGATTTTCGTCCAGCGAACAAAGTAACAACAACCGAGGTGGTGAAATTGCTCAAAAGGACTCAATCCGTGGTATGGATATGCTACGAGGGAGTAGTTTATCATTGGCTACCGATGCCCATGGACGATTAAAGAATTTAGTCGCAAATGCACCTAGAATAGAAAGAATTGGTAAGTGTCTGAGACCTCATTCTGTTTCAAAGTTAAGTAACTAATAGTTCATAATAATTATATATAAGGATTTCTCTATACCAAAGTTACTGTCATACAAGGAACTTAATTTTCATTTTTAATGTAAAGCATCTTGAGTTTTTGAACTGCACATCAGTTTTTATTGAAACCTAACTTTCTGCTGATCACATCACATCAAGTAAAGGCAAAATGATTCAGCCAAAAGCTAGGTTTCACTAAGAAATGTACTATTTTTTTTAATGTTTTGTGTAACAAGAATGAACTTATAATATATTCATGAAATAAAGCTTGCTTCAGATTTGTTGGCCATTGATTCTATAATAGTTTTTAAATTGCTTGCTTAAAATCTCTAAATATATAACTTGCATGCACGCTTTACATGTAGGACTAGGGTAGAAAAGGAATCCATATCAATTCTGGTATAATGAAAGTTACATTGTATACTTAATGAATATAATAACAGAATACTGTAAATACGTCATTAATTTTCAGCATTTTACTACCAAATATATTTCCAATTATAGTAATGGTGGTCTTCATAGTGTCCAACATAAACAGTTCAATTTAATCCAACATAAACAGTTAAATTTGATTCAACATAAACAGTAAAACTTTAAACATACAGATTGATTATGTATGTTGTAATCTAAAATGAAGATGTATATCTCAATCCAATAGTAATGTCTGCTCGTAACAGTAATAAAGTTGTTAATATGGCGTTGATTTTAGCTTGGCCTTTTGCAGTCCTCTGCAGAGCCTTATTCCAGTGCCTCCCCTGTTGATAAATTAATATACTTGGAGGCTATTTCTAGCTCATACGAGGAGTGTATAGATTCGTTAATATAATTAACCTGTAGAATAATTACCGTAGTGCCCTTTCCTTTTTGTGACAGTAGTTGTTGATGTGTACTACAGACCCACGTTTAAATGAGGCTACACATAGGAAACCAAATCCAATTACTTAAAAAGTTCACATTTTCCACAAAATAAATTGTTCAAATGCTAGTTTTACACACTCATTCTCTCTTCACAGAATGTAAACGAGCAAGTTCGGTGTCACCGGGGACCCCCTCACCAGGTTCGTCACAACGCAATCATTTACCTAATCAACATTCACAACCTATGGCTGTTGTACATCAAAAGATTGCCTCATCTTCGTGCTCACCCTCGGTAGATAAACCAAATATTGTAGATAGTAAAATCGAGGAAGGCCAAGATAGTAAGTGCTCATCTATTCTATGATAATACTATCCTAAAATGATGTACGATTGTTTATTCAAGTACCTGATATGTAAGCACCTGGGATCATGGTTTATATCCACTTAAAATGTAAAATAAAGTATAAACTGCAGTATTTCCATCCCAGTCTGAGTTCATTCTCTGCACAGGTTATAATCATTATCCCTAGTTAAAATAACTACATTCTGTGTGTTCAGAAAGTTAAGTTGTTTTTTTTTATATAGTTTTTATTGACTTTAATCCCTGTATAGTTCTTCTATTTATATTTTTGATAGTTTCCAACTTTTAAACATGCTCTAACTTTGGGGCAATGAAGTTGAATATCATGCATTATAGACTTGATAATTTAGAGGCCTATTGTTGCCCTTGTAATTCATACGAAATGCCATGACATTCAAACTAATCACATGACTGGGCAATTTCAGGGTTATCGAATCCTTCACCGTTATCAGCAGCGTCTGTTTCCGACCTAACATCTCCTGTGTCTCATATGTCGCCACGGCAACAGGCATCAGTAACACCTTTATCTTCGTCGGCTGTTAATGCTACGTCACAAGTCTCACCTAATAGTAAAAGGCCGGACATGAAAGTGAACTCAAGCCCTTCATCTATAAGGTAGCTTAATATTTAAGTTTTGTTTTATCAAACCTTTTTTAATAGTGCTTTTGTGTGTGTTTTTACATTCTTGCGTAAATTTCAACTGTTATTTGAGCTCCAATAACTTGCATATTGATAAATTTTACAGTAGGTTTAAAACAATCATTTTTTTACCAGGTTAAGATGTGTCATAATTTTGTTTGTCTTGAAAATAAGTAAAAGTTGATAATTAAAAAGGGAGAGAAGTGAAGAATATGAAACATTGAAATTGACATATCCTGTAAGGTGCAAATAGGGTATATAGGATGTATTAACCAAATTAAATACACAAGAAGACATTCCCATTGTTATCACAATGCTGCTGTTACTTTTTAGGCAAAAATGATAGATTCCCTCAGTCCACTGTTGACAGAAATTTTATTTAATAATTTGTGAATACACACCTGCATTTATTCGCATTCTGTTTCAAAAAAGACATGACAATTAAACATTATAAAAATAAACTGCGTATTGTGAATTGAAACATCATATTTTCTGTGACAACGGTGATGAGCCCATATTTGGATGTAATATGGCATCATCAAGACCATATATGGGCAAATTAAACAAATTTGTCACATAAAATTTGATAATCTGGCCAAAGCTTTAGTGAATCAACTTATGGCCTTTTATCTAGAGAACACTCCTTGCATGCTAGATAACTTTTTTTTACACTCTCCAATTTCATGATGAATATGATGCTTTATAAGTGTTCATTAGGCTTGAGCAGTGTTTGCATTGGGTTAGTGCTCTGTATTTAATTCTGAAGAAAAAAATTAATTTCCAATTTTTTTCAGCTAACAAGCAAACAAATAATTTTATTAGAAACAAATCACTGTTGTTGGATGATAGATTTGCAAAACAAGTCTTAAAAATTCTTGCCTTTATATAATAGTATGAATTCCAATAGGATATATAAAAGATACAGTATACAAGTAAATCCCACAGTAATTTCTATATTATTTTCTACAGGAAATCAAGTCCAACTGTAGATGAATCAACTAAAGGCAGTAGTAGTAGTAATAGTACAATCCCAGTACTAGAAGAACCTATATTGACCAAGGAGCAGCCTCTTCCCACGCTCACCCCTTCCCTAGCTCGACAGTGTGATGAATCCCTGGTTGTACATGTAGCCGGATGGCCCTCGGAACATATGGAAAGACAGGTTAGTTGATGTAGATGATCTATATAAGGTTTTGATAAAGAATTCAAACTAATGATTGAAATTATTCTGAATTATTATTTATTTTACTTGTTTTTATCAACAGGCTCGTAAAATTAATGATGAGAGTCACCTATTAGCAGCAGAATCAGCGTCTCAAGTATCTGTAGATTTAAAGTATGCACGTTCATTAGTCCGGGCATCAGAGATTCAAGTTACATTACAAGAACAGAGGTGGGACTGTAATTCTGTTTAATTAGTGCTTGTGTAATGATGTACTTAAATTGTGGTGTTTAGGATTATACTTTAAAGAAAATGTTTTCTTTAAATTAAAATTATTGGATTTTTTAATGTTTATTTTTGATTATGATCATTAAAAGAAAATCTTAAGAATATTAATAAAATATTTATTGGTACTATCTCAAATGATTTTATTATAACCAAAACAAAAAAATGTATATATAAAAACAAATCAAGTAAAAATATGTATATTTTTGGTACTAAATAATAATAGTTTTTACTATCATGTTATGCTTATGGAAAATGTTCTTGCAATTTATTTTAAGATAGTAAATCTAGCTTTGCATTGACTTTCCAGATTACATTTTCTACAACAACAAGTGAAAGAATTAGAGCGTCTTAAAAGTGAAAATGCCTTCATGTCATAGCAGATGGCAGTTTGATGCAGTGGCACCACTTACGGGATTTTGGCTGGACAACTCGCTGTTGTTCGGAATTCTTGCTTGGTGTAGCCTTACATTCAGTTGTATGGAATGCTATTACACATGGTCTGCAGGTGGCTTTGAAGGAGATATAAGCCACTATGGATGTGGTCATTGTTTTTGGCACTGTCAGTCATTACAACGTGGCGGATGATGAACCTTGTGGGGGTTTTTTTCAGGAACGGTTGTAAAGGTTCAACTTTTAGTGGAATATTAATGACTTAGCTGCTGCTGTTGAGGAGGAAGAATTTTCATATGAGGAGATACATAACAAACACACTGAGGATTTAGGTATGCGTTAATGTACTGTATGCTCATCGGAATATTATTACTTAAATGCATCAATTTGAAGAGTTACCAACGTGTATTTTTCACAACTCAGTTCTTATACCCTCTCAAATTTGAAGCTAAAACATGAGGAACTAGATAGATGCTTAAGAATATTTTTCAATATCATTAATTTTTCTTCATTTTCAATATTTCTTATCGATTTGAATATTATGTCCATTGGATAGTTCAAATACCGTATATATATTGGCTTACGGTAGTTCATAAAACCAACTTTTATAATCTAATGGTGCATACTCTAGCAACCAATATGTGTTTTCTTTATGATATTCGATTATCCACCACTGAACGTTTTTAAAAAATATTAAGGTACAGTAATTGAGTAATGAAATTACAGTAATTAGCATATTCTGGTAGTTGTTGGTCTAAGTAAATGGAGATGGATAAATTTGGTAATGATTGTACTGCTAAATTGTGAACCTAATTTATTCCTCAAAATGCTAGAACAAACATAAAAATAAGAAATATATTTATGGATATCTTGTAGGCATGCATATTTGTTAATGGTACCATAGGGTAAATATAACTGCACTGCTGAACCAAGTTATCATTTTTTTGTGTTCCATTAATTTAGATAAGAACAAATATGTAATCTTGCAAGAATTCTCCTCAGCAAATTCATTTATTTGGAACACAAACAACCGACCTGTCACTTTTCAGAGAAAATTAAATATGTAATAAGAAAGAATGTTTCCACCAAAGTTTTTTAAAGGTGTTTTGTTGACCATCCCTGTTAAATGTTTTATATTGGTTTTGACAGAAAGATGGTCTAAAAATACTAGTGAAACCATACCCTAATTCTTGGCTTTTTTGTGGAGACGTAACAAAATAGCTGGTGTGTTCTTGACTGACAATTCTGAGCATACCATTGCTAGATGTTTCCATTAACTGGTAATCTCTGTATAATTGTAACCATGGTGAGTTGATAAACAAAAAACATGTCTGATATGTTGTTGGTTAGATTTGTTCATAGAAACATGTTGGTTTTTTAATTGATTCACTTCAGTTTGTTGAAATTTTGCTTGTTTTTATAAGTCTGTTGTCTACCTAACTTGGAATATTTGTTGTAATAGGCCGACTATATAAAGAGAATCGAGGTTTCTATGACGTTGGGAGAAGCCTGATGGTCTAAATAACAATTCTCAAAAGGCGGACATTACAATTAAAAAAAACTTTATCTCTGTTGCCATTGTTAACCAAAGTTCCGATTCATGTGAAACACATTACGTTTCTAGTTTTTTTTTATGAACAGTTTATCTTTATTTTCAAATAAATATATAGCTATATAAATTGTTACGTTCCTCTAAAATTATTTTTTTCTTCAAGAGAGCAAGTTATATGATTTCAACCTTACTAAGTATGGTACAAGAAAATTATCAAGCATAGGATTAATACTCAAAATTGGCATTGGTGCATTAAACTGGTTATTAATGTCTGTTTTTTTTTTTTTAGGAAGCTTTTGCATTTCTTTAAAGTGCATAGGTAGATATCAGAAATCGGTTTACTGTATATGGATTTAGCTGTAAAAATACAATGAAAATGCTATGTCCCATTTAAATGACCTGCACAGTTACTCTCTTTGTAAACTTATATTTTGTTATTCAAATTGGACTGAAAACCAGAAGTATACTTGAATTTTGTTATCTATTTAGTTACTATCAATCAATAGATAGGCATTTAGAGCACCGATGTCATAGAATACAGTATGGTTACACCAAAGAGTATAGAATTGCAAGATGTCCAAAATGATAAAAATAGTACTACTACAAAATAGGAAAAGCCAAATTAGAAATCAAAAAGATTTTGAAACTCAAACATGCGTTCTACAGATGCAGCACGTGTTCGATACAAATGCCTGTTCCGTTCTTTTAAAGGAAGCCCACTAGTTTGTGGTTGTACTCTTCACGATAGGATTGCGTTGGTTGATCGGACCTATACTCTTTGGTTGCACCATCAAATCACTTTAGATATGCAGTTCATCATCTTCCTCTCCCCTTTTCCTAATTTGTAGAATGCATTACCAGATGATTTTAAAAAACACCGTATATATACACACCTGTATTTCAAGAATATTTTAAAATTAATCTCATACTGTATGTGTTGTGTATACTTCTGGTTTTCATAATTTATTATCGTATTTTAATTTTCCTGCAAACAAATTTTTCTGTAAGTATTTAAAATTTGTGATGGCAATTTTTGATAATAGTTGAAAAAGTGTACAGAATGCTCATACCTGACATGTACCACTCTGTAGTCTGTTTAATGTATTTTATTTTAAAAATTCCGATGGAATATTTATGTATTCTTAAAAATGTTTATAGATAATTTTTTTCTTAAGTACACCAAAAATTCCAATTAACATTTATCTCCTCGTACAACACGTGTGTAATTGTCCAATACGAGTCCAAGCAATAGGTAATGTATGCTGAAAACGTATAGAAATAGTAACTCCCAAACAGTGGCACCAGTTGAATGGATTGTAGACATTTTGTTATTCCTTGGTATAAGAGGTGTAATTTGTAGAGAATGGGTGGTTTAAAGAATGCTAAACTGTAAATATTTATTTTGGCCCTCTGAATCGAGACTAGTAAATAATGCTATTTATATAGCAGCTATAAAAAAAAAATGGGTGAATATTGAGGAGGTATGTGTGATGTGTAGGTGATACATACTACTCCAAGTATTGTTAGTGGATTCCCTACACACCAGGTATAAATGATTAAAAATATAAACAGCTTTGGAATACGTACGTCATTCTAGGCAGTTAAATTACTACGCTAAATTTCTGAATAAATATGACGTAAAGTTCAAAGTAAACTGAATACATTTCATTTGTTTTGTGATTGATCTGGTGCTGCATATCTGTCTCCCTTTTCCTACATATGGAAGATGTCCAAAATGTGAGGATTTAATGATGACATACAGGGAAATCCCCTACAAGATATGATAAAATTGATAAGTTATATATGGTGTACATCAGTGGCATAGCGCAGAAGAAATTAAAAGGTATTACATTAGTTTTCTGGCCCGGGTGGGGGTGTGAGGCGTTACACCCCTGTAAGTAGCTTTCTCTACCTATTACACAACAGGGGCAGATGCAGATTTGTTTCCAGGGTAACGCAAGGGAGATTTCCCGCAATTTATCTCTTGCCTAATTGATCACACTTTTGGGGGTAGTGATTTATTTGGCCGTTTGGTGGTAAAGCGAGGGTGGCTTTCCATACCTGTTTTCGTTAATTTGTCAAAATAGGAAGAGCATAACATATTTTTGAAATTTTGAAGGTATTGGACTAAAACCTGAATACCCCCTCCACTACACCATTGGTGTACAATATATATGCATGAGAAACTTTGAACATCAATACACAATAACTTTCGATATGTGGATTTACAGGATTTTTAAGAATGCATAGAAAGCAGAGCACTCTTGATAAAGGAAGCTTACAATCACAAGATTCCATTGCAGAGGCAAGTTTGAACTGAAGATCGGAAGTAAAGTGGAATAGGAGCAAGTAAACATCCATTAATCTACAGTAAAGTTGAATGGGAGTGCATTAGAATGGCAGAGTAGAGGCAAATATGTTATTGGTAGCCAAACTGCTTTGAGCAGAGATGATATAGAACAGGTAAGGTTTCTTGTATATAAAATGGAATTGGAAAAACAAATATAGTTGATTGAGTGCCATACACTCCCATCCAAATTCCAACAACTCGCCCAAGAATAGAGAACTACAGTATACAACTGATTACGACTTGCAATTGTTGAAATGACTAAATATATGCCATGCCCCTCGCATGTTTTTGTAACGGCATTCTTAAAATATACAGAAAATTTTATTTTGAATGCAACTGTTTAATCAAGACTTAATTTTCTTGTGTTAATGTTTACATGTTTCTCTCCATCCAACCATGAGCATATAAATATGTACCTGGTTGGATGTGAATTCAATATTCATGTTGAATGTATTTAGGTTATGCAATGTACTGAATGCGACAACCAGGACTACCTCCCATAGAGTAGAGGAGGATGCATGTGGATCCAATGACCAATGGAAAAATTATGTCAAAAGCATATGATAATTCCTTGTAATGTGAAAAGCAGTATGTGTACTAAAATTTATTTTATTTAAAGTCACACAGGCATATTTATGCACAACACATGGTAACATTTGAGCTGCTCTAAAAAAAACGCCCCACTGAAGCCTCCACAAGTTTTGTAAGAGCTGCATGCAGTGCTTGTAGGGTCATTTATGGTAAGATATGTGAACTGTAGCACCTTATAAATGTAAACTATCAAAAATAGGGACCCATTCATCTATGATCAAAGAAATTAAAATTTTTTTAATATGTACTCTTATACAAAAAAAAAAATCACAAATAGACAAGTATCGTGTTGAACACACCAATTTACTGCCAAAGCACAATTATCAAAGAGAATATTGGCAAAAATTTAAATAGATCTATGTAAATTTTCAATTAGACTATGTACACTATGTAGACATAAAGAGAAAATTTCAGCTACAAATTTTTTGTTATTTTTACAAAATTCCAGTAAACTACTCAAAAACTATTTACAATATTAGGAATATTTAGCATAATTAACAACAATGTACCTTTTGATTAGAATACAGAATTCAGAATTCTAAATGCTGTACAAAAGCAGCCAAGGCAGGAAAAGTGAGTTTATCTGCTAGTATTTAGCAGGCTTTAAAGCCTACGGCACACAGTTTCAGCTTAGATGCCTGATCTGCAAGGAAGGCAGAATGACCACTCAGCTACCTGAGTCGCAAGTCAGTCAACTAAGCTTTAAAATTTAGCTGCACTCTTTAGAAAATTTAGTACATTCTCTCAATATCAAATCATTGGCCAAACCTTAATTTAAATTTTGCATTTAAACACATCAACCACTCATTTGTGTTTAGCAAAAATTCTGATGAGTACCATTTTTAATAATTTTGTATTTTTTAGATGAACAGTTTTATACACTAGGTCCAAATTTTGTCATGGAAGGCAGAAAATATCAAACACACAAAAGACGAAGTGTAGACCAAAGATCAAGATAATCTGCTGGTGTGTGACAAGCCAGAGTAAAATGTGTTCAGATTACAAAATCTTGTGATACCAAAGTAATTTGTATTTGAACAACCAACAGATTTTGTTTGAATGTTCTACAGGTTGTAGAGCAATACTGCCATGCTAATAAACAGATGTAGACAATTTTTTTTAAAAGAAAATAATACATAATAATAATTTCAAATAGTAAGTTTTAGTCTATTCCAAAGAATGTCAAATGTATGTATTCAATATTATAATTATCACAATTATATAAGTACAAAGAAATCGTAAACCAAAGGTTTAGATTCACTCGCCAAGTGACTGTAGAAGGTTGATCACTCATAGCAACCATAAACACAATATTTAGATTTAAATTTCTGTAATATAATTCCATGAGTTATATGCATTATTAACCTTAAATATTTTTTTTTCAAACTCAAGCTATTTAAACACATTTTCTAAAGAACATAAATTTAACATTTTTTGTATGTTTTACCATGTTTAATATTTTTTGTGATTGTCTCTTCTATTAAAGAAGCTAGTAGTGTCACTACCACTTCACCACTGACCACATCAAAATACTAGTCAATTTAGAAGATATTTTCTGTAGGCTCAATAATCTTAAAACTAATAGAAAAAAAAATTTTCCACAATTTAAATTATTATAATTAATAAATTACAACTGATATATTAAAATCTGTAAATTTTACCATTTCCATAATATCTGTTTTTACATATTGCAAAAAAACCAAATTCACCAAGTGATAATACTATAGGAAGCAATAAATAGTGACCAAGGTACCTAAGAAGTTGAATTGCGCTTATGTACTGATTTAATTTCCCCTCCCTTCCCATGTTAAAATAGCTCCATCTATATCATAAATTGCGCCCTCTATTTAGTACTGATCATAGACCCAGGATACTGGAACCCATTGATGGTATTTAGTTAAGTTTTCTAGTGCATTTAAAAGTTTGTTGTACGATTCGTCGATGTTGTTGTTTTCAATAATGAGGTCAAATAAATGTTTGTAGTTGCTCTCAAGCCGTGAACTCTCCTCGACCGTTTTCCGAAGATCAGAATCCTGAAATGAAAATAATAACAATGATTTTTATTTATTTTATTTTATACAATTAACCAAACAAAGAAAACCAATGGAAAACAAAATGAAAGCTCTAGCTGAAAATTTACCAATATTATGGGGATTGCCAAAAGTGTAAAATATTATTGGAGTGGCTCTCCAGTACTGCTAATCAAACTAGCACAAATACAATGATAAAACACTTAATTAAAGATAAAGTAATTTAGGTTAAAATATATGATAATATTGCATTGGCCAGCATCAGTCTACAGATCATGCAATCAAACAATAACAACAATTATAACTACAATATTCAATTACATTGCAGCTAGTATTCAGCACATAGTTACAGGATAAGGATGGTTACAGGATAAGTTAAACTTCCAGGATATTCTTTTGTAATCCTGGGTAGGGAGACGAAGGTGTTCAAATCCTCAACTGTAACATTGAGAGCCTGTGCCGACTGTTCCCCCAGTATCAATGTAGAAATCATATTTAGGAGGCACTTTTCAAAAACATGCCAAGTGAGATAGTGGGGTCCTAACCAAGCAAGGGGCCTACTAGAATCTCAGATAAGGTCCCAGAATAGAATCCCCGGTTGGCTTCACGGAGAATGCCTTTATGGCTTAGTGTAGCCAAAAATTGTTCTTTTAGACAAGCATCACAAGGTATACTTCCCAGGTATTGGAGAAGGTTGCACTTTGTACCAGTTTGCCAATATGGATTCAGATAAAAAAAAATAACTTCACCACCTTGTATCCCTGGGCAAAACCATATACATTTTTCATCCGTGTTTTTTCTACTACTGATAATTCACAAGACTTTAGCTCTCTGCTTCTCATTGGCTATTTTATTGAGCCATGGGCAAATCAGGATTAAATTGAGATTTCAAATGTTTACCGTGACTTGCTTGGATGACAGACCAGCCTTCTCTGATTCTCTGTGCATATCTTTGAGTGTTTTAAAGTCGGGAGATTTGACGAAGACAATAAACGGGAGGAATTCACTTGTCCTCAGAGCTTTTAATGCCTGAAAATAAATTATAAAGATATATTTGTCATCTGTACTATTGATTACTTTTAAAAATCAACATTTCACAGTATAAAGACTGAGATGAGATATACACATTAAAAGTTATGAATTAATTAAATATTATTATTAACAAACATTGCATACCTGTGGATTAACATCTAAAACACACATTTTGTTGTCTTGAATAACCTTCTTAACAGAATCTATCAACGTGCCATACAGATTTCCCTCATAATCACCATATTCTAAGTACTTATTGTTGTGGATGTCTTCCTCCATTTTTAATCTTCCACAGAAAATATAATCCTCACCATCAATCTCAGTATCTCGTTGTGTCCTTGAGGTACCTGGGAAAGATATAAAATAAAATGATACCAAATTTGCAAAAAATAAACAGGTTGACCTATCAGGTTGCCAAATTTGAGGTGGGTTAGTTGAACCTTCTCACACACAAAAATCAAACAGACTATGGGCAAATCACATACCAATATGTGATTTACCCATATATGAATATTGTATATTACTTTATGAGTCACTGGATTTTATGCTTACAGATACGGTATTCATTATTTTAATTTAAAATGATATAATTTATGAATATTTTTTTTTCTTAAATGTTTTTTCAACCACTAATACAGGAATTTCTTTATTACAGGTTGATTTTTACCATCACCATAACAGAAAATACAGAAAGCAACATATGAAGAAACAACAAACAAATTTTAGAAGTATAATAATATGATAACCATCACCAAAGAAGCGAATTAATCCTAGGATGCTAAATCAAAATTCTCTTCTTTATATCACATTCTCAACATATAATCTTTTGAACATCACTAATCACTAAGTACTTGCAGTCCATCAAATAATAAGTATTTTTTTACGTTTCACAAGATGAAGACGAGAAGAGAAGGTGGTTTAAAATTCAAAACATGTACAACTTCCATTTTGTTGAGCGTGATTGAAAGCTGATGACACTTAACTTAGAAAACTCAACACCAGGCAGACATGACACTTACATATACATTTCCTTTCCCACCAAAAAAAAAAAACAAAAAAAAACACACAAGATGATTTTCTTCCAAAAATAGATGTTCATTACCTTTTTTTTCAACGGCACGTAAACCTCACCACTTTAGAATGAAGCTATTTAAGAGGCTTAAGAAGTGGCGCTCTATTTAAGTTGTGAGAAAAAAAATCTTGCAGTGACAGGATTTGACCCCTGACCCTGGGATTGGAAAGCAAGCATCATAACCACCAAGCTACAGCTCTACTCCACAAATAAGATCTGTAATCCTTCACCAAAATATATGACTGGCTCTGGCAAAACCAGCCGTTTATAGGAAAAATTCTGTATTTTTAGATTCGGCATGAAACTGTTTATTTGATGGAAATTGGTTGAGTATTAGCAAAGTTCTGAATATTTAATTCATTGGATATTAGCCATGTGGGTTTTGAGAAACAGCTTCCAAAGACTCCATATTTAATAGTTTTGTATTTAAATAATAATTTTAACATACTTTTCAGTTATATTTAGTGATTGATAATTTGCAGAAATGTTCTTCAATACACTTTCTTTTATAACATGCAAAAACCTGAAAATGTTCAAAATTCTGATTCTCAAACATTTTGGGTGCTTGTGCTAAGTTAGAAATTGCAACAAACAGCAGTTTTTGCCAGAGCTGGTCACATATAGATAAAAACTTACAAAAGTTAATATACTAATTAATTAATTGCTTATATAAAATATATAAATATTAAAATTAATAATTATTAAAAAAAATAAAGTTAACATTATCTAATTTCTATTAAATTGAAATAATAAGTGCATGCAAGTATAAATTTGTTAAATTCATTGTTTAAAACTAAAGTGGTAAATTTATATAAATCATATCTATGTATGAATATCAATAATTAATAATCGTACCTCAGTTTGTGAAAATAACAAAATAAAATAAAAAAATGTATAATGGTCCATCACCAATTTAAAGAATAATAGCAATACAAATATGAGCATTTATTTATTTAGTATTTTTATAATTTTTTACCCACCCTAGATAGTGCGAATACACTCAGTTAGTTAGTATTTCTTAATTAGGTTTACGGGGTAAGAAAAGTTTCTAAAACCAAACAGCTTCATTCTAATACTGCATTTTAATGATTCCATTGACCCTTATACTATGAATATTCTATCCCTAGTTAACCTTTTGTAAATTCACATAAGACAAAATGTGAAGGCAATCTAAAATGTTACTAGGACATCTCAAGACATTCTTATTAACATCACCATCTTATTCACATGAGTGAATTTAAACCATCAGAAGTTGGTACAATTAATAGGCAGACAAAACAATTGATGCAACACCAATGGCTTATCAAGGAGTCTTGATATGGGGGAGCTGATTGGGGGGGGGGGAGAGGAGGAAGCATGGAGGTCGTGTGTGTAATTGTATGATTAGATGAGGAGGAGGTAGCTCGCAAAATAAGGTGATTTTAGTTGATTTTTAACTACAAGAGCATGATTTATTTTGGTGGCCGATTAAGAGTCGCGGATATTTTTGGGGGTCCTCGCGTACCTCCTAGATACACCACTGTGCAACACCACAGTGAAGATAAACTGCATCCCTTGATCATGCGCACAGATCCATGCAAAACATCTTGGGATTGTTACAGGCCAACTCAGACAGCATTGTACTGCGCAGCCTTCGTGATACGCTGATGCATCAGATCCGTGTGAGTTAAACACAGATGCAATGGTTTGCGTTGGGGACAGTCACGTTGTGGATAATAAACATGTTTAATATTCTCAAGGCGACTTCCCTGGACGATGAATCGCGTTGTATGACGCTGTTTGAGATGGCCTTTAAAGATCACTGTGATTTCTTACATACATATTATAACGAAGCCTTGCTAATCTGTGCATTCACATAGATAAGATGTAGCAGAGATGTGTTACATTCTCACTAGGACATGCCCTTTTATCATTTTGTCTCGAGTGAATCTGGTAATGGTATTAGTAAGTATAAATGAAGGTAACTTGATAAAAATAAGATAGTATAATACATACTCAAAGTATCGAAATGCACGCCATCGTGTCGGATCATGACACGATGGCGTGCATTTCGATACTTGGGGTATGTATTATACTCTCTTATCTGAGATTAATCTGTGGACCTTTCAGTTTTTGATAAAAATAATTAAAGAAAAAACATGTTAGTTAAAATAATAAGAAATTGCATGCATGAAGTAATAAATTTTAAGAATGTATGCAGACCCTAGACAGGCATAGATGAATTCTAACCCAAAGTACCAGGCATGGATGCAATGTTTTCATTACTCACTGTCTCTTGTGCGGTAAATCGGGTTCGATGAAACTAAATAAACAAATGCATAAAAAAAACATGAGGCATGCTCTGTGATCGTGTTGCGGCCATGTCACCGAGATAGCAGTAACAGCATGCTAATGAAATCGCAGCCCAACCAGGGATAAATTCAAATGTAGTGCTGGGGTAATAACAATAAATGCCTGAGTCCATCTTGACATAAGCAACAAATTATGTATATGTATAAATCACACAAATTACAATACAGTATCGTCTATAAATCAAATACAAATACTGTATATATAATTTATCATGCAAATGATTCGCTCTCCTCAGGGATAAGGATGATAGTCATACATTTTGAAAATATGGTTTATACATCTAACAAGGATGAAAAGCATTTCGAATCATCAGGTGAAAAATGACACCATAATTTCTATGAATTCTAAAAAGTGAAGCGCACACAGGCTTTAAGTATTATGTGCTACAAGCAAGATAATAATCATTATATACCGCGTACATAGAATCTAGGCATCTGATTGGTTAGGAAGTGGGCAATAGAAAGTACTATTCCACTATGGGATGGTACTTTTTTGTCCTGCCGCACGATATGCAATCTCTAGGCCGCGTTGCTATGTAAGTTATGAAACGCAAGAATGGTAAATGAAATGCGACCTCTATGACACAGAGAGATTGGCCCTTTGATCGCCTAGGCCTGGGAAGTAAACTTAGGCCTACTTTTTAGGTCTCGTAGAATCTATGTATGAGGTATATAAAACAAATATTGACTGCTCTAGATTTGGGGAACGGTGTAATTTACAGTCCCTCGGTGATGTGGAGACCGTAGCCCATCTTCCCACAGGCCTTCGGCCCCAGGAATATGGCTATGGTCTCCACATTAACTCAGGGCGATAGATTTCATTATTTACCTTATAAGCAGTCAATATTTCTATACTATTACCTTATTTTACTGAGTATAAGGTGAGTGAGATCTCTTACGATAATAGCATGTGTTTATACTCAATAAAATATTATACTATTATTTCTATATTTTCATGAAATATTTGCAGATAGAAAATCCATCACAAAAGTTCAACTTACTAGCAAGAGCTGCACCAAAGGCATGGCCTGAATTTAAAAGCCTGTTCTTGAGCGTTGTCCTACCCACCCCTTGTGCACCGATTAGCACCAATGTCCTCCGCTGGAATGGGGGCATCCTCTCCACTTCTTCGTAGATGGGGATGTCATTTTGATCAAATTCATAGTTCTTCTTTGTTGAGTATATCTGTGCTTTCTTTTTCTTTGTCATAAAAATGTCCTTAATTTTTTCTAGCAAAAGAAAAAAGAAAAGTTTCATTCATACATTCCCATTTTATTAGCATTACTACCAATACAAACAATGTTTGCCCTACCTGACGTGTTATTGTATTGAATGCTCAGTATACGTTCCTAAATAATTGTGAAAAAAATCATGATTTGGGTGGGAATCGAAGACATGACCCCCAGATAACCTGCCTGGTGTCTTAACCACTCGACTAATGGGCTAAAGGTATTATTTGTAGTTCCTTTTTTTATTACTATTTAAAAAAGAAAAAGATGAACAAAATAAGCATAAAAATTACTACTCACTTTTATTGCCTTTTGAATTGTTTGGTTTTGGTACAAATGCTTGTCTTCTTTCCTGCAGTTCTTGACTTGGAATTAAGCCTGCTGAATGCTCAGAGCCGACAATTGCAGCCTAGAAAACAAACCAATCTATTTTAAGCATCCTTCTCTTTCTTCATATAACCTAATATTCATTTATTTACAAATAACAGGAAAGGTTGGTTGCATTTGCTCCATCATAACAAATAGGATCAAACTTTACTTAGCAATAATTTTTAAAAAATGCATTAGAATGATATAAATTAAAATGTAGTACTTTTAACATATTAAATTACAAGATAAAATTAAATAAATTTCAATTAAGTAAAATAACAAAATAGTTTATTTATTTCATTTATTTATTTAGGCACACAACACATGCACCAAGGTTTGTCAATAGCAAATATATCACTGTCCTACTTGTAGGTGACAACCCCTTGCACAAACATACACAGACACACGATGCTTTACACAAACTAAATTTCAATATGAGGTTTAGGGAGTGGAGTTTGTTTGGTTGTTAGAAAAAAATCCTGCAACACTGAGAGAAACTGAACCCGGTACCCTGGGACTGAAAGGCAAGCGTCTTAACCACCAAGTTATTCAACTGCACTCCAATAACATATTACTAATAATATACAGTATTAATAATAATAGACTTGCGATATCAACGCATTAGTTTATGTATCTCAAGAACTAGATTCAACAAGCACATAATCACCCCCGAGTCGATATCCTATATTTACTGAGAAAATATGATCAGAATGTAATGGCCCATTATCTAGGCTCCTGTTCATTTCCACTGAGTGCTGGCTCATAAATACAAACCAGTTAGGGAAAACTTATATTTATAGCTTAATATAAACATTATACTATGTTACAGTCATGAAGGTATTGCTTACCTATATCATATTCTAATTATACATCTGCTGTAAGTTAAGGTATTCAATATTCTTGAGAAGATATTTTTTTAATCGTTCTCATTAGTTGTCAAGCCCTTTTGTAATCTATATTACTATGCAGAAAAATAACAAATTCTACTTATACAGTGCATTATGCAAAATGCTTCTATATACACTTCACAGAAAAAAGGTTAAAAAATGTTGGAAAGTTGTGACAGTCTGGCACAACATAATGCAATTCTACTAAGGGGTCACCATCCTCCCCCCACCCCCCACTCTAGCCCATTCCCGTACCCTTCCGTAGGTGACACAAGAAAACAAGGTTGCACATTTGCTCTGCCACAGGCAAGTGAGTGCTTAGTGATAGAGGTCAATTGCAAAAAATGCCTGACAACTACTATGCATGGTAAAGAGATTATATGCCTTCACAAATACAAACTGTTTGTGTTGAAAAGAGTGCATTAGAATAGCTTAGTGGTTAAGATGCTTGCCTTCTGATCCCAGGGTCCTTGGTTCAAATCCAGTCACAACACGACTAAAATCAACTCCACTCCCTAAGCCTTATAAAGAGGCTTAGAGTTTTTAAAAGCATCATGTGTACTTGCTGATGGATGTCAAGGAAATAAAAAAAATTTTAAAAAACTATTTTCATAGTGAAAGCAATAAGTATCTAGAAAAATTCATGACTGCACACATTTAAGGCGAGGCCTTTTTATAAATACATTGTTTAGCGAACCTGTTGACAGCCAATAATGATGATTTTGAATAAAAATAAAAAAAATTTTTTGGGCCAAATAGCACACCCTTTGCTACAAAAATGGAAATTAAAAAAAATTAATAAATCAAATTTTATATTTATTTTTATTACACAATCTGCACCCCTTAAATCTCCAAAAAATAAGATATATATTTCTTCCTTAATTATCAATCTCATTACTACACTGTTTAATTCATTAATAAAATTATATTTTTATTTTCTCCTCAACAGTCTACACTGTACTGTAGATGACTTTGACAAAATCATTTTGCTAAATGAGAAAACAATTTTTTTTTTTTTTCCCGCCCTCCTATGACAATCTTTAAAAAGATGCAAGGTATAAAATAAGTTTCGCCTAATAAGTAAGAAAAAAACATATATTAAACCTTTAAAAGTTTGGTTGGTAAGGAGCTTAACTTTGGATACCATGATTTGGGTTTCATCACTCCAAATTGCCGGATTTTCTACCATATAACTCCTCTCCCTAGGACTTAATATTAAGCACTAACTTGAACAGTTTAGTTTCATCATGCAAATTTGCAATTCAGTTCGCTGTTTGATGTGGATGAAATATAAATGATTTTAAGCCTGTGTTTTTAAAATATGTCTAGTCTTGAAGGGAAAAAAAGCAGTTGGGTTTATATATTTTATATTTGGAATGGATAGCACATAAGATGAGTAATGATATATGCTTATTATGCAATTCAAGTATAGAAACTGATCTTAGGAATTAAGAATGTTAAAGAAGTAATCAGGGAAATTATGAAAATGTATAATAAAACAGTTTATGAGGATCTCTAGAATATATGTTTATTATAACTCTGAAAGCATCTTGCTTCGTATTTGGTTTAATGAGATAAGAACAATAAAAACCACAACAGTAAAAAAAATTGTACATTAAATAATTCCACTTTATGTACTGTACCATCCTCTGTTACGTTATAGTATTAGAGATACAAACCACACGTAAGATTACTAACAAATTTAATAGATGTCTAAAACATGTTTATAGGGAGAGAAAAAAAAGCATGACATAGCTGGTATATCTAGGCTTAAGGAATGTACAAGTAACCCTGGTATCGGTAGGAACACATAACATAGAATATAAAAAAATATTACGAGGCATAATTTAAATGCTGTATTATTATGTAAATTAGGCCTAGTTGATTTTTCTACATTCTAATGGGCACTCAATATCAGTATTAAACGCAAAGATGCAAGAACAGTTCTGTGCATAATTACGTTTGCGCACTTTAGCTAGCCGTATTTTGAATGTATATTTATAGATGTATAACTAAAACTGTGTGAACTACACTCCCTATACTCCTTAACTTATTATCTACCTAGAATTATCAATTAGTATGGCTACTGGCTAATCATTAAGTTGCATTCTTATGAGTTGACATTAATGTCACTTCCACATTCATCCATCCGTTAAAAAGTAAACATTGTGATTTCTCAATCCTATGATTTGCTGCAATGAAATTTACAGCCCTATTTACAAAATAACGCTGATATAGTACAGTACCAGGTCAGTAAATCAGGAGAGAACGAAGTGTTAAAAGCACTGATCAATCAATGACTAACTGGTGTACACACTATCTTCTGGGATGAAAATACTGCGCTCTATCTATTGTAATATACTGCCCTCTGTAGGTTGGTATATACTTTTTACATCTACTGGCATATGCTGTCCATTATTTACTTTTATTTATGTAGCCCAATCCCTACATACTTGCCACCAGTTTGCATCTTCTTTCTCAACAATCTGGAGAATATCACCGCACTTGAAAGAGAGGCCCGCTTCACGGCACGGGATCAATTTGTCTTTACTTGCATCAAAACTAAAGTGCGCTTTCATGTACCCCTTAAAAAACAAAATCAACACATTCAAATCAATTAACATTATCAAAAGTAATTTTTAAAATGCCAGATTTTAAAAATATAATTACACAAGTTTTATTCTAACTAAAAATATGGTAACCACAGGGATAAAATCAAATTAATTAGTTATAGTTTAATAAGCAGCCATTTGACACATCATACAAATATTGGTTTTTTTTTTGGTGAAAAATATTTATTCTTTGAAAAAAAAAAAAACTGACCCTTGATTTTCGAAATTTTGGGTCAGTTGGTTGAACTTAAAACAATTTTTTTTTTCTCATCTATGGGTTTCAAGGAATTCACAGTAAGAATATCTTTACATAACAATTATTAATTTTCTAAAAATTACAATGCTACTTCTAATAAATATTCTAATATTATACCCTAATTCTTGAAAGGTTACCTTTACATAAAAAGTTTCTTTTTATTACACATCTCAATTATTAAAGACTAATTTTCAATCTATATTAATGACAATTGTCATTAATAAGTTATGTTACAATCGCGTACATGTTTACTGATTATTCTCAAATGCTTAATATTTTCATTCTAATCTGAATGATGATAAATCAAAAATAGAAAAAAAAATCTTCTATTCTTAGATATTTATTAAAAACATCAGCTGCCGGTGATATATGATAAATATGCCTCATTTACGAATATTATTTTTCCTAACGACATCCCCGTATTCTCTCTTTGTAAAAATTAAATGTATAACATGATATGTCATGATTCTCTCCATGACACTTACAGGAGCAGGTGCTACGACATCCTGATAGCTTGGAACAATCTTGAGCATGATACCCCCAACGGAGTTCTTCATCTCCTCCTGAAGAGCTTCGGGGTCATTTGTAACGTCTCGCCCGTTTATTTCCTTTATGACATCCCCAACGTTCAACAAACCTATGACAAAGCAAGCAGTAAAATTGATTAAACAGAAGAATTAATTTGAGTTCAATTAATATTATAATAAAATCCAGCAGTTACCATCAGAAAGTGACCGAAATATTTTTATAATTCATCATCATTATCATAATATTATTTATTATTATATATGCATTACTACTTTTACACATATTACATAAAACCTCTAACTACACTGTAAAAAACAAAAACAGAAATAAAGAAAAATATTAATTTTAAAAATATTACATAAATTTAACTCCCAATTATTATTTAGTCAGGATCATCCACAAGAAATGTAACTAACCTGAAAAGTGGAAGTTTTAATTGTTTCTCACAATTAATTATAAAAATGTAGAGAAAACAAAAAGTGATTTAACTGTACCTTTTAATTGCGCTGTTACATAGATTACATGGATTATTTTAAATATTGTTTAAGTCAAATATGGATTACCAGTATGTCATATACGGATTATGTAAATACTAAACCTAACAGGAAATTTTTCTTAAGATTAGAATATATTCTCGATTATAAAAAAAAAAACCAACACATAATTGCTAGATGATGACCTTTTGGGGTATGAGGAGGAAGTCAAACAGTAGATACTTCAAATGAATTATCATGCATATATTTCATTCACTCTAAATGTCAGGGCAAATGGTGCAATGGAATATATCTTAGTCATTGCTCTAGAAGGAACATTTTAAAGTAATTTCATAATGGTCAAACGGTTTCTACATGATGATGGATGGTTGTTTTTCTCGCTGCATGACTAGCAGTACAATTAACAAAATGTTTGACTACGCAAATAAAGTGAGCCCACATCTATCTTAACGCTGGGTGAAAATGTAAACACCCTCAGATATCTGTCCTGTGATTAGCTGTAAGTAGCTTAATTCATTCTTGCTGTTATTCTGCATTAAACCATGTGACCCACTGAAATCTTAGGATCACTGAAGACAATCTCTAAAATGAACATGCATTATACAGTTGGTGTGAATGCAATAACCACTTCAGTCATAAAAATCAGGCAGACAGGAAAAATGACCCTCACCTTACATGGTGAAAATGGAAATGGTTTAACCTTGAAATCAAAGGTTGAACCTTTACTGCAAATTTGATTGTGCCCTTGGGCAAGGCACTTTACCTACAGTTGTTTCTCTGTGGGCCTGGGGGTATAAGTGGGTGCTTAGAAGATGCTTGATAGGTGTTTGATTCAATAAATGGGGTACTGTAATATTGTGATGCACATAGAGGTCATGACAATATGTGCATTATAAATCTATTGTCCATTGAATATTGACTGACTGAATGATTGATTGATCATTTGATAGCACAATTGAACTCACCTTGCTTATCTATCATGCCTCCTTGTAAAATCCGAGAAATAACAACATCCCCATCTTCTATTTTTAAGGTAATACCCTAGAAGCAGTATGTGTTAAATGTCAGTAATAACATAAGTATGCAAATTACTCAGTATCAAAACATCACTTTTATTATTGTCATAGCCACCGTCAATGCAAACCAACATTTTCATCACTATCATTGTTAATTTTTACTTCCTTTACTTCTATTGAAATTAGCAAACCAGTATTCCTCATGGACTCATAGTTAGTTCAACTTCTCAATTTCATTATAATAAAATAGTTATAATTGTAATCATACTGAATCATTACCATCATCCTCATCACCATAACCAACATTATCACTATTACCATCACAATTACTACTGTATTATCATCATCATAAACATCATTATCCACCACTATTTTCATTCTCATCATCGTCATCACCACAAACATTCTCATCATAAACATCATCACCATCACCACTATTATCAGAACCAGAACCAAATATATAAACATCCTCATCACCATTAAAACATAAATCAACAAATATCTATTCTTTAAACCATACTGTGCTTGCTAACATTGGCACCATCATCATCAGCATAATCATTCTTGTCACCATTAAGCTCAACATTTCTTCTACATCATTGCAAGCATAACTAACCAAAGGTTCACTATCTGTTTTCCGGACCCCCACCATTCTAATAGCTTGCCCCGTGGGATTGTAGGAAGAGAGAGGCTGGCCTTCTAGTGCTGGATATGAATTACGATCATAAGATTTTGCTGCAACTAAATCATGTGATTCCATCAACGACTGAAATAAAATAACATAAAAACCTGAGTTTATATATTCTACAATCAAATGATGGGAGGTATTGTGAACACTGTACATCTGCAGCTAAAAAAATTATTATAATTACGATTTTTATATTGTTATATTTATTACTATGTATGTATTAATAATTCTTATTTGTTATTATTATTATTATCATTTAATCCTTTTCGTCTAATATATTCCTTCTAATTATATCTATAAATAATGGTTATCGTTGAAACTTTTTTTTATTTAGACCTAATAATAACCTTGTTAAATTATATATCATAAATCTATCTTGAATAAATTATTTTCTTTTTATATTATTATGCAAATGACAAACAGCTGTCCCTATAATGTTAAAGTGAACATCTGCTGACCTTCTGTACTTACTATGTAATTGACCAATTTAAATAAAACTAAATAAACAAACACCAGATTTTTGAGAAAATAAATTATCTAGTACTTACAAGGAAGTTGAGATCCTGTAGAATGCCAGCTAATTCCGCAGCATTGTTACTGGAAGCAATTAAAGGTTCAATGTTTTCCATTACTTCACCCAGCAGCTCTGTGCTCTTTGTCTGGACCGGTGTTAACTCAAGATCTTCCAACCGATCATGGGCCTGTAGGAATGTAAAAATATTTAAGTCTGATTTTTTTTTTAAATACAAGAAAAAAAAAGTGGGATAAAACAGAAACTTGATTGGTTTACATGCATCCTAGGTTCAAATCCTGCAAAGAAAGGCAAATGAGATTAGATAAGTTTTCAAAATAAATAAAATAATGAATTACTTTACCATTGTCATCATTACTATAAGTGCAGAAATATAATATTATTACCACTTAATAATAGAAAATTCAGTTAGCAAACAAATTCACTACAATGCTTGGTGGTGCTGAATTACCATCATACCGTACAGTAAAGTAAAAAAAAAAAATCTGAAATTATTATTATTACTTTGATATCTATAATATCCTTGGTATCCATGACAATCTTGGGGCGGTACCTATTTCAAAATTAGAATTTTAATTATGCAAGTCCAGGATGCTGGCGTAAACAATCATCACAATGGATTAAGTGAGTAGCTATGGTAACAATCGCCAATGACATCATCAATACGTACATAAATACCCGCTTCTTTAAAAAATGACAGGTTCATTAATTATCTGGTATCGGCAAGTGCATCTTCTACAGTGTATCTGCAGCCACTACCAGTACAACCATTACCAGCCACACCACTACCAATATCACCATTCCTACAAATATCACCACTCCTACGATGGGATTTACCATCAACATTTGCAGGACCACTATCATTACCAGTAGCATCAATACTGTTACCAACAAATCCATTTTCGATACCAACAATACAACTGTCACTATTACTACCATCATGCACCAATACCACTACCACCACCAATACCGTCAGCATCACTAATACTACTGCAACCATAATCACTCTCCATCATTAGTTCCAACATGACTATCAACTAGAAGGTAAATAAACCGGATAGATTTCAGTCATACACTACCGAGTATTACACCTGGGAACACCTATGATAAAGCATCGCAGGTGAAGTAAATAAGGAGCATGAAACCCGCTGACAGTGACATTAAAGTAAACAACGCTGGCTAACCTGCAGATTGTCCATGAATCCGTTGTATAGGCAAGTTAACACAATCCGCATCGTCTTCCAGTTTAGGAATTAAGATTTTTATTTCACACAATGACTTGATATGATTTAATAATACTTTCTGAACAATTTATCCATTTGACAAAAGTTTGATTACTGTACAACTCCAACATCGAGTCTGACACGGACAGGACTGTGTCTACCCTCCGATCTAAACTATAATAAGAGGTAACATTATGTACCTTGATGAAAAGATTAACACCAACATGACTACTATTGATTGGGATCAATAATCTGCTGAGGAGGTTTATTATGATTGGGTGAGTGAGCCAGCTAGACCTTGATGTGGTCCTCCAGGGCCAAGGTTTGGGTAATAATGATCAAGAAGAATGTATCAATCCAGTGTACAGTAGTAATGTAAGACCTTGCACAATACAATTAATGATTGACAAGGCAGTAATCGACATAGGCCTACATACAGCAATGCAATATAACCAGTAGTAGTGAGTGATGGCTTTAGGATATGGGAAAGGGATGCAGGTGTCCAAGAGAACTGACAATTTTATGACAGTGAGCCTGGTGAGAGTCTACTGAAGGTACAGTATGAAGCCCCTCACCATTTTATGCTATTTATCATGTCTTCCTCTACAATAATATTCACTCAATAAAAAAAAAACCTGAACGATTCCATTTATGGTCTGACAAGTTGTGGTCGATGGGGGAGGAAGGCGTTGACTTTTCCAATGGGGTATTAATCCCCCTTCCCCACTGGCACTGCTAATCCAGGTAGTTAAACACTTAACCACATTTAAATACTGACCTCATTGTTTATGTAATTGTAACTAATTTGAAATTAGGATTCATAATAACCATAATATCATACTCTAATGTTTATTTTAATCCATCCATCCAATATTAATAAATGGTAGTTGCAGAGAATCAGTTTCCTTTTATAGTGTACTGGATTCACTGTATGTGCTCTGAACTATGGAGCTATGTGTTAACCACTGTTTACCCTTGTCTTTCAGCTAGAGTACTCTCTCATACAATTTTAATACACAGCTCAAAGTACAATCTCATCAAAATTTAATCATCAAGTAAAATTATATTGATTAATTTATTAGAATTTGATGTTAACCTTCAATACCAAAACTAACAACCAGCCTAGTACTGTATACCATACAAAACCTATTTCAAACAGAACACATTACGGGTAGTAAGGAAAGAATAATTTTAACACTTTTCACTACGCTAAGGCGTCGCCTATACTTAGCTAATTAAGATCGTTCCTTAGAGCAAATTTACTTGATGTGCTTGAACTAAGCTGCTCAACATAGGTGGGAGTAAATGTGAAAATAATGTCATGTTGTAACCATATTTACATTAAAAATTAATATCTGAACAGCCAATACTGCTAAGTAAATACCAGCTTATAGTGCTGGTAAGTATGGGTAAATGGATGAATTGTTGCAATGTGCTACAGTATCTCATGCAGCAAAATAAATGGTGAAAATCCAAGAGTAATATATTTTAAGAATACAAAAATCAGGATAGAAAATCAAGAATACAACATGAAAAAATAATTTATAGTACAGTGTATGTAGGTAGTTTTGTTTATAGAAAAAAGAAACAATAATTTGAATGTATCTGTTTGGCGACATTAGAAGGTTTCTTGGCTATATTTTATAAAGCACATGTTATATTCATTCAAATTATTTATAACTTCCTACTTTCATTGTTATCCTCATAATCACTGTTGTCGTTATCATATCACTAGAAAATTTATATATTACTACCATGTCCAACTTAAGGGCTTAAAATACAGTGTACATGCTGGATTTAAGTTTCATAATACTTTAACACCTTTTTTCTTTCACAAAGGCACACCAAAGAAGAAGCCAAAATGTAGCAAGTGAGCAAAAAAATATTAAATTGCTTTAACTAAAAGAAACTATTTTATTCAGACAGTATGTACACTAGGTAATATATTTTTTAAGAGCATAAGGTTCGTATCTAACACTCTTGAAATATACCGACCTAAAATATCAAAACACTTAAATTACCACATTTTCAAAAGATTACTTTTAGTCAAACATTTATTTTTAAGAAAAAGATGAAATTTCATGATCACGAAAATATTATTAGCCACCAGTGTATTGCGGACTTTCTTTTGAAGGATTAAATAGAAGAGACAAAAACTCCGTTATTATATATGAAATTGAAGATTTTTATGAAATAGATCGATGCACAAATTAACGACTGACATTTTGTGAGAGAAACTTGATAGTACTAGCCTTGGTCATATGAGACTATACAAGTCAGCAAGAATCTACAATAACTGAAAATGAGACACATTCATCCTAAACATAGATGTATTTTGATATTTAAAAAAATAAACAAACATTTCAATTCAATTCAAAATTACTTCTGTAAAATAAAACCAAAGAACATGATGCTACATAGTCCAAATACTGCCAAGACTATGAAGTGACTCTCCTGACAGCTCAATACAAACTACAAAACAAATACACATTTTTTTTTTTTTTATAAAAACACATTTTATAAGAACACTGAGGATGAAAATGTTTTAAAATTTAGAACAAAATATAAATAAATTGTGGCTGAGGTAAAAAAAAAACACCATAAAATCTATCTGTACATTATTTTCAGTAGGTGTGATCATGTAATAACCTTTAAAATAATGTACAGTAATATACTGGTGAACAATAATCATTTTATGTTTGAAAAATGTGTAAATTTAAGAACAAAATAAGAATATTTTGAGCCTGAAATTATAAATTTATTTATCCTTAATATATCTGTTCACAAAGGGTTCACTATGAATAAAAATGTTTATCACTTTTTTTTTATTATAGTACTATTATATAACATAATGTAGACTTCAAAAACTATTAAATTTATAATGAACAACTAACATCAAACACTGCAAACACCAAATATACAACAGATGTAGGCCAAACTGGCAGAAAAGTTAAAATTAAATACGAAATAAATCAATTTATCCTTATATCTTTACACAAAAGATTCAATATGTATAAATGATTATTTATTTTAAGGCATAATATAGACTTTCTTCAAAATCATCAACTTTATAAGAACAAATAAAAGAAAAAAATATATATTTTAAATAAATACCTAAGATGACAATCAGTATTAACAATACTATCAAGATGAGCTAGCTAGCTAAAATGAAAATAATAACGAGCACCTAACATTGTCCTGCAGACTTAAGGCACCTACTAAAATGAATAAAAAGTGAGTACTTAAAAGCACTGGTGCAAGAAAACAGTTCAATAAATTTCAATGAAGTTGTATGCCTTGAATTAGCTTGGACGTCGGGTAACTTAACATTATACTAGAAAATCCATATAATTTACAATTAAAAGCAAGATACAGAAGATATGAAGGAAATGAACGTTCAGAGGTGAGATATGGAGATACAGTATATAAATAAGCTCTCAAAAATTTATGCCAAGAGTCTTTTCATTTGATTTCATTCGACCTACTGTACTGTACCAGTTATGGAAACCAAGTGAAGGACGGCCAGTAGAAGACCTGCGAAGTTCCCAGAAATTTGCGTGTTTCCCAGATTTTAAAGGAGGATCCCTGCTTTGTAGAATTTTTACAATTCTTCCTAGAAATATAGAATTTTCATTATGAATATTAAAATGGCTCCTAAGTGTATATTTTCATAAATTAAACAACATTTTTCTCTTTCAATCATTAGGTTACAATTTAAACAATTCTATGCCTTTGTATCACCACCCTAAGTTCAATAAACCTGAAATGACTTATTTTGCCTAATTGGTGCCTAAATATCTGTACTGGCTTTTGGAGCAAGTTGAAGTAACATGGCATACATATAGTAAATAAAAACCAAAAAAGTAACCACAAATTTTGCTTCAATAAACGACAAATTATCAAGAAATTACACTTCAGTAACTTGGTTACAATGATAAAATCAACAAACAAAAGGAAAGGAAAATAATTTCAGAAGTTTTTTTTTAGATTAACACAGAAACTATACAGTACATCTTTAGATATAGCTTTTAAGATATAGTTTCCTCAATAATTGACAATGTTTCTATCCGTTGCATACCAAAATTATCAACAAAAAGGAAAAGTCTGCAAAAAAAAATGAAATTGTTCAGATATGTCTCACTGGAAATTGTCAAATAATTTGATCCTTTTGACTGAGCATAGTTTATTAAGAGATATTTTCAACAAATAAAAAAAATCCATTCTTCTACATTATGTCATAAAAAATGAAAAATAATACACATTAATCATAAATTTCTTGATTTAGCTTGTAAAATTGCATGCTGATGAGTAAACTTGTATTTTAAGCATTATTTCCAATTTCAGCAATAATGAATGTTTGCACTGAAAAGAAATGTGTTATGTGCTACTAACTGAACAGCTGCGTTCTACAATTCTCAACATTTTATGACAACAAATAAAAATAAAATTGTCAAAGTTAGCCTCGTAAATACAGACTGTCTCAAAAAAACTGGATATCTGAGGCCATCTACTGTGACATTATGTGACAGAAGTATTCCCTTAATAGTGTACTTTAATTTAAATATTCAGAAATTATAATCAATAATAAAACATGAAGTGTGGATGTGTTCTTGAGTGCGATCAAGCATGATATTCTTGCACTTGAAAAAAACTTCATATTATTTTGAAATTGTGTTACCATGAATGATGGGAATTGATATGAATTACCATACTGTACATCATTGTATGAATTCATGAATTACCATTATTTGTATACCATAAATTACTACAGTATATGAATAATAAGAATATATAAGCTCCCATACAGTATTATGTATTACTACAGTATATGAATGATAACATTTTATCAATATGGATTACCATGAATTACTACACATAAATAATATGAAGTGATATGAACAACATAAATGATCATGAAATTAAATATAAATTATGTATATGAATTGCCATATGAGTAACTATATAAATGATTTGAATTAAATATGATTAAATTAATAAACTATAAATGATCATATGAAATTAAATATTCATTATGTATAATAATATGAATTGATAAGAATTGCCATTTATGATTAGAAATATATGATTAAATCAATAAAATATAAATTATCATATATGAAAATAAATATAAATTATATTATGTGTGATATGAATTGATAAGAATTACCATGTATTACTATATAAATGATTTGAATTATATGATTAAATCAATAAAATATAAATTATCATATATGAAATTAAAAATATATTACATATGTATATGAATTGATAAGAATTTCCATATATGAATTACTAAATGATTTGAATTATATATGATCTAATCAATAAAATATAAATTATCATATATGAAATTTTAAAAAAATTACATTATGTATGATATGAATTGATAAGAATTGCCATATACGAATTACTATATAAATGATTTGAATTATATGATTTAATCAATAAAATATAAATTTTCATATATGAAATTAAATGAATTACATTATGTATCATATGAATTGATAAGAATTACCATATATGAATTACTATAAATAATTTGAATTATATGACTTAAATCATTGATCCAAACCACACCTGAATATTCTCTGTACTATGAAACCTATTTAATTACCCTCAGCCAGATTTACGAATTGGCGACAGCTGATAGTAATGAAATTTCTAGGACTCAATCATTCAGTTAAGGTAGATTAAGTCCCAATAATGAAGTTTACAAATCTATAAACTGCTACCCACCAATATCTGGAAAACCATCTAAACAATTGATAGTTTCAGTGTTCACAAACAATCAGATTCAGATATACAGTATGGGCAGACTTATTAAATCATTAGCTTACATTGCACCAGCATTATCGGACTACAAAAGTTAAAATGAAACGTAAGCCAAAAAAATAAATAAATAAATGTAATTATCCTTGATTTACAGGTCTTTCACTACAAACCTCTACTGATTACTGACCAATAAAGGCTCTATGAAATGAATACAGAAATAGAATAACAAAGAAAATAATTTCTATTTTCAAATGAATGACAAGTAATAACTTATATGTTGAAACTTGCGGTACACCATGTAGGTAGTTCTGAAAAGAACTGTTGTAGTTGAGAAAGCCTGGACGTTTCGATTCAGATGCTTCAATCTTCTTCAGGAGAATAAATCATATAATATATAATATATATGTTATTACATCGCAAAGTAATAACTTGTTTGCAAAGTCATTAAATTATTTAATTTTATTACTTGAGGAAGTTTATTAATTCAACAATGATAATGTTGTATTTCTCTGATTTAAGTATCTACTTGTTGGACTACACTGTTCATAAGAAACCATATGTAAATTAATATTAGTCACTTTATCTTTGATCAAACATAATTGGTGTCAGCTTATTGTCTGAAATACAGTATGGTTGGCTTTGAGAACATGCTGGCCAAATATGTACTTATACAGCCGCTATACACCCTGTGTAAACTGCATAGCTGCCGATCAACAGCAAACTTTTTTTCAAATTACTTGTCTTCACAAGCTCTTCACTTGACTGAACCATCATCTTATTTTAACACGCATTGCTTTCCTAATATAATCCATCTGCCGTTTTCATTCAGCCTCCCAAAACTTTGTCTCTGTTTATATGGACAATATTGTTCCATGATTTAAGATTCTTCCAACTTTTATAACCTGCTTCATACTAATAACTTATTTTCCTTTGCTACTTTAATTACAGTTTTAAAACCAATTTGTTTTCAGGTGAAATGCGCATGCCTTGCGCCTGGTTTGAAATATGGCGCCATATAGGCGCCTTATAAATTCTATGCTATTCTATATGCTTTAAATTTTTAACCACCAAGTTCCAAGATATTTACAGAGTCATGTACAATACATCCCCATTTCTCTCAAGATTGTATAAAAAAAAATCGTTTTTTGATTGTGAATTTGATATTTATAATTCTATAGAAAATAATATGCAAATACAATGTGAATGGGAATTTAGAAGGTATGGTATTGCATTCATTTAAAAATTAATTATTTTAAAATATAAAACATATAAACATAACACAGAGATTATTTGGTAAAACATAAAACTGAAAGACATAAAATAAATATTTCACATGCATATGAATTTATTGGTAGAGTGTGAAAGGTTTCTGGCAACATCAACATTGCAGAATGACGCATCATGACAGTGTGAAAGGTAATCATAAGTAAGAATAAACAATGAGCAAAGAAAGATGCAATCTAAAAACGCAACACTGACAAATTTAAGTTATGGCCCAATAAAAAATTTTTTATTAGTTTATCACCCTCGTCTGCATGTCTTCTATGGTATTGGAAAAAATTATTTTTGGAAAAAAATATATTTGAAAAAAAAATTTTTGGAATTTAATTTTTTTTTTCATTTTTTAGTATTAAATAGTAGATATAGTTTGTATTATCTTAATCATACTTTGAATATCAATGCACCAGCGAACAACTGGGTGTTATTTGGTTTTAGCAAAATAAAAAATAAAAATAAAAAAGCCTCCCTCCCTTTTTTTTTCAGCATAGATATGGTGATCAACTCATAATTTGTTTTAAATAGGCCTAAAGAAGAACTAAATATTGTAATTAAGTTCTGTATAAATAAGAAAAATAGACATACAAAATGTATTAAAATGCAAAACATGTAATTGAGCACAGCATATTTATGAGGCAATAAATTTAGATTTATATAAATATCGTTTATCTAAATTCTAAGATTTAATCTTTGGGGATCAATTAATTTAAATTTGTCCTCAGGTAGTCAAATCTGCGCCCACGTTTCCTCAAAAGTATTTCACATGTTTGTTAATATGATAGGGTAATTAAAATGGTTAACGTTGCAATGAACTAAAATATTCATATTAATCAGACTTGAAATCTTATGAGAAAATTAATAAATATCATTGATCTGTAGGGAACCAAAATGAAAACCCAATCAAACTGGCCAAGCATAAATATTAAAGTTCAAAGGTTAATGTTACAGCTTACTTAGTGCATTGAGGTATCTTAGTGAGAGGATTTCAACACTTTTCATAGTTGAACTCTCTTTCAAAATTTCATATTTAAAAATTTGGCTTACTTTATGTATCATGTATTTCAATAAGTTGTTTAATTACCCATCTTGTTGATAATAATGAGAAAACAGAGAACAGAAATATGTTGGCCAATTTGTCAGGATTCAAACCCAAGTTTACATAAGAAATAGTTCAGGTTTGGTTCATATAACACTGCACATAATTATTTAAAATCCCATTGCAGGTTATCATTGGATTATTTTTTTTTCATTATTCAGTTGCAAAAATTGTTCTATTATTTTAATGAAACTATCTCTAATTCAGCTGTTAAGCATACCTTTTTATAAATGTATATGTTGACATTTTATTAAAATATACTATCTGTACATTAATATAAAATTATTGTTTATTCTAATTTGTTCTACCATATACAGGCCCGAAACCAAAGGGGATTCTATGGTTCGACCAAACTCCTGTTTAAAGCAAATCTCCTCTGCAAACAACACCCACCTTTTTCCTTGCATCAAAAACCATTAAAATTAAGAAATTAACCATTTACATGTTGTGAATGCTTCAATTCACAAGAGTTATTCTCCTAGACCCGGCCACGGCACCTACTAGAGGCATCCCCTCAATCCCTAGCTCTCCCAGCAAAACCCTCCCCTATTGCTTTTAGGAATACTGGTTATGGACAGGATATATCCTTTCCAAACAATATAAAAAATATCTAACCTTAACTAAATTCTGTATGCCTTTGCTTTCCATCATATTCCTGAGGAATAGTAAGTCGGTGTTCTGGGCTTGCACGGTTTCTTTCATTCTCTCTAGATTATCCATAATAGTACTTATAGCCCGTTCACCTGAAAAAGAAAATGACTATGAAATTGAAGATTACAATCAAGATGCAAATCTGGCCTAGATAATGATGAACTTTTAAGTCTATTTCCTTGGAAATGCTATTAAGTTGACATTTTTAAAGCTTATTAATTATAAATATACACTTACATTCATAATTGCTTCCATTTCAGATTAAACAAATTATTTTGTTATGTGGGAAGGCTTAGGTATGTTTTAGGAAGGATTAGAAAAATGAAGGAATGAAGAATCAATTTATGAATAATTGTATAAAATACTGCAAACATCCGAATTTAATACTAATACCGGTAATACAATCATCAAAACAATTATTTAAATACCAATACTTTTGGATGAAAATGATGACTTCATTGCAAAACTATAATAATTCTGAAATTCCTAAGGAAATTTTTGTAAGGTGTACAATCTATTTCTTGGAGGAACTAAAAATATAATCTTACCTTGAGGACTTAATTAAAGTTTTTATACAAAAAGTCATTCTCTAATATTTTCTTCGATTCTAACACAACTTCCAACTTAAAAACCTAGCAAGCCCTAGAAGCATGGACAACGTGTGCTACCTTGAAGTTAATACAAAGTATAATACAATCACTGGTAGTGATTTTACCATGTTCATGACAATGCAGCCAAGCCTAACAGAATCTACCTAAAGTGCCTTAAAATCCACCTTACTCACTTTTAGCTTATTGAATATTCTCTCTCCAACTGTTATTCCGAGTAAGGAGAAGTTTACGATGAAGATGAAATGCATAAATCAAGCCTAGCACAAACACACAGCCCGATCACTCACGGCCTGTTCCATCTTAAAACGGTTTCCTGCAATACCGACTTGAAGATGGATTTTCAATTTGGAAAATCTCGTACAAAAGAAGCTATCAATCAGAGTGGGTTTGAACACTCTCAGGAAGAAGTGACAATCGGAAATTAATTTTCTATGATTTAAAGAAGATTAATATCTAAAACTTACATTGTAAATCTCTGTTACAATGCAAAGTGTAAAAAGTTATTTGAAAACACAATATTAAAATTTATATCTAAGACAATTGGATTTTGTGATGTTTTACTATAGTTCAACTCCTTGGAGTGAATGGAATAGTCCTTATAAGAAAAGGGCTTTAGAGTTGTTTATTCAAGACTTTACCACCACTTTTATCCATTATACAAAAGGTGAGGTGTGCTTTCATATAATTGTTAATGCCTAACAATACACAGACAAGTAACTGCATTTTGGAATGTTAGCAGTAGAATTCAAAGGACATATAGTACCATAACTTCTACACATGCTCAGACCATGGTTTATACTGACACTGACCTCTGTTTATTTTAAATGATGCATGAGCTCCTATTGGATGAAAGTTCTTATTATTATAACTGTAAAGTCAAATGTTATACTTGGAATACAACTGTACAACCAAAGTCCTTGAGTTTCCACTACTTAAACAGTAACAGTACAGCCAAATACATGTTGTCCAAGCTCAGTGACATCTGAAAATTAGTCCAATTTTACTATAGTCCCAGACCTGATTTACTAGTTGAAAAAAAAATTGAACCATTAGACTAAATATTCAAGCATGGTTGGATATCAAAATCATTTTAAAACACCAATTCAGGCTTCTTGGTAAAAATATAGCGCACCATAGATTTGTTGTGATAATATGTTGATTAGGCTTAAAAACCCAACATTTTTAGCATAAAGGGGGTCCACTTCTCATTAACTTTGTTTAAATTTTTTACCTATATTTTATTCAATTTTATCTATCTCAATTTTAAAAATAAATTTATCAAAAAAATTGAATAGTTCAAAGATTACAGAAATGCATTAAATCATTATCACTATGGTGATCGATTTTGACATTCTGGAAGAAGCAATTTCACATGCAAAGAATAATAAAGCCCCTGGATTAGATTCCATAACAAACGAATTACTTAAAAACGGAGGCAATTGTCTTATTAAATCGCTGTTACAATTGTTCACAAAAATCATAAGCTTAGAACAGATTCCAAGTGATTGGAGTACTAGTATTATCATACCTATTCATAAAAAAGGAGACCGAAAGGACCTTAATAACTACCGGGGTATCTCTTTAACTTCATGCGTATCTAAAATTTTTAATAGAATAATTGCCAAGAACATTTCACAAACTTGTGTGTAGTTTTTAAATTTTAGCTGTGTAATTTGTAATTGTTTTGAATATAGGGTTATGGTGCATTTTGTATTACATTATTTATGTTAGGGAGGGTAGGAACCTTAATTATTAGTTCTGTAAGTTTTCTTATGCTTGGTAATTTTTTTGTATTTGGTTTTATCATTTTTAGTCTAAGTATGTTTTTGTTTTCATGGATGCACCTTCTTCTTTTGAAGTGTGCCACTGTTTCAAAAGTGTATATCCTAATAAATAAATAAATAAATAAATATGGTGTCTGTTCACAAAAAAAAAAAAAAAATTACCAAATTATTCTCACACACTATTTTGCATAGAATAGGCCTAAAATTACAGTGTGTACAAAAAATGCATAGGGTACATCATTTGTTTCAACCGACAGACACAAACGTCTGTGTGCACTTTGTGGTGATGGCCACAGGTACCTAAACTGTCTCTATACCTACTGTACATTGTACTACAGACACTCTTAGAGCTTAATTACCATAAAAATACATGCTAGGAATAGTGGTAAATTGAATTGTCTACCATGGATTACTTACCACCATGCTGCTATATATGTAATACAAAACATAATAATGGTAATTTACATCAACTTACGGAGTAGAAACCACAGAATGAAGCAGTAATTATGAACTAACTGCAGAACACTTGCATCTAAATGTTCCCATGTTTACCTTCATTGACTGCTAATGAGCTAAGATCGATGGTTTTGGACGTGTATGGTATACAGTATAATGCTGGTTTCATATATTAATAGTTCTTAGTCCAACGAACCATGCAAAATTCATTGGACAATAGGTAATATATCTTGCGTATTGATCTTGTGCAAGATTCAATTTAACTAATGGACTTAGTGAATGATTCAAAGTACTTCAATGGCACTTCTTTATATCGGGTAAAGAAGTTTCACTTGTAAAATCTCTTTCCAATTAAAAGGAAAACGACACTTTTTATCTGGTAAAGAGTTTGTTTCGGATTGTAAAATACAACTAAAATCAAACATCAAATAAGTCTTAATTAAGTAAGCTTTCTTTACTAATTTAGTAAACTATTTATTATTCATGTCTGTCCATATGCCTATACTTATACTCTATAATCTGATTGCCTAATTCAAAATCAATATAACTTTTATATTGTATTACCACTATTAGAATAACCCACACTAGAGCTACATTGGCTTGATATTATACAATTAAATAACATATGACATATTTATTATTATTAATAATACATTAAGGTAGATGGTAGTATGAAGTCAGCTCCTACGTGTCATCTCTTCTTTTCAGGTGTTTTTAATAGTCAGATATTTCTAGGTCAAGTACCAACATTTGTTACATTATCAGCATTTTTTAATGGGATTTAAATAATTTATTAATATTATTTAAATAATATGCAGACTGATGATAAAAAGGAACAAATACAAAATGTAGTATGAAAAATTACAAGATTATAAATAAAATGGTATTTTTATATACATTGGATATAATATATTAAGGATATGAAAATAATAAATACTGTAAATGTTAGAATTTTACTACTCTTCTAATAATTAACAACAGAGGGCAGCAGACATTACCTCATTAGGTATTGGGCAAAAAAAAAAAATTCTCAGATCACGATAGAATTCTATATGGATTTGTGACAGAGAATATTGTCTACATAACCATAACAATTCAACGGATTGAAATATCATACGAAGGCTTTGACCAAAATATTGATTAGTGAACAGTGAAATAAAAACAGGCAAAGCAGCCATAAAGGAACTCCCATCAGAATTTATCATCTGGATGGCAGAACAAATTCTGGTCTACTTAACCGTAAACATGGCGATCAATTTTGGAAGCGCACCCTAACAACATCTAGCAATGCTTGGGTGGTTTCAATTTCATGCAGGGGTTTAATAGACGGCGTTGTGTGCAATTATAATAATTTGTTAACAAAAGACTGGAGGGATTTGTTCACTAACTGATTTGTCCGCTAGTGGGAATTTTTATAGATTTGTAATTATAATAATTCCCAACAAACACAGAGTTCAAATCTATACATAGAACTCAATTACCAAATACTGCAATGTGGATTTTGAATGATATATGCCGATTAGGATGAAATTTTACCACTATTTTTTTTAAAGAGCCATCAGTTACAAGTATATTATAGCATTAATTTTTTTTATAAAAATGACTTTATTTGAAACAACACTTTCAAAACAGCGGTGAGTTCGTAAAAGTAACATACAAACAATATAATACAAATACCATACAAAACAAGACTTTAATACAATAAAAACGTAAAAAATTGCACAAAAATTGAGTACTTATACATGTCATCACCTAAAACGGCAATAAAATAATTTAGTGAAGGTTGTAAAAATATTTGAAACGATAGATTAAGAGATAAAAGAGATAAAATGGGATAACAGGAATAAAAAATGAAATTTCCAAATTTAAAACATTAGTTTGTTGACTATAAGGTTTAAACATACATTTCATGTCCTATAGAACTATCGGAACATACAGGTATAAACAGCTTTTTGTTTAGTGGAAAGCTCCAATATTATAAAGAAAGTTACTGGCAAGGTCATAATAATTAATCCATCATTTAATTAAATAGATTTTGAATATATTTTGCAATCTAATGAGACATGTTTCTTACAACATTTTCAAATTACATGCTTGGGTTTCCAACTCAACATATTTCAGAGAGAGAATGTTTGAGGATTACAAATAAAACTAACACCACCATGATAGTTACAACATAATAAAAAAAATTAGTTTAAAGCATGCTTAACAGCAGAGTGGAGCTAATGTGGTTTAATTATTCAATCTTGTCAAAAACCGGGTTTTTTTCTCATGAGTAAACAACTCCATTATCCCAAGGCCTCACAACATGAGACATGAGTACTGGCAGTGGTAATCAAGCTGAGGTTAGATTCCTACAATATTTCTGAACATCTGATAGATGTTATAATTTGTTCTGCCATACTGCACCTTGTTCTAAGCCTGATGCTAAACCAAATTATTGACACACGGGACAGTATGATGAAAATAAATGTTTTTGTAAGGTAGACATATTATCTTGAACCAATGAATACGATTATTTTTGGTCAACTCCTCTTAAGAACATGCAAAGAATCTATTCAAGCCTGGAACCTCAGACTCAAAACCGATCGGTTTTGGTATTATATATCAAAGAATTGAGCAGAAAATGCACGCTTTTTTTTTCGCTTGAGCACATCCTTAGATAATAACTTTTCTTAAAACTGATGATATAGCCTATGACAATGTTTCTCCATACACAGAGGCTGCCTGCCAAGACAAGAAGTTACAGCTGTAAAAAGGTCACAAGGTCAAAGGAAACTGAGTCACATAGATTTTGAATATGTTGGCAACATCTGTAATTAATACATCGCTACAACTATCAGATAATATGCTTTGTGTATACCATAAATTCCATATTGTAATTATAATCCACCCTTAAATGGATCTATAGGATAACATCAGAATGCACTTTCTAATCTCGTCATGTGCACAATACCTCTATACTTATATATTCTCATCAAGGCATCATCCTTATTACTGTATATTATTACTATGTTTACAGTACCACCCTCCATGCCCTCTCCTAAGCCTCAAGGAGACTTGGTATATTGTTTAGAGTAGACCATCAATATTTCCATCCTGTATTGCAAATCCACTTACTATAAATGGAGAATTATAATAGCTTAATTGACTTATTACACTATCAGGTTGCTTATGATGAGTGTGGCACTTGATCTGTGTTCAGAAACAACAAATAACAATAAAATATAGTTAATAATAATCTTGATGGTTACAAAATTATTATTAGTCGCTTATAAAATAATATTCATGAACAATCCTCATAAAAATTTACTGAGAGCAAAATTTATACTGAAAACAAATATTAAACCTTCACAGCAATAAACAACAATATAAATCAATTGTTCCAAAACAACAACACTTGAAAAAAAAAACATTACACTTAACATACTGTAACTAAGTAACATGTGCAAAAAAATATGGCCAGCAAAGCAGCTGGCACAGAAATAGAAATAATAAAGATATTATAAGGTGTTTTCTTTGTCATTAGCAAGCTTAGTTATCATTGGATTTACTGTCACTTATATGTTTCCATAGGGGATTGGATTATCTTCACTTGAATCTATATTTTAGAAAAAAAAAATAAAGAAATATGTTTCTGTAGAGCTGTAGTATGGTTTATTACATTTGTCTTCCACCTAAATGCCAATGTCCTATGTTGATATCTATGGATTTTTTTTTTTTTAACAACCTAACAATTCCATTCCCTAAGACTTGTACAGACACCTGCATACTAATGAAGGGTCCAAAATTACCAGCGGATAGCACAGCTTTATTAAATATGGTATTTAAAAAATTAAGAAAATCTTACCCTCGCCAGGTTCAGCCGCTGTGGCTCCAGGCATGGTGCTTATCAGTATTAGCCACTCCTAAGTAAACAAACAAGAACTACAAATGTTAGGTAAAGGGAGAGGCTGACACATTTTATTCATCATTTTAAAGAGAATGCAAAACTTACTCTTTTCTGTGATCCCTTCCTCCCTCCCCCAAAAGAGTATGATTATTGTCATTTTAAAATTGATCACTTTTTCATTTTTATAGTAAAAAAAGAGGAGTATGCTGTTGACCACTATTCCTAGCGTATGTTTTATACTCTCATGAAAATAATGATGACACCGTTACTGCTATATAAAAATTCCATACATAGACATTTACATGCCTGGATGCATCAGCATGAAAAAAAAATGTTTTAACAAAAAATAATCGGCCTACTTTCAACAGGCTAATCAATGTTTTACAGCTAAGGGCACATAAAATTAATAGATTATCACTCTTTTAAAAAAAAAAGAGATGAGGGCTGGTGGTTTGTTCTTTTTTAATCGGAACAATAGAATATTACTTCTTTTTTTTTTTTTATTGATGACAGAGGGACTGTTTTCATTTGGCAAGAATATTGCGTAACAACTAGTTTAATTTAATTGTTTTTGAAAGAAAATATATTTCCGGTCATAAAATTGCATTGTTTTTTTAAGCTCTGTTGAAATAAACGATGCAGCAAATTTTTTTTTTCTTTTTACATCAATATTTTCCAAATTTTTATGTGGGCGAGAATAATAATCCAACCATTTTTTCTATGTGCCCTAACAAACAAAAAAATGTAAACTTATGGAGGTATCATCAACAAGAAAACAAAGTAAGGAAGACAAATTATGCCTGTGACAGCATAATTTTGTTTGTTTTCATGACTAAACAGAAAACTGCACACCTGAAGCATAATGAGAGTTTAATAGTGCAGATCGACATGATATTTTCCGTTGCTAATATTGACACTTGTGAAATATAATATTTCATAGGAATTATTTCAAATTTGTTAAAAAACTGATTCTGACTGAGATTTTGACACTTAAACAAACATATCTCGGCCTAACCGAACGACTGCATTGTGCGAGATGCGAAGTACAAAAAGTAATCTCATTAGAGAGGGCGCACTTTATTGACTGTATAAAGTATACATAAAAGCGAGAGTATTCCAGTGGATGCGATCTACCTCTGAATTTGCCTAGTAACGATGAATTCGTCGAGAAAATGGTAATATTTTATGAGAAATAGTCTGTATTTCTCATTTTTTTTATTCTTTTGCGTAAAACTAAAATTCATTAAAATATTTTTCCATGATTTATAATAATTGGAGTAATGCAAATGCATATTTTCTAAAAAAAGTCATTTTTAGTGAAATTTTGCCGGGAATGGGGCTTTAAGTTCATTTTAGGTTATCTTCAGGCTGTGTCTTTGTTTATTGTATTTTATAGTGCCTGAAAATAATAAATGAAATGAAACTACTAAACACTACACTTTATACATTATACAAGGCCTAGTTGGATAGTACTGTATGGTATGTTTTGGTGCCAAAATATTTATCAAGAACCCCAAGGCGCTATCAACCAGTCAGAGCACCCAATTTTGGCTGGGACACGATAATCCATCTAATCATCCTCCCTCCCTCCCAGAGTAAGGCTTAGGCCCTGGGCCTAGCTAACGTACGCCTACACCAACATCCAATATTATTATTGGTAATGCTTTGTTGAAATAGTTACTCACCTGTTTATATATCTCACTTTTATTTTCGACTCAAAGAAACCCTCACCTATCCCAAAGAGGTACCGGGCTAACCTATATATTTATAAAGTACACCTTGCCTCTTCTAACGGCTTCACTGATCAATAACAAAAAAGGTTTGAAGCATTTTTTGCGATAAGAGGTCAGAGAAAGGTCCCCATGCTTCACAACTCCACAAAACGTGTGGTGGCGCTCTTTAGATAATTACAAGTACCAGAGATCATCATTTGATTTGTTATTTTTGTACCTACTACGATCCTTTGGTTATTGTGTTCATGGAGGTATAATTTTATACCTCCATGTTGTGATGAAAAAAAAAATCACCTATTATTTTTTATGAAAAATAATATTATGCCTACAACTACAATCAAAGCCTTGAGTTTTGAGTGTTTCTTCTTTAAATCGCCAATGCATTGATGGCGCGAATTATTATAGAGTAATCACGAATTACCTATTTAAGTTAAAACTTTTCATGGGGTTCAATCAACAACACTGATAAATATACATAGGCCTAAAGCGCGTGATGGCTATATTAAAGCCAAGTTCCGGGCAACAAAATGCTCTGATATTGCAGAACCGCATAAAAGGCATATTTGGAGAAAAACTCGGGAATAAGGCCAAGTAAAAATGTTAAAATGATCGCAGTGCCAATCCCGAAAGACCCAAAATGTACGAAAGGTTAAGGTTTATTTTTTATTTTTCTTTTTTTATGACTACAAAAATATTTTTTAATGAGTTAAAAAGACTGGAATAGGTCTCTTGCTGGATGATAGGCGATGCGACAGTATGTGATCATTTTGCTCTTCAATAGGCCTATAGATTTTTAAATGGTATTTTTGTGTATTTTCTACTTTTTAGGCATAAACACATTATTGGTAAAAAAATAAAATAAAAAGTACTTTTCCTACCCACCTACCCATTTATTTTTTAAAATTTTATTTATTTTTTTTTATTTTCCCAACTTAAACGTGGCCAACACAAGAATTACTTCCTTTTCGTTTTCTTTTGTCCTTTTTTTTTTTTTTTTTTTTT
>NW_022704992.1:3493731-3513461 GCF_011630105.1 Anneissia japonica | reverse complement strand
TTTTGAATATTTACAAAAACTGGGGGAAAAGGGGGAGGGGGTGTGGGGTAACCATCCTTTTTCCACCTTTTTTCCTCAGTTTTTAAATATTCAAAAATCTGTATCTCATCCGTTCCCAATTTCATCCAATAGGCCTATGTTTTTAGTGTCTTAAAAAAGTCGATTCTACAACATACCGGTATCAAAGCATTTTTAACAGCTTTTGTAATGGCTCTCTATATATTATTATAGTAAAATAGGCATATTGACCTGTTTAATAATGTAAAATTCTGACTTAGGCATCTTACCATGACCTTATAGATCCATCAATAATAATTAAGACTTGTTGGACAAAGGCCTTCATTATAATCTTGTGGCGCGCCGAAACTATTTAGAAGCTACTGAATTATTAAACGAAAAATCTTACCTGAACATCACAAAGATAATTATTTTGATATCAATAGACCTGTAACCAGAATGAGTAGGCCTATAACCTATGCCTACTGTAATATTAACAATAATGATTATGATAATGTTAATAAAGATAACGGTAAAAGTAAAAATAGGCATTATTTAATAACAATATGCCCTAATAATGTTAATAATCATAAGATAATTATACTGTACTACTAATAAAAAAAATGATTTTGATTGATAAAAATAATAATAATAATAATAATAATAATAATAATAATAATAATAATAATAATAATAATAATAATAATAATAATAATAATAATAATAATAATAATAATAATAATAATAGTAATAATGGTCGATCGTTATCGTTCGTTATCGTCCTTGTTATCAGCATCGTCATTATAATCATCATCATCAATTCATCAAACTCATCGTCACCATCATCAACGTTAATTTTTTTTTATCATTTAGGCCTATTAGCATCATCTTAACATTTTTGTTGATTAATGGAACCGATGATAAGATTAGTCATAAGAAATCATATGTAATTCTATTATAAATAACCATGAAATAATCTTATAAAAAATATCGATGACTCGGTGATGATGACGGAGATTGAAGAACATAGACAAAAAATGTTTACTTGTTAATTAAAACTAATATTTATCTGAATCAAAATATTGTACGCGCTACGAATAAGATATTGATTAATTTTGCATTCTTCTTGCCAATCTCTTTCATAATTGCTGTGATGATGTATGAGCGAGTCAGTCTGCGGTTACAATACATGACGAATACGAAAGGTATTCCAAGCAGGTGTCGGTGATTCAAACAATGAGACTTGAGTCAAACGTAAACAAAGTATTTTTTCTTTCAGAAGCCCCAGCGGCTTGTTAGTCACATAGGGTCTATTGGATTAAAACAAACCATTTTCTTAATTATACGGGTAGTAATTGTATTTTTTTTGTATCATGTGGACACGTCATATCAAAGCAAATCATGAATTGTCTTGGTCAGAGGACGCGAGTGCGTCTGTGTTGGTTAGTAATCGAGTAAATATAACTACTGGCAATTAAATATAAACACATATTGTCAACAATATATTTTCAATCTTTTAGTAATAAATATTATGTAAATAATCTAATTTCACTACATACAGAATGTCATAAGCAAAAATTTAAGATTTGAGATATTGTCCTCGGACATGTACAAATTAATAATAATTACGCCCGTAATCACGCAGTATAAAACTAAAATTAAATGATTAAAATACAAATATTAGTTGTTACTCATCTTTTGAAATATTTTTTATATATTGTTATAATTGTTACAATCTTCATTTTGTGACTTTCACCCAAAATTATTGCAAATGTAGTAAAAATAATTAATAAAATCACAAAAAATACGAAGTGCTTAGAAGGGAAAAATGCAGCGCCATCACCGGTAGTGTATTAGATGACATCATCAACTTCCTCAGAACAGCCACCGTTTGGCAACTGCCTTGTGCAAAACAATGGGAAATTCAGTTTGATGATTCGAGCAACGGCTGGAGGCGTGTTCACAACAAGATATGTCATATCGATGACTATTCGAGAGTACGGCAACTCATTCAGATGTCAAATCATCGCTTGTTTTCTATATTTACGGATTTCTCAGTTCATTTTGCTATAAGTGTACAGCTTTAAAATCGGTTTGCAATCATATACAGTTCATTACGGAAACTGTAAGTGAGTGTAAGTATCCTTTGTTTTTGGTAGGCATGATGGGTGAGGCAGAGAGAAGTAGAATAGCGCTGCAGTAAGGCTAGGCGAGCCCAGGCTGGTGGCAGGGAGACTCTGTGTATGTAGTGTGGACCAGCCAAGGACATTCCATTGTTGTTTTTTTTTCCCACTATCGTCGTGTTCGCAGTTTGTGGTACGCGTTTGCGGTTAGAGAGAGCTGCTTGTTATTCGTTTGATGTAATGCTATTAAATACTAGCTTTGCCATATTGATCAGAACAAAGGAATTTTATGATTCTTAAATTTTGGAAAATTGTTGTATGTGCTGTTTGATTGTAGGCTAGGCCTAGACGTTATTAATATGGTGCCTGGCCTTAGGCCTACAGTAGCTAGTGAGTCTTGGTACCTAGACTGAACTCAATGAATTCGGCCCAGGTTTATTCAACCTTTTTGGGCCAAAACGACCCAGGTATGGATGCCGAAATGTCTCAAATCAGAAAGCCAGGGAAGGCCAAGCAACTTGGCTTTTACTCTTATAAACAAATCAGGCCGATAATATTTTATTTGCTTTATTTCTTTAAATTATAACAGGACTAATATTTAATCTAAATGTAGGATATCAGCATTTTGTGTGTATAAAAAAAGACAAAAAAACTATTATTTCAATACGAGAACATTGTATTTGTATGTAGAAAGATCTCTTTTAACTTTTAATTAAAACAAAAAAAAAATAATGTGGAAAGTCCCTGTAAATAGGTCTATTTTATTGAAAAAATGATACGGAAAAAATAGACAAAAGTTGTCAAAATATGTGGCTATTAATAAATAGCAGTAACAGTACTGTACATAAAGCGAAGGCTGAAACTATGCTGGCCATAAACGATGCTGGACCAAAGTGACCCGGGCTGAAATGACTCAGGGCCAAATCAACATGGGCAGAATTAACCCTACACCAGGCACAAAGGAAGCATGTTTTTATGCAATAATATTAGGGTAGGCATGGGCTAATCCAGTCCTCTTCAATTTTAAGACAAAACTTAATACTTTGGATTGATTTACTGTAGTCCTGTGTTCACAGTAATCATTCTTGAAAATGATAAAAAATAAATGGCTTCCTATTATCTAAAGCCAAGGTAACACCAGAAGTAGTAGTCAGCTTAGTACTAGCATTAATTATTATCATTTTTTTGAAATTTAGGACTACAATGAATTTATTTAAAATGTGTCCTAAATAATGTGAAGCTGTGTTTAATAAATTTAATTTTTAAATCACATTTTAGTCCTATCTTATATTAATAATGTTAGTGGCTTTATTTGGATAATTTGTAACTTGTGGCTCTCATATTCAAATTCAAAATATCTTTGCCTCTTGCCTCTAGTTAGCCTTTTTCAATCCACTGCTGGATGTAGGCCTCCTCATTGTTGTCTTTGCTGTGCTGTCTGCATCTAACTGACCCCACCATTATGGTGTATATCTTCTTTCCATCTATTACAGGGTCTGCATCTTAGTCTTTGGAAATTGTGTGGTGTTCAGACATTTGCCCTTAGTGTCCACCGGTTGTCCTGTTCTTGCATGATATGGCCTGCCCATTTCCATTTTATTCAAAATAACTTTATTTGTTATCAAAGTAAGCATGGATTGAATTATACAGAAATGTAAGACAAAAGTAGAAATTGAAATTGATAAAACAATAAAAAAAATAAAAATTACATAGTATTCTAGTTTATTTAAATTTACAACAAATTAAAAATTTAAAAAAACTAATAAAATAATAATGAATTAAAGAGATCAATGTACAATTACAAGAATTAACAGTATGCAGTCAAAATAATGAAAAATTTACAGATTTTTATTATATCATCGGTTGAATGTTTCCATTCTGAATTTTTAATTTCATTTATTTTGAATATAAACTAAAATAAAATTTTGAAAAATGAAAGTACAATGTTGTGTAATTGAAACTACCAGTATTATTTTTTTAAAAATGTTTGTGTAGTCCATGTTTTGACAAAATCCAAAAAATGGGTAGGTCGGTAGGAAAACATTTTTTTTTTTTAACAACCAAATATGTGTTTTATGCCTAAAGAGTAGAAAATATACAAAAAAAATACAACAATTTTGGATTTGCATCGCATACCATCCAGCAAAATAGGCTAGCCTTGGCCCCCTAACCATGCCAAGGCTATTCCAGCCATATTTGCTCATAAAAAATGATTGTTTGTTGTCAAAAAAATTGTTGTCAAAAAAAAAAGAAAACTAAAATGCCGACCCTTAATTTCGTAAAATTTGGGTCGGTCGGGTGTGGCCAACACAATAAATTTTTTTTTTGGCCTAAGTCTTGAAAGCCATCCACTGCCTGTGCAAAAAACAAAATGAAAAATAAATAATTATATTTTACATTCAGAACTTTGTGGATAAAAAAATTTTTTTTTGTCAGTTTCAAATGCATTCGGTTTAATAATAATAATAATAATAATAATAATAATAACAATAATAATAAATAATAATGATAAATACTACTAATAAGATAGATGGATTTATACAGTATAGTGCAAATAAACAAAGTTTCTATGTGCTTGACAATACTGTAAGTAAGAAGACAATGAAGATGGGCAAGAAAAACAAAATAAACTCCAAGCTAACAGCCAAACTGAAGTATGGGGTTACACCGTAATATCAGTTATTATCTGAGTTTACAGGGGTCCCAAGTTGGAAGAAATTCCTTCCGGGATATCTGGTTGAGTGAGCTTTCTTAGCACATTTAATTTTATTTTCCTGCTCAAGGTGATGCCTATCGGCACTGACTTCTGTGGGATAATTGATGATAATGTTAAATATTATAAATTTGTGGGAGATAGGTTATTTTCCAGGAGATTCTCGCTTGCTTGTGGAAGTGCGGGAGGACGTCCTGATTTCCGGGAGACTCCCATGACTTCCAGGAGACTTGGGACCCCTGAGTGTATAACTAATCTATGGAACATGTCTCCAAGCTCACATGTGTTCACAATAAAAAAAAAGTATGGATTTTGAAATGTATCAACTGTGATAAGTTAAAAACACCAAAAAATATAATTCAGTATTAGATACTTCATAATTAGATATTATTATTAGTTTTCAGTTGAACAATTATTATGAAAAAAGTCTTCACCACTTAATGGGAATAATATTAACCTTATTTTTCGTATACAGTAGACCATTAAAGTGGCTGCTAATCATTTCAGTAATTTTTGTGAACATCTGTAAAGGAATAAGTGAATTTATTTTTATCTGTTCTTGGAAGTTAATAATTGATACTTTTGAATGAATAATTAATGATTCCATTTTTTTTTTTCATATCGCTTTAGATGGTTTACCTTTAGGATTGTTGCAAGTAACAGTCCCTTAACCAGTGGTGGGGTGGGTGGGGAGTAGTTTCTTAGAATTGACTGGACCTACTTTTCAAGCAACCCTTTCTCTGATACCAAGCTAGCCCATTTCAAATCCATTTGAATCTCAGGATCCCACCAGAAAACCTCCCTTTCCCTGCAAGTAACTCTGTGTGAAGGCACGCAACTTGTGTCAGTTGAGATTGGCAATGTTGATTCTGACAGCATTTTGTTTGTTTCTCAATGTGTCATTTTAGAGATTACACTACATTTGGATCTTTCAGTGTACAGTACTAAATTCAGTCATTGTTTAGTTATTGATATTACAGTCTTTGAGGTTAAAGTTAATGTCAGATTATTGCGCTGAATATGTTTTTAAAAATTCATTGTTGAACATCAAAATTATTGGATCGAATAATAGGTAAATATAGCCTCGCTGGAAGCTGGTGAAACATCAAGTCAAGTTTACATCACCCTTACACATACTTGATTTTTTAATCATTGTAAAAGAACCATATATTTACAAGGTTGTATGTTCCACAGAGATTGAAGTTCCCTTGAAAAAATAATTGTTATGTATAGATCCAGGATATAGACATTATTCTTATCATATGATAATTTTAAATAAATAATTCTAGGAATTTGATTGAAATCTATTGACCCTTGTACTTTCCAGTTTGTCGTGTCATATCCAATGCTTCCTGTTGGATAATAAAAATACCTTTTACTTATGAATATGTATTACATTCTATGTCCTACCGGTAGTTAGATTGTTTTGTGCAGGAACAACAATAACAAATTATTTTTAGTTACTGATTTTTGGAGATTACAGATAGCGAAACTAGATTGGCTGATTATCTTCTTAACTCTAAAATGGGGGATGTGGTTTAGATCAATGATATTGATCTAAAACCATCAATTATCATACAGGCAGTTTTCCTAAGAATTATTCCTTTGTTCATTATGATATATGAATTTATAGGCTGGAAAATAGGATCAGAGCTTTGTAGCTTGGTGCTTAGCATTTTTTTATAATCCCAGGATGTTGGGTTTACAGAAGTGTGACATACTGTATTGGATTTTCCAGAAAGCAAGGCTAGAAAAAGTGCACATTTTCCCTTTGGCATTTTTAGGGAGAATTTTTCTCCCACTGCAGGCCTGATAGCATGCAGATAACATTTGGTGTGGGATGCATTTTATAAGGTATTTTTCATGATTGAAGGCACAAAAATTTTAAGTGCTGATGCCAGATATAACATATACCATACTGTATTGCTATTTATTAGGAAGTATGCAATATTTAAGTATAACCTACTGTATAATCAAGTTTATATAATATTAACATACCTGTGCAGTTTCCATGTATTGTGCTTAGTGCAGTTGAATAACCTTGGGAATGTTGCCAATATTTACCTACCATTATGCAATCTTTGAACACCTTACAGTATAAATAATTTGTCATAGTTCACATACACTGTCAAGATAATGAGCTAATTTATTTATTTATTTAAAGCCATGTTGACCCTTATAGCTCAGAGTTCAGGGGCCCACTTAAATACAAAAATATAAAAAGTATATAAAAATATAACCAATCTATCACTTAATCATGAAATTTAAAACAGCAAACATTAAAATTCTAAAAATATAAAATAAGAAGAAAGAAAAAGAAGGAAAACAAACAAAACAGACTAAGTAAAAAGAAACACACACACACACACACACACACACACACCCCAACACACCTCCCACACACACACAAACACTGAACCCACACGGGAAAAAGCCTAAGAAAAAGGGGAATATAAATGCTTATTTAAAATGTGTTGCTTGATGTGCTTTTAAAGGTGTTGTAAGCAGGTATGGTGGTGGTGGTGATGGTAAGTGGGAGGGTATTCCAGAATGAAATAGCTTGGTAACTGAAAGATGATTTGAATGAATGGAGTTTGAGATGAGGAAAATTGAGATTACCAGCGGCAACGTTCCGCTAAGTCCTACCCCTTACATATTGTTATTAAGGACGCACAATAAAATAAAGCTATTTCTTAGAGAAACGTGTCTGAGTGTGTGGTTGTAAACATAAATTTGTGTGTTTGTGGGACATTGACATGTTGCTGTACCCTTTGAATAATACACTCTGATTGGCCAGTTATTAAGTTCGATTGACATTTGATTTACAGAATAAAAAATTACAGAATAAAAAACTGCAGAATAGAAGGGTCCATTGTGACTGAGTATCTATTACCACCATGTAACATTAATAATAACTTGTCTATTTCATCTCTTTATTTAACAACAAAGTGAAATTTTGAATAGACTGAAAAACTGAAACATTCAACATGGCCAGCCCATCTGGGCGTTCAAGTACAACAACTGTTGTAGAGGATGACAGCTCTGAAACTGAAGCTAATGTCTCCGAGCAAGCAGAGGGCATTATACGTAGTTTTATGTCACAGAGGCTTCACATGGCCTTGAACAACGAGGAGGAGGATGTTATTGTGGCAACACCAAGCCTAGCTGAATTTACTGTTCCTGGTGATCCATTCAGGTACAGTATTCACCTATTCAGGTATTAAACATGCTTTAAATAGACAACATTGAATTCAATTGATGACTTAGTACTACAGTATAAACCTTCTGAGGTTCTGCAGAATTTTGTAAATATGTTTCATAACAAATATGTTTCATAACAATGTTAAATAACACATGTTGCTTGCACCAGAAAGATGAAAAGTGCCGCTTGTTGTCACAAATCGGTTTCATGGCAGGTAAATGTCATCACTGTAAGGTCAGCCAGTCACGGAAGGAACATGTGACACTGTATTAAAGTGTCATAGGCTATTGACCCAATACCTTTACATTAGCCAGTGCCATAACTTGCTTGCCTCTACTTTCAAGCAGAAACAAAGCTTATATCACAGCCCATCAACAGTGCAAGCTATGATATTTCATTCTGCCTGGGTCTGAAACCCTACCTGATGTTTCTATACAGTCCATCAAAAATGTTTTCATTAATACAAATAATATAAAAATGTAAGAATCTGTGAAAGATGTTAATAACATTATTTTTTGGTCTTCACATTGTTATAGTGCCTCAACAAACATCGGTCGACGTCTCGCCCAAATGGGTGACCAAATTGACTCGCAGTACAGAGAAGAGTTTAGGCAGATGATTAGTAATCTGCACATCACACCGGCAACTGCATACCAGGCCTTTGCAGGTGTTGCACGAAGGTAATTTTAATTCCACAATTTTTTTTTTCGCCTTGATTTAAATCCATAGAACCAGTTCTGTATATTTTGTTGACTGTATTGTGTGAGCCTGCCTTATAATTATGTCAATAATTTTCTTTAACATGTTGACTGCCCGACCATTTTTAAAGGTTCCTTCACATGTGCCAAAACAAGTTTACATGTACAAACATACTTTTTTGAAATTTTATCTAGTCATATATCATCAAAATGATGTGTCTAATAAATTGGCGAGAAAATATTATGGGGCGAGTATACTCGTCGACGGCACTGTGAACGTTTTATTGACTGCCAAGTGCGAGTTATCTCGTCCACTTTTTGCATGGGCTGGTATATTTTCGAAGGGCGCCCCCCCCCCACTTGTGTGCTCGAGTGTGCTACCAGCAACATAACACAACAAACATACATCATTTGTACGTTATCGTCTATGTGTATGTACCCCGAACTACCAGCCGTTGAGTCTCTGGTTCTACAATGTTTAACAAAGAAATGTTTTGATTAAATTAATAACTTTAGAATAATTATATAGATATCTTGGGATATTTTATGATTTTATCTTATCTTTTCTTTGGCATTATTCTGTATAGATTGTACCTAAGAATAAATTGTTGTGTTTTTTGTATTAGATTGTTCTGTGAAGGAATAAATTGGGGCAGAATAGTTGCTCTTCTAATGTTTGGTTACAGAATCGCTATCGACGTAGCCAGAAATGCTTCTCACTTTATAAAAAATATAATCCAGACACTGGTTAAATTCATAATATCCGAAAAGATAGCGAAGTGGATCGCAGATCAAGGTGGCTGGGTAAGTGGGTGGAGATATTAAACAGTAATGTAATCATTTTTGAAATTGTATTTTTATTTATTTGTTCTTTATTCTTGGTAGCCTCTTCATTAAAATATTACTGTTCTCACAGAGAGCCAGTATGCCTGCGCCAATATAAAAAGGACCATAAAAATAAAATGCCTATACATCATAAAACATTGCAGTGGAGGAATTTTAAAATGAAGAAATAGAATTAAACTTTCCCCTCATTCCAAATTTATGTTTCCCTAAAAATAAACCTTAACTTTTAACCAGTATACATTATACACAATCATATCTTTTTTTTCCATTGTGATTTTGATAATTTTGTTAGTCCTCTTTAAATTAACCCTGAGTTCATATGAGTATATTATGTTATGATTTAGACTTTGGTTCCACTAATAACCGATAAGATGCAGCACTCCCTGATATGAATGAGATAATTTATAGAGAATTTTATTACAATGATTAGTTTTATATCATTTTATTATTTTATAATAATAGGCTATATTTGTATATACACTATATCTGTATGTTATACTGAAGTAGACTATGGACTGATTTTTAATAGACATACAAAGATAATTATTTATTTGTTTGATCAGATATTTCTTAAGCCCTGTCCAGACTATTAAACTGAAAAAAAAACCTGTTGTATGAACATATATAGTTATGATGTGCCTATATATGGTCATGATATGATGTTATCATGACCATATTTAGGTATGTTAATGTTGTCAAGTAAGATTTGATAGTCTAGATATGGCTTCAAACAAGCATATAGTATCAGATTAAAGTTTGATGCTATAAACATGAACCCCTCCCCCTTCCAACACTCCATCCTTGGTGGCATAATGTGGTTTGATATTCCTTGAAAAATGGAAAGTAATTATATATTCTTATTAATTATTTACACTGTTAACTTTGATATACAAAGCCTGAATGGTTTTTTTTTATCTGCATTTAATCTACTGTATCTTATGATATAGCATCAACAACATAATTAGCTATCATTATTTGACACAAAAAAAAAGCAATTACATATATATTTATAATAAATGATGAATAAATTTATCTAATCTTGTACAGTACTCCACACTTTAAGCAGACAAAGAAATCCATTAAACAACTGTTGAGTTGCATTGTGGTTTTCCATGCCAGTTGAATGGCAGGGTTTTCTTCCCTTAATTGTAACCCCTTGTGGTTTTTATGTCCTTATTTCAATTGTTTTTTCATTCTTTCCTTCTTAGGTACAGTACCATCTCCAAACTTATACTTCAGATTTATAAATGTAGACTATCGTAAAGTAGGAAAATTCTCTAAAAATAGGAACAGTATATTGTATTTTTTATTAATATATATTGCCAACGAAAATATCTCAAAAGAGATACAGTAATATTAAATAAAGCTTCATGTTCATAATGTTGTTTGTCTATGTTCAATTGAAACTTCATCAAAGTATATTTACCAACAAAATCATTTCTTTGCTGAGGGTAGTGTAGTACTGCTGTAGTTTCCCCATCCTAAATTTAATTTCACAGAAATGAAATTATTTATAATTGATCTACCTGACCTATTGACCTGTGCCATTAATACAAAGCCTAATTATTCATGAATGCTTACACTCATAAATATTCAACATCCATGTGCTACAATGCCAGTTAACTGATTGGTTATTTTTTGCTGAGTCATGGGTTTGTTGAATTTTGATATGCTGAACATGCATGTTTCTGATGATGTCTGGCGCCGTCTGTCAGCTGGCGGATGTACCACAATAAATGTGACCATGGAAAGCTACTTAATATGTATTGTGTCGCACACATAACTTACGTTATGACCAGTAGTGAACAATAGATTATTTTCACCATTGATTCAAGCGTTTATTGTTATATCCTAAAGCCATTTTGAGGATGTGAGCAATCAATGAATGTTTTGCAAATAGTAATCAAGAAATAGTATATAAATGCTTCATTATAATATATAGTTATCATTTTTTTAACTGAAATGTGTAATATTGGTTGATAAAGGGTAGAATCGACACAGCTGGTTCATGCTCCTTTTGAATTTTCAGGCCTAGTGGCTAAGAATAGGCAAACAGTGGGAACATTTTTTTTAGTTGGGTTAGGCAAGATTTTTTTATACCTTTTTTTTATATATAGTAATGTTTATTGGTATCGGTTTTTAATTACAGATAAGTGCACTCTCCTACCAGATGGAGCAATCGAGCTGGGAAGCAATCGGCCTAGTCTCTGGCTTGGCTGCCTTATCAGTAATTGCAGTGATCTACATTTCCAGAAGGTAAAATATCACATGTGATAGATTTGCTAGGTCAGAATCACTGCAGAACATTTACCACAAACAAAGACAATATTCTGCCCTGCAAGAATTGACAAAGAATGTGTTTGACGATGCCACTGAACACAGATGTTGGATGCAAATTTTCAGGGCAGTTGATTTTTAACATATTTAGTGTGTGGTGAAATATATACGGATGTTACTGACGCAGATCTCAGGTAAACCTCTGCAGGAAGTTGAAGGCACTGTCCTTTAAAGGTTGTTGAAACTAGTGGAAGTAATTTAGTACATGTTCTTAATACTGACCTTCCTGTAGCATCTGTAAATTTGACAGCATCAACACAACTAGAAAATGAAGTTATGAATAAGTCAGTATTCACACTTTTAATTATTGAAGGTAATTGACCGTTAAGGTTGGTTGTGATTCAGGAAAAAAATAAATATTTAATTGCTTTTTTTTCCTGTAAAATGTAATGTTTTGAAATTTTCTCTCAACATTTTTATGGATAGAGTTTTTTCAATGAAATATGTATCCTGATTTTGCAAAAACTTTCATTTATTTACAATGTTGATTAAGTTGGTTTTGCATTTAAGTCATTTTAGAAGTAGATGAGTTATCTTGATACATTATGTGCCAGTACGGAATGTTAAGTAAAATGTGTTTACTTAGTAAATTTACATTCCAATAGCCCAAAATTGGGGGATTTTTCAGCCATCACAATTCTACTATCTCTTCTTGATCCCTTCTCTACAATTAAAAACCTGTATTATGTACAAAAAAGGTTAGTATAGAATATTTTTCTTTCTTTCTTTCTTTTTTTTATCAATAATACAGTTTGATGTTACATAATTATAATATATTTTCTTTTGTAAAAAAATGGAACACAGTTCTGAGCATGGCGCTATTAATAGGTCCATGTTCTGAGGACACAAATGTTCTACCCTTTCCCCATGGACCTTATTAATAGGTCCATGCTTTCCCTATGATATGCATAACAATTCAGAAACTACACTTCTAGCTTAGGTATCGCAATGTACAGTAACTATCATAGCTTTATATGCATTGCCGTCATTATCAATATTGCTATCAATGTCATCAGCAGAATTATCAATACATATTTTGTTCAAAATTTAAAAAAATATTATTATTATTATTATTATTATTATTAGATTAGAGAACAGTTTAAAAAAGGACGTTAAGGGTAAAATAACTCAAAAGATATTGCCCTTAAGTCTGACTTAGCACATATTATTATTATTGTTATTATTATTATAATTATTATTATTATTATTATTATCCACATCATCTCTTTAAACATCCAATGGAACATGAACATTCCAGTTAAGTGTTTTTTTAAGCCGTCTAATCAGATTATAACAACCATTCTGTGGCTAGACTTGCTCTCCAAAGAAGGCTTCACTGATATGCTACCTGCATTTAGCTAGTAAACTTGAAAAATTAACTCCAATATGTGAATTGCTTGAAGTTATTAACATTCAGTTGAGAATTAGTTGATGCAAACATATACCTGAATACCGAACAATACACAATACGTATGATGGGCAATTCCATTATTTAGTTTTATGGGGGAGGGTAAAAAATTGAACCTCTGTGATCTTGTCCTTTGACCTTTTCTTCCCATAATTTAATCATCTCTTTTAAATTATTATGTAATATAACACACCTAAATAGATCCTGTCATTTGATTGGTGGATTTCATATCATGTGACATTGTTTATTTACTCTATTTCGTCACTCATTTTAATTTAGTTCCACCATGAATTTTTACTTCCATCCACGCATATTCATTCCATCCGTTTCGCTCCATGGCACAGTGCCTAGGATACGATATGACTTGAAAAAGGGCAGATTTTTTCTATAAAATACCAAATGACAAGAATCTATTTTAGGTATGTTATAAAACTATTTTTTTATTCATGCAATGGAAAAAATATTTTCATGAGTTGAAAGTTTGACTGTGTCATTGCAATCGGCTCCGCCTTGTCGAATGGAACAGTTAGTCTTTCAACTCATGAAAATATTCTTCCCCTTGCACTAGTAAACATTCATTATTTGTATACCATTTCACTAAATTTGTGTTGGTCTTTTTTTAATTTTTTGCATAATCTCTTTTGCGTAAAGTAAACAGTAAGGGTGAAAAAATACTGTTGAGAAGAGTGCTTGTTACCTCCTGTTCTACTCAGTACACAAATATTTTTTACTTCATACATAACCAGCTTATTTTTCTACCACCAGCCATTTAATTGTTTTTGGCTACTTAAAGACTTTGTGCTTAAATGACCTGAGCCTTGTTAAATGCTTTTTTTTCAATGCTGACGAATGAGCTATATGCGCATGTACTGCATTAAAGAACCATAGAACCCTTGTCGAATGTCGGGTGCTCCAGGGTCTAGAGAATCCGAAACTTATCAGAAGCAGGTTCAGTGAGATGTGTATAAGAGACAGGTATATATATATATATTTATATGTATATATGTACTGTAATGTATATGTACAATGCCAAATGCCTGACACCTATGTGATACAGGTTTTTCATTCTCCTAAACATTATTTGATTGGCAGTACAATAGATTTCTAGAGCTTGGTCTGCTAGTGTTGTAATTCCACCACAGCTTTCAACGTTGATTACATGGCACTGAGTATACTAAGCCCATGCATCAGCACAATTATACTGGCTTGATATCTCATCATGCTTATAAAAACATAATTTGAAAGCATTTATAATATGGCTGGATACTTAATTTGATTGCTAGATAAATTAATTAAAATGCCCCTCTTATTTTCTAGTTCTAAATAATGTTGAAAATATCTCGGAAATATGTTATATGTCTTGTAAAAAAAAAATGGCATTAATATGAAAGTATTCAAACACAATCTGGCATTAGACATGTTGAGAAAGTGCTGATTTATTGAATGTCTTTTAAAGAATTGCATGCTGCACTGGTATCGGTGCAAAGTCTTTTTTTGGGTGATACAATATTTCCTCTTTTATGTGTTTCTAATTTAGTGCGTGTATTTCATGATGCGTGCCCATACAAGGCATTTACTTTGTATTATTGAGCGTTGAGGGCAGCAATCATGTTAACTGTGTTCTTAAAATCTTTGATTTTCATTGCGTTTTTTTCTCTTTACCATATGAAGACTTCCACGTGAAAGAACGATTGATATTTTAACATCCAGTTTTTTATGTGCAATTCTCGGAATAAAGAGAAATAAACCTGAATGTGTCTTGTTTTAATTCATAGTCTTCAAAGTCGAATTTTTGTGCCTCTACGTTACTTTGAGTTGCCTGAACACGACCGACTCCATAGTTTCGAAAATACTGTATAGTAGGCCCTATTTGCTGCTTCATTCTGCAAAGGATGAATAAGAAAAAAGAAAAGAAAAAGGAAGAGGAGCTAATATGGTTGGCAATGCACCCTGAGCTTGGTCAGAGGATACCTTTGTAAAAAATAGACTCATCCTGATTTTCCAACTGCTTAGGCGCGGTAACTGCACTTTTTCGCCTAACGAGATTTGAGACATGTCAAAAACAAAGTGCTCCTAAGAATTTTATTTATTTTTTTAATAGACATTTCTGAGGCAAACAAGCTACCAATAAATAAATAAAATGATAAATAATAAGATTTGCTTTTCTTAACATACTGCTATGCAAACCTAATAAACTTCAACACTAGTAAAAAAAAAAAAGCTTACTTTGTATAAGTATTTTAATGTCATTAGCGTACAAGTAAAATTTAGAAAGATATTATAATAGGCCTACTCGTCAATTAACAGACGTCTAGAATGTACAATTATCGGTACTGTCAGCAAATAACCTAAAATTTCTTTTACTAAATTTAAGGACTTTTATAGTTAAAACGTCAGAAAACCTATTAATTTATATACCATACCGCTAAATCACACTTTTTAAGAAATTGTGGTACCTCGCCTTTGGATGTGATGTTTAGCCATACCTGCACGAGAAATAACTAATTAATGTACACAAAAAATAGGGATTAATTGCATCGATAATGAGCATGCGCTGAACTACAGCCAGACAGATCCTCAAGGCGCGCTTAATTCGAATTTCCTTGTTGATCTTTGGTAAGGACCATACATAATTAGCAGGCATTTACAATATCCTCCATGACGTACACCACATTACGTCATTTTTTGTTTTAAATGATTACGCATTGTGTCAACCCTGAGCATATTTATTATAAACATACTTTCGCTTCCGGTTTTTATATACCAGAAAACATGAGAGGTCGCCGTCATGTACTTAACAATTTTCTCTAAACCGGAAGACTCGATCGGTATTACTGAATACATTTTTTTTTTGTATTAATCATTAAACAATAAATGAAAGCGAAAGCCTCAATGCTGCTCAGATGACAAAAACCCCTCTTACTAATGCCATTGTTTTATGGTGCTTCTTCAAACATCGCCTATGATTTTAAAAGAAGTGAACGAACGGTGAGTACACTTACGTCAAATTATTTGTTAGATTTTAGATATCCTTGTCGTCATTTACATTTTCGGTTGACTTTAAATCACAACAGAGATCATTTAATATATCCAGTAGGCCTATAAAATTTAAACGGTTAAAACAAATAGTAGGCCTAATTATAATCATGTAACCATTGACCTATTAAAGAACCATAGAACCCTTGTCGAATGTCGGGTGCTCCAGGGTCTAGAGAATCCGAAACTTATCAGAAGCAGGTTCAGTTTAACGCTTGGTCACAATGGCGGTCTACATGATTAAACTAAAGCAACACAGCACTTGCAGTACTTTTGTAAACAGAGTTGTAGTTGAGATATGTAGGCTACAACATTGAGACAGAAAAATTTGAGAAACACCAATTTAAAATTTCTTTACCATAATATTTATGATGCTTTTCATGAATTCTTCATCTAATCCTTGCCAATTACATTATCGTTTTTTCTCCTGTTACAAAAAGATTACAGACATTGTCATGAGTTATGGTAATGATGGATGGGGAAGTTCGTGTTTTTGCCACTACTGCCTATCTGGCTAAATATAGAGCAGTAATTGTCTCATTCAAAACGTTTGTTTTCATTCCTGCTGGTTTCGAATTGTTTTTATCTATTTTTATTTTTTTAGTACTATTATTTTTTTTTTATTTTTTTTTTTTTCCAAAACAGGAAATATTGGCCACTAACTTTAATACTTCACACAATTCTTTCGCTTTCGTCTCATTTGCATAAATTCGATACATCATTTTAGTCTTACAATAATTCTCTATTAAAAACACACATTTATTTGGAACTCAAAACATCGTATACAATAACATAGTATGAAATAATATTTTAATTAAAGTGTTCAATATATAACTAATTAGATGCATGATTGATAACTGTTCTTCTGAGACAAAACTGAAAACTCATTTTCCATGAGTAAATATTGTTTTATTATTGTAGTGATCTTAAGCATATACAAAACTCAATGGTTCTGCTTTTTGATTACGATTTCCTGTTGATTTTGTAATAAGCTATGGACAGCAGGGGTGGTGGAGGTGTGACAATGAAGTACAAACTTGTGTTATTTGGGGACGCTGCTGTCGGTAAAACGAGTTTGGTTTTACGATTTGTTAAAGGAAGTTTCTCCAATGAACCTCAAGAAGCAACTATAGGAGGTAACTCGATGTGCAATGATATTAGTAGTATTTATAACGATTAAAGTAATTAGACCTTAGTAGTAGTAGTAGTAGTAGTAGTGGTAGTAGCAGGGACGTAGCCAGGATTTGAAAGGGGGAGCCGTTATGCGAGGTACGTAGGACCCCGTGTGTGGGGGTCCAGAGGCGAACCCCCTAGGAAAGTAGCGCGCTCTGAGGGTTTTTAGATGACAAAGTGAAATATCATTATAAATAATATTAGTAAGCCTAACAATAATTATATAAAACTCAAAAGTGGTGGATACAGGAGTTCAATAGATTGACCCAGGGAGGGACAGGTTGAGGAAGCACCCACCTCAGCCCCAAGAAAATTTATGATTAGTGCACCTCTAGATTGCCGGAAATTACACTCTCAGACTTAAATTTCATGGATATTTTTTTTTTCCATTAAAAAAATGTAGGGGATGGGCCTTGAATCCACCACTGCTCAAAACATTCTTTATCCAAAATAGTCATAATCACGAAAAATGGGCATGTAAAACCAGATCACATCCTAAAAACAAATGTATGCATTCTCGTCTCATCAGCAGTCGCTAAGACATGAGTCAGGTGTCTACTCGATGGAGTTTAATGTCATACCCGGGAAGGGCGAAATCTGTTTTGAAACAGTGGTGGCGCCAGGACCTGCCCGACGGAGGGGCTAAAGGCCCCGACGGGGGGGGGCTAGTGGAGCGAATCGAGTCTCACTTGGCTGGGGGCCAGGGGGCCGCCCAAGGCCCCCGGTGGGGGCCACGGATATTTGATGAATTATGGCGAATTTTTATTACTTATTTGATAGGCATCGAGTTACTATGACTTCATGTAGGCCATGCTTTCTAATGTTTAATTCAGCTTCCAAAACCAAAACATTTTGAATAAAGCAAGAAACAAAGAGTATGCAATGTAACCATCTAATTTATTTTCAAATCCTCATTCTTGAAAGTGAAATTCTATTTTTTGGAAATCATCATCATCATCATTATTATTATTATTATTATTATTATTACTACCAGTAGTACTGTAGCATTAGAACAAAACTAGAGCATGCAAAAGGATAAAAACCAAACTGAACCACACAGTACAATATCACATTTCTGTATCTGAAAAACCTGGCCTGGGATTTATGGATTTAAGAATTTTGGTGGTGGTGGTGGTGGTGGTGGTGGTGGTAGTAGTAGTAGTAATAGTAGTAGTAGTAGTAGTAGTAGTAGTAGTAGTAGTAGTAGTAGTAGTAGTAGTAGTAGTAGTGTAGTAGTAGTAGTAGTAGCAGTAGCAGTAGCAGTAGTAGTAGTAGTAAAACTATTTTGTTTTTTAGTATTTCACTGTGGAATTAAATGATAACGTATGATTTTAGAGATTTCATATCCAGCCAAACTGGTATGTCACTGGTAGACACATCATATTATCATTGTTCTCTGCCAACAGTTGCATTTCAAAGCAGCACAGTTTGTCTTCCTGAAGCAACAGTCAAGTTTGAGATTTGGGACACAGCAGGATCTCAGCGGTATCAAGGTCTTGCACCCATGTACTACAGAGGGGCACACGCAGCCCTAATCGTCTTTGACATCACCGATGAGGTATTTTCAAAATCAGATAGTAAATTTTACAAGACAGACACGAATAACAGTAAGAAAAGGCGCTCCATAGAGTGCACCTCTCCCCTGTGCCAGGCCGTGTAGCATGGGTGATTCTATTATTATCCACCCTGTGCCTGAATACCGAACAATACGGAGGCCATGTATGATGGGCGATTCCATTTTTTTCTTTTATGCTCGAGGGTAAAAATCTAAATTCCGTGACCTACACCTGTCCTTTGACTTTTTCTTCCCAAAATGTAATCATCTCTTTCTTAGATTGTTAGGCCTATGTACCATTCTAATAAATTTTATGGTGATCCATTTCCTTAGTTTTTGCGTAATCTTGCTAACAGGACAGACAGACAGACAGTGATGAATACATTATAACCGCTTTGGCGGCCGGGGGTAATAAAGTAAATGTAGTACTATAGAGACTAGTTGAGATATTTTATTGAGGTTTTGTGTACATTCTTCAGTACATGTACTGTGTGCTCGAAAGCCTTCTGTATAATATAGGCCTACTATAATTGTCGGAAGGGGATTTCCTCCACTGTCTCCCCATCCTCGCTGGCGCCAACTGCTTCTACTACTGTCATCACTGCTCACTACCTGTCCCTTATACACATCTTCAACCCTGAG
>NW_022704992.1:3465136-3492775 GCF_011630105.1 Anneissia japonica | reverse complement strand
CAAGAAGGTAATGCAGGGGGAAATTAAGAAAAAAGATCACTTATAACGCATCTTTTTGCCTAATTTCACTTGTCTCTGTTTTTTTGTCTGTCTTTTGTTGTTTTTTTTTTTATGTTGATGTCTATCTACATGCTGTATTCCTGTCTCTTATACACATCTAGATGTGTATAAGAGACAGCCCCCCCCCACCCCACATCGGGAAAATCCTGGCGCCACCCCTGACTGACGCGTTAGACTACTTTGATCAATGTGCCTATTCATTTTTTGTTTGTTAAGTAATGGAATGTTTGTGTATATAGTTCGGGTGCTCAAATTAAACATAATGTAGGCCTACATTGAAACTTAAATTGTACGTGGCTTAATCCCGGGGGCTTAATTAAAAATTTTTGTTTAAAAGTACCCGGTATTTTGTCAACAAACACATCCTGAAATAGATTTAAAACAGCTTAAAAATGCTCAGATTCCAGAGCGCCCACCAGGGCTTCACCTATTGACCCCGAAGTGGCCCTTCCACCCCCCTCCCCCTTACTCCCCCAGCCAACTGGTATAGACGCATTTCAAATCTTTCAGGGTGTTGGTAACTCATGTGACTGAGTCTTTTTGAAACTCTTGGTCTTGGAAAATACCGACACAGTCTAGTGATAATAAGTCTGTGATACAGTTACTGTATTGTAAATAGTGTAGGCCTAAACTAGGGAACGAAATAACCTGTAGCGTTTACGTTCAGAATCGACTGGGAATCCTGACTTTCAGAGCTGAGTTCGCCAGGTTCCAGCATGGTTAGAGTTAAAGTACTGTACCGTGGATATTGAAATTATAGCTTATGTTTAAAAATAAGATATATCGCCACCAACGACCTGATAATAGTCTGCATGCTGCCACTGATCTCTACCCTGATCTCTACTATAAATGGAGAGATCAGTGCATGCTGATGCTGCGCGCGTTGTTTTAAAATAACAATTAAAGCAGTAGATGTACACAAAAAGCAGACCTATTAAACGGCCCATGTCTGCAAAGGAAACGGAAACTTTTGTCTAGGTGTACTGTGACTTTTTGTGACGTTGCTACCAACTAAGGCTTGGCTTACTGGAGTACAGGCTATCTGGCAAAGAAGGTTCTGCAATTGGCTACTTCTACTAAATACAGGACTACCATGGCAGAGTGACCTGCCTGACAGTACCGTACTCGCGCGAATAAGCGCCCGGGCGCTTAAAATATTTTTTGCACTTTCTGAGGGGCGTTTATTCAAACGGTGTGCTTATTTAAAACGCTTATGAAAACGCGCTTATGAAAACAGAGTGGAAAATGAGGGGGCGCTTATGGAAATAGATGAAAATCGAGGGGTTATTATGGGAAATTATTAAATTCAAGAGGCACTTTTTGAATGAAAATGACAGAACGAATGGTGGTTAGGCGGAAAAGATAATCCTCAAGAGAACATGGCTCATGACAAGAATGCGTGAATATTTACAACAGCAAAATAGCAGATGCAATTAGTGGTGGTGGATAGTGGTTAGATTGTTGGACATCCGATCGGCCGATTGAGATTAGCAGGATGGGAGGATCATTGTATTTTCTCTTGAAAACTCAGATGAGAATGTGTTAAAGGTCGGAAAAAGAAAAAGAGGAGTAGGATTAGGTATAGACAAGTATGTAAAAAGTGTTAAGTTGGAAATATACTGTCTGTCCAGGGATCGGAGCTCTCATCTTTCCAAGAGAAATATCCTCATTTTGATGTTGACCTAAAAAAGAATGTGTTTCCACTCTGCAGCTCAAATCAGGCCAACAACAGTCCAGGATTGATTGGATTATTGCTAAAAAGAAAATCTTATGATATTACTGATGGGGGCGCTTATTCAAACGGGGCGCTTATTCGCGCGAGTACGGTACTACTTTTTTGGCCTGGAAATTACACACGTGACACATATAGGGATCTATATATCGATGCAGTGAGATGTTTAACAACAGACGTCAACGCGTTATTCTAATATGTTTACTGTTACTTATAAGAAGACAGCGGAGGAGAATAAGCATGTACGAGAGGAGGTGGAAACTTGAAAGGAGGAGAATAAGGATGAGGAAAGAAAGCAGAAAAGCATACATGAAATTAGTAAAGGAAATGGAGGTTAGGCCAACTTGTCCTTGGCTAGCTAGGCCTAGGAAGGTATCTTCCCGCTAGGAAGACCAGGAATAGGGCCTTGCCAGGTTTCATTAAATTAGGCCTAACCAAGGTCACGACTCAAGAGGATAGCATTGTGTCCTGATGATGATGAATCACACCTGAATGAACTCCTGCTCCAGTAGTTGCCTAGGCCTTGCGCATAGTACAACCATTTGGTAAAGCGAGACTTTTTTATTCCTTGCTTTGCGTATTTATTTTTTTCAGATCATCATCGGAAGGCAAAATAAAAATAAGAATATTTTGTTTTCTTATTTAACAAATAGTTTTGCCAAAAACATCCAGACGAAGGAGAAAATTAAATTTTTTTTTTTAAATTTTCACTTTTTCGTCGCAGCGGGTGCACTAAATTGCCCTAAAATTAAATTTTATTTTTTCTCGAAATTTCAATATTTGCGGTCGGCGAGGTACAAAAAAAGTCTCGGCTAAATATCCAAGGAAGTATAATTACAGTCCTCGCCTTGGTACTACTGTACTAGTACAGTACAGTACTACTACTAGGCTCTGGCCTATTACTAAATATAAAGCTAGGCCTAGGCTAGGGTCTCTCCAAAAAGTAGAGTAGTTATAGTATGATTAACAGTGTCACATGCAGCACCAACAATTTGTTTGCTCAATAAGGAGGAATGCTGTATTCAGGGGAAAATAAGCTGTAACAACACAAAAGAATTTGCGAGGTTGGTGTGGAGGGTGAAATCTGCCTCATAATTTGTGGTCAATACATGACAACCACCCTGCAGGCGACCCCTCCAGTGGTCTCAAAATGTGCGTCCACTGCACATCAAATGCAAAACAACATTGGAGGCCTAATTACAGGCCTTGGCCTCTTTGGTTTCTGGCACTTGTTGTACAGTAGTTAAGAAACAAGTGAATCTTATGCAATCTTATAAATTTTTCATGTCTTATTTTGCTTTCCAGCAACCAAACTGGTAACGCAAGATAATGAAAAGAAGATTGCAGATGAGTCCAAAAGTAATGGAATCAACACAACTAGTACCTCAACAAACACAGCTACAAGTTTAACATCGCCTAGACTTGTGGGAGAAGAGCCATCATTAGTACCAACATGCTGTTCCTGCTGCTTGTTATAGAATTCAACCAATCAAATTTATTCTTTTATTTGAAAGGTTGTTCATCACTTATGGAAGTTTTTAAAGGTTGTCTGCACCATATACCCGATTCACACATGAAGTTAAATTTAACAAAAAGTAACAAATTGTAACCGAGCGATCTCCCGAGTTATTCCTACCGAGATAAAAAGCATTCACACGCGTCTGTAAGGTAATGCCAAGGTTGTGTAAAATTTATTCAGTGTTTATTCAATGAACCATTTTTCCCCTACTGCGATATAGGTCTAGCCTAGGCCTAGTTGAGAACCCCTGTCACAGATGGACTGTTGAACTCACCATCGCAGTAAACATTCGAAGCAATCAATACCCTTAACAACTGCTGTACTACTACTTCTAAACTAGGCATAGCTTCCAACGTTTCTGTCGACTCTTGTAATACTAGTAATAGTACTAACACCATCCCGACGTTCATTTTATGTATATCTTCTTCTTCTACCATTACTAATTAACATCAATAACAAGGGTAATTCATTCATCATTGAGAAAAACTAGGCCTATCTATTTCAAGTGGATCAGAATCGTATTCAGAAGGAAGAAAATTCAAAGAACCCAGTGAAACAGCAGATTGTTGTTGTGTTGAAATCCCTGCGCATGCGCAGATCCATCCATGTTACATCTCGGAAGCTTTACCAGCCTCAGCGAGGCTGGTAAAGATTACCGAGACGTTCCGAGATTTTACAAGGATATTACACGGAGGTACTTTCACACGTGCCGTAAAATGTTACTTTTGGTTACATTTTGTTACATTTGGTAAGATTTTTGTACGTGTGAATCGGGTAATAGAGTCTTGTGTGCATATTTTAACCATTCTGACTAACTGCTTGTAAATATCCTGCTTGTATAAAACTTTGTACAAAATATCTGTATAATGTAAACTACATCATACCTTGTTTATAGTATGTACAGTATTAATTTTTTGTCAACAAAATGTTACTATAATATTTACAAACATGGTTGGGTATATCAGAAAAAGATGTTAATGTTAACACAACATTGCAGAAAGCAGTGACATAGCAACATTATTTAGGCCCAATAAGGAAATGATTAGTCAGCATTGTCTTCTATGGTATTGAAAAAAAAAATTTAGGAAAATTTTGTTTTCATATTTTTAGTATACAATTAATAGATATTCTTAGTTGTGAATTTATGTTATAAATTTGTATTTTTGTACACCAAACTCTAAAAAATTATTAAAACATGAAATTGTTAGCTGGGTTTATACCAATGGTGTTCTTAAAAATTCATTAGTATATTCATGTCTAATTTACATGACCTAGTTAAAGATTGCCATAAAACATCCAAATCTGGCCTTGGTTGGTCTGTTATTAGTACTGTAACCTCATGATTTGACAATTCAATTCAACAAATTCAATTCAACAAACATTTATTTCATCCAAAATTAGTACTCAATTAGTACTCTATTGTAGGTTATTTTTTTTAAATTTTAATTGCATAAAACTCCTGTATTATCTTATAGTATCTGAAATATGATCTAAAGAACCTTTTAATTTGTTAAAGCTTTCTAGCGGGGGTGATACCAGGATTTGCGAAGTCATATTTACTATATAAATTTATGCCTCCCTTGAATAAATGCCTCCTCGAATAAATGCTCCCTTAAAAAGTTTTCTCAACAATAAATGCCCCAGGGCGTTTATTTTAATAAATATGGTAATTGATTTTAGTCTACCAATATGTAAAAAATACATAAATTTCTTTCCTCACTCAGAAATAGTTGCTTTTAATATATATATATAGCAAGTACAAAACGTTATTATGAGGACGTTGAAACAGCTTTGCTGAAACATTCTCATTGTTATTTAGTCAGAAGTTATATTACAAATATGTATTTATGATTCTACAAAATATTAGAATTAGAAAAAAATGTTAATACTGTAGAGGTAAATGACAGCACTTCTGCGTTTACTCCAGATACTTTGAAGATAAACAAAATGAAAAGTGAAATGTTAATAAAAGTTGTTATACAAAATAAATATAAAATTTGAATTGCATGCGTATATTATTTCAAACCAAAGCAAATGTAGTACAGTATTTGAATGGGGTAACTGGTGTGCTCACCTTCCATTCATGTGTACTGGGTTCAAATCCTCAATATAGGAATTTGTTTAAAAACTAAGCGTTTACTCACTGTGTCAACCGAAAAATGACTGACACTCAGGACAACCAATCTGTGTTATTTGCGAGTACTTCTCTGACAAAGAAAGACTATAGATTGTGAGAGTGGCACTCTGATCAGATCATTGTTGAAAACGATCCAACTTGTTGCCTCACAGTTTCTGCGTAACCACATGGGTAGCTTGTGGGCTAAGGTCCAACTCTGAGCCTGCTTTGAAACATCTTCAATCCTCATGAAAATTAATCCACCTAACATTTTTATTAAATATATACTCTGTGTTTAGCTGTGCAGCAGTGGCGCCAGAAATTTGCTGACAAGGGGCCTGACATATCCAACGAAGGGGTCCAAACCGAGGGGCTGAGAAGCCTCAGTTGACGACCTGGAATAAAAACATATCCCCGGTAGGGTTCACCGGGAGAGTTTTTATGGTTAAAGCAAAGAGTATAAATAGAACAAGAGAGCCAACAACGCTCATTGAGAGCGTAAAAAAACGATACGCTCTACGCAGCTAGTGTAGGACGCCAACTAACGCTTGTATGTGTTTTATTACCCAGTACTCCACCGCGCACAGTAGGTTTGTCTGTTTATCTGTTCTCCACAAGATACTGTACTTTTGTTTTCTGCTTACTGAGTTTATAGTGGGCGTACTTCTACCGCGCTGCGCAGCGCTGCACTGGGTAATAAAAAGAATATACAACCGTTAGTGGGCGTCCTACACAGGCGTGACGTTTTTACGAACGGGACTTTGTTCTCTTGTACTATTTATACTCTTTGGTTAAAGGTAGATTCACACCAAATCCGAAATTGGTTCATACGCACCTCTATTCTTTACCACTGATTCAATATTCTTTTTTCGTTTTGTTAGCCATACGAACCGAATTCAGCTTCGGTGTGAATGCAGCTTTAGTGTGGTCCAAAATGTGCTTTTAGACCACAGTATTAGGGATTGGCAATCAAAATAACGTTATTTTAATAGGTAATTATTTAAAAAAAATTTTTGATCCGTTAAACTAGTCGTGTCGTCGGATGACAGGGGGGTCTAAGCCTGTTCGATGGGGGGAAATGCCCCTGCTGGCGCCACCACTGAAGCTGTTAAGTTAATTATATACTGTAGGCTACTTTGTAAGTACAGTAACTTACATTGGCTGGTGTATAATTTTAAAAAAAATTGTAGTTTATTGGTCTGTAAATCAGTAGATTTTGTATTATTTTAATACCTTAATTCTTTTACAATACGGTATTAAATTTTTTAATTGAATAAGTATCTATTTGATTCTTATTGACAAATGAATAAGACAAAATAAAAACACCCTTATTGTGCATCACCATTTTATTAGAATACCATAAAGTCATACAAGTTAAGTGAACAATATTTTTCATTAATAATAAACCACCTTAATTGCTTATTTACAAACTTTTGAAGTTAAACTTCAACTCTCAATAAAGGTACTGTATAAGTAATTATTAATATTATAATAACTGAAGTTATTTTATTATGTACAGTATAAAAAAAATCTATAAAATGTGAAGACTCGGTTATGGACCTTTCTAATGATGTTTTCATTTTCAAAAAATCATAATAAAATTGTAACATGTAACTACATGTAAATATTAAAACTCTACACTTAGATTAAAAGGACAAACAATGTGTAAATCATGTGATCAGTGCTATATTTATTTTACATGTACTACTGTAATTAAAACAAAACATTATTGAAAGTTTATTTTATCTAAAAACTATACAATCTATCTCATTAGTCACAAAAATTATATCATTGACTATTTGAAATGTATGATGGGAAGAAAAATAGCCAGACTATGGCAAACGTCACTTTTGGCAATATTTAAATCAAGCTTGCATGCCGGGTGGAAAGCTAAAAGATAGGAACATTTATGCCTAACTTGCATTCATATTTATACAGAAAAATATTGTCATGTGCTCTGTAATTAATATAGAAGCAAATACTTTAATTTGTGCTAACAATCTGTAAAAATAAATAAAATGTGATATAAAATAATTTACAACTAATTATCAAATTTGCTGACAATTGTTTTGGAAATCTCCTGTATTACATATAATTATTTTTTCACCCATAATAAATTGGCGTTACAGGTAACACAAGTACAGTATAATAACATAATATGACAATTGATAGTACAGTATAACATTCAATGTATTTACAGCATTAATATATACAATTCAAGGTTTGTTGAGTGATGACTTAAAACTGACTGGTAATCATATAAGATCCAGTATCAGTTGTACAAATAGCACCATTGGAAAATTCATAAACAGTAGTCACTAAAATTCTATCACATTCTATGTAACGAAACTTAACAAGGACAAAACAAAACAGACATTCATCATAAGGCCAACAAAATCTGATAACTTCCAAGTACAGTGAGAGTTTTTTCAGGGTCGGGCATTCAGGTTATATTAAAATTTTATCACTTTATTCTAGAGTTTATTGAAAACTATCACCAAAAAACGTAAATAACAGAAGAATTAGCTCTTTGCTCATTTGCATTAAAATTGATAGAACGGCCACTCTCCTGCGAGTGGGGTAAATTTGACGTTTGATGAAGTGGAGAAACTACAGTAAAACAAACGAACCCGAGCAGTGCCTTTATCATAAAGATATACTGCTGCCGCGCAGATTTTTAAACTTTTGGGTTGGTCGGACCTTGGCAACACAAATTATATTTTGGCTCGTAACATTGCATTCGCTGTCATACTCACAATCTTCTATTAACGTATACTGCCTAAAGCTTGGATTAGACTTGAGCAATTTAGACATGTTACACCAACTCTACAGCGTTGTGCAAACAAGTCTAACTTGCTCTAGTGCTAACCAACCTTATGTAGTTTGAAGTACACTTGATTATTTAAACAAGACAGACAGACATCAAATTACTTTGGTTTCTTGAAATTATCAGTACCTTATATAAACATTATTTTAAGAATTAATACTTAACAAAAAATATAGCATGTAGCACCAGTGCTGGATTCAAGAGGGTGGGAGCGGACTCAGCTGGCCTAAGTCCCACCTACATTTTTCTAAATTGTAAAAAAATGGACAAAAAAAGAAATTATATCCAAATTTAAGTCTGAGAGTGCCATTTCCGGCCATCTGGTGGTGCCATAATCATAAATTTTCTTACCTCACCCTCAAGCATGGTGCTGGTGAAGTGGTGTAGACCCTCCATTTGTAAAATTCCCCTTCTATTTCGAATCCCTGGATCCACCACTGGGCACAGTGTGTATGGCATTGGGCTTCTAATTACAGGTCATTGTTGGTCATAAATATAATTTTGTGTCTTTAGGCAAGACACTTCATCTATGTTTGCCTCTATTCGTCCAATTTATAAGTGTATACCTGGTCGGAAGTGAATAATTTGGAATGAAATTGGAGGTCATAATTACCAGCATAAAAGGCAAAAAAATTTATAATATGGACTTGTTGTAGCAAGTCTACCAAGAGAGTGGAGGAGGATGCATACCGCATTGCATTTCATATCCACTACATAAATAAAAAAAAACAAAGTCAAATATAATAAATAAAATGCACTTTAAAATAATTTTTTTATCAGAAAGTTTCAAAGTTTGTTACTTTATGGCTTTTCTGGTGAATTTAATAACCATTTTAATTTGCTATTTGAATACCATCATATAAATTATTTAAATCATAAAAATTGTTAACACTATCAACACTGTTCTTTGTACATTCTCGTTGTACAAACAGGAAGGATAATCCAGTGTAATACTGAGTAATTAAAATTCAGACAAAAGTATCGCATGTAATAATAGACAACATCATTGATGATGTCTCCTAAGGCAACAAAGTGCAACATATATTCTTATTGCACGGTAAGTTTCTGAGGAACACTTGTGTCATCTAACACACTGCGGAAGCTCTCAACGCTTACGGTTCCATCTTGGCTACGTGATGCCGCCATTGTCCAGAGCTTCTGAAAAGTCTCGCTGTCCATCTGCACTCCTATGTTGCCAAATATATTCTTTACCTGAAGAAAGAAAAGTTGAACACAACTTTAGGTGGGAGTGAAAAATCAAACTTCATAAGATTTTACTTGACATAATTATAAATATATATTTTAATAATAATAATAATACCAACAATAATAGTAATAATAATAATAATAATAATAATAGTAATTGCATACATGTATAAATTTAAAAAAAAATGTTTATATTGTCCAGAAGTTAAGAGGAAAATGTTTAAGATTGCAATATACACTAATGCTATGTTCTCACATGAGTCTCTGAAGAAAAAAACTCTGATAGTGTATATGCCAGACTTTGAAGATTTATTATTATCATGTAAAAATCTTGATAGAAACCAATCCATTTAATAACATGACAGAGGTTCTAGACAGTATTGCTTTCCCTGTTTCCATGACCCTTGACCCTATCTCACTCAGAAATCAAAACCTTGCTAATTAATTGAAGAATTGCAAAACAATACTTAAAGTAATAATACACTGCACTGTAGCAACAAGGTCATAATAGTAACAGTTATCATATGGATAAAGGACATAAATTTACCATACAATGATGGAGATGATGATGAGAAAGATTTTAGCCTAAGATTTAAGCATGTAACTTTAAAAACCCATGAGACTGGTATTTGTCTAAGTGTCTACTGAATTGTGCATTTTGGCCACAAAAGTATCATCTCAAATTGCCCTTTGTTAAAAATACCATTTCTTTGTGATATGACTATGGTTTGTATTGTACATGCAAACAAAATATTAATGCAGTGCAATAGTAATTTGCTGGTTATCACAAGACAAGTACTGTACAGTATATATAAAAAAAGCAACTTACAACATAATATTTAAAAGCAATACCATTTTACAATATTTAATGCTATGCTTAACTCTTTACCTAGAATGGCTTCCAAAATACTGTTTGAGGTGAATGCTTTAAAATTATAATAATCAAAAATAATAGTTCAGTAATAAATTGAATTAATGAAAGAAAGAATAATGAAAATTTGAAAGAAGAAACTGTGAATTGAAAAGAAAAATGTGGCTAAATTAAGTAGATTACAACACTGTAAATAGGAGGAAAATACAATTTAAAATTCACCATACTGAATGCACCAATGAGAATAATAATAATATAAATACTATAATTAAATCATAATGAAAACAATAAACATTGAAAATTAATAATGAAATATATAAATAGGCCTAATAACAATATAATAATTATCGAAATATAATAATTGAATAAAATAATTATCAAAATATAATAATTGAAATGATATTTTTGCTTTCTGACATGTTATCATACTGAATGCTCAGTATGTTCCTAAATACTTGCTAAAGAAAATTGCAAGTAATTTGGTTGGGGGAATCAAACCCACAACCTTCAGATGACTAGCCTGGCCTATTGAATCTCCTGAAGCAAACACCATCGAAATAATAAAATAATTATTGGCTAAAGGTAGTTTACAAATTACGAAGCATATTTACCATGATGAATACAACAATACCATTATACTGTAACAATAACATTACTGTAATTTGATATAGAGGAGGAAATGTAGAACATGATTGAATAACACTTACCAGCCAAAATGCCTTGTGAAAGATGAAGAATGGTAGAAATAAATTAAAAACAGAAAAGTGAATGAAGATATTGGGGAAAAATAGTTTGAAAACAAAAATTGGCAATAATAGGGCAAAAAAAAGAAAGAAATAAACAACTTGGTTGCCCAAGCCTGACCAGGCTAAATTTCTTTAAAAAAAATTACCAACTGGTTTCAAAGGTACCGATTTCAAAAGTCATTTGGGAAAACAAATTTTTTGTTGACCTATTTAATCAGCTTCAAATAAGACTATATAATAAATTTGGTTCTCTCTAATTCCTTCTTACCTCTTCAGCTTCTCTTGCTTTAAAAAAGTCTTTCTCATAAACACCTCTGTTACTGTAGATTGATGGGTTCACTAAGCCGTATGCATTTGATTCATCGCCGTAATTGGTTCGATCACTGATTCTACGAACAATTGGCGCTGCCCTATCGCTGCGTATCGTTGGAACCCCATAAGTTCTGTAGCCTGAATTAAAACAAAAAATATATTATAAAGGTAATGATTATGATGGAGATGGTAGTATATTTGCTTAAAATTTTATATTGTGTTCATAGTTTAATGTTTTATTTGTATACTAACTAATAATAGACAGTTTGATGCAACTTGTAACAAAAGAATCATAGAATCAGAACATCGCATTCTGCTTAAACAAATTTAGCTCAATTAAAATTCTACTATGACGCTGACACAGCTTTTGTGCTAATAAAATTTGTAAAGAAGTTGTCAAATCTTTATATTTATTGTGACAGATCATTGCCCCTGGGAATCATATGATCTGAAGAAAGAAATCTATATCTTCAGGTAAACATCAAACCAATTAGAAAACCAGTTATAACAAAAGTGTTCAAATATAAAAAATTCAACCACCAGCATTGAAAATGGGAAACACAATTAAAAATGTCAAAATATTTACACAAAAAAAATTTAAAAACTTGAATTGATTATAATTATCAATCATGTTAATAATTAATTCACAGTTTAGTTATATCATCCTGATGGAAATAATCATTATTAATTAATAATGGAAATGGTAATAATTGTATTAATAAATTAATGATGATACAGTAATTGAAAGCAATACATTAAAAAAAAAAACTCCAATCAAATAAAAAGTAAAGGTATGATGCCAGGCTAGTGATCTGGGGATCGTGGGTTCGAGTCTCATCCGAGAACAACTTGCGATTTTTTTCGCAGTTGTTTTCAAATGTACTGAGTATTCGGTACATTTCCACGTCAGGTAGGGCAAAAATTACATCTATACAAATAAAAATTGTAATAATAATAAATAAGATTGATCCATATATCCATTTTAAAGAAATGATCAAGATGCTTGCGAAAATAAACAGCAAAAAAAGAAAAAATCGGAAAACTAAACCAGTAAATATTCTACAAACTATACAGTAATGACATATTTTTACAAAAATTACCTTGTGTACAGACGCCACCGACAACTGCATTTATCATGGAATTAGAGGTCCTATGTTCTCCAATAGATTTGTCAATCTGTTTACTGATCACTTCCGGCGAGTGAGTTTGAGCCGTGCCTGGTGCCAATAGTTTCTCCTCACTGGTCATTTTCTCTTGCCAGTTCAGGAAGTTTGCAAACTCGGTGTAATCTATGCTACCATCTCTATTAGCGTCACAGTAGGAGGTAAGCTGGATGAGTAGCTCTGGGTCTACAGGCAAGTTGAACTGCACACAGCACTCCTGAAGCTCGTTGATATCAATTCTACCATCACCATTCTACGATATCAAAACAATGGAACCAGTCAAACACCACTACATTATATGGGGTGCTATAGCAAGCATGAATATATTATAAAAAAAAAACCTTGAATAATTATTTTACTGTGATTTGCATTAACCTCAAATTATAACTACAATCCGAAAAACATTCTTGTATTAAAAAATTAGCAAAAAAATAATATTCTTATTCATTACACACATATGAAGAGTTACCTTATCGTAATGCCGGAATGCTGCACTCAGATCATTAAAATTATGATAATTCGCCTTTTTAAGTTGTTGTCGTACAGCTGCAAGGAGTCCACGCTGCCGTTCTTTACCTCGTAGGTAAGTACCAGGAACACGGCAATGCATCAGATCTCCTGCTCCATACTCATCGGGACGGATTAAAATCCCGAAGGTGTGATCGTCCGGCACTCTCATTGTGTCCTTGATTGGATCATGTACTTTACCAAGTTGCGGTTGTGTTCGCTCACGGAAATCATTCACTCTTTTGGAAACTACCTTTGTACCTTTGTCCCTGTTGAAATAAAAAAGCCAGACCTTGTAAAGGGTTTACAGTAAAACCAAATAATTGGACAAAAAATAAAGCATGAAGATAATTCAAGTGAAGGTTACTTTTTCTTGAAAATTGAACTATTTTAAATATGACTAGCCCTTTTCCTCATTCCATTTCCAGACTTAAGTAGGCCCCACAGTAGACGATATGTGTTAAGCTAATGAATTTGAATAAAATTCAAAATTGTTATTGTTTACTTTATATCTCTGTTTTTTCTGTCCAAACGAGTGTATTAGTTACACACAGATTTTTCCATTTCGTTTCTGGAAATCCCCTTTTCTTTTTGGTTATTCTAAATTTCTTTTGATACACTGTGTGTTGATGATTTATATTATTTTATTACTGTTGTTCAAGCAAGGAAAATAAAGAACTTTTGTCCTTGTCATAACATTTATATTGCTTACTTTATAAATTTCAGGAAGTTTAATTGAAAAAATAGAGTTATAATAACAAACCACCACAACTTAAGTGATGCATAAATAATATTTTACCTACATTTCAAAATGGCTGGTAATCAATTTAAGGATATTTGTAGTATAAATTCGAAAACAATGAAAATATATTTAATTACATCCTTTCTATTATTTAAGTTAATCTATTTGATAATTTTAAATGAGCAAATTCAATGTTTCAGTTGATTTTTGAGTGATTTTTCGAATTTAACCAATTAAAAATGTTTGTCACTTTTTCCATCAACTAGTAGAGTAACACTTTCCGTATAAAGCACCATATAAATAATACCTACATTATTATCAAAATAATAACCTAGATTACGAAACACTTACAACTGGTCATTCCTCAGCCATTTCAATGATTTATACACATGCTTGCCATCGTTTTCATGAGGTGTTGGAATTCCAAAAGTGCTGTTCTTCGGATAACGTGACCAATCGTAATTACGATCTACAGATTCTCCGACTTCAAAATTATGGTGTGTCCATTTATACAATTCCTTTCCTTGCATAGATTCGAGTTCGACCTGTTCATAAGATTTGTCTGGGCTAACCAATTCGCCAGCCGTGCCATCTGTAAGAATAAAAGAGATGTGTTTGAGTCACTAGAGCTAATGTTTGAATAACACTGACAACAAGGGGATCTGTTTGTTAGATTGTATTATATAGGTCTATTCAATTCTAACACAACAAGATTCTTTGTGGATCTACATGTGTTTGCATTCTGTGACCTGAGTTGGCCTGTACATCTCTGTACGAATGCATCGCAAATTATGTGCATGACAATATCCAAATTACTTTGGATTGGATATAGTCAACATTAGTACAGACCAGCACTATGGCAACAAGCAGACAGTCAATTAAATCAAGTTACTTGTGAACCTGTAAACATTGTAGTGATCAGTTTAAGTCTGGGATGGAGTAATAATCATTCAAATAATCATCTAAAATATTTAAACATTTGCTGCAAATATCTGGTGGTGCTTTAAACCTCGTCCACACTATCAAATTTTCTTTAACAAAAAAAACTGTTGGATGCCCAAATATATTCATGATGTGCCTATATATGGTCATGATGTGATGTCATCATGACATATTCAGGATTATCACATGTTTTTGTCCAATAAAATCTGATAATCTGGACGGGCCTTAAGCTTTGTACTCAAATCAAATTTGTGTGATGTGCTCATAATGGACATGATGATGTCATATTATACCCAAATATGGGCACATCACATTTATTAGTAAAAAAAAAATTGATAGTGTGGACAAAGTTTAAAATCTCAAAATGGTGTCATGAGACGTATTAGATTAAAAAACGAACAAATTGAATGTAATTTTATTTTTTTTTTCATGGAACAGTAGGCCTACATGCAGTATTAAAGGGTTTTTTTGCAAGAAATGTACAGGATTTGAACCCAGGTCTATGAGAATGGAGGGGAGACACTTTACCTGCAAGCTCTCAACTTCCATTCTTTCATTGAAGAATACCGCAACACAACACAATCATGGCTTTTTTTTTACTGCAGTCAGTTGGCCATTGCAGACTTGTGCAATTCCTTAATTGGATAGTCAAATAAAACCTGATGGATCAAGCAATTTATATAACGGTGAAGATTTCACATACCAAAGACGTTCTTCAATCCAAAAGATGTTCCGTATATATCAACTCGATCAGGTAATCCAGGTCGTTGGTCATGTGACTTGCCTAGAGGGGCCTTCTGCTTGCTTGCATATAATGTCTCCTTTTTGTCCAGATATCGCTGGTTGAATAATGTCTTTGGATCTTGATTCACGAGGTCACCAGCCTGGAAAAAAAAAAAAAATTATGCAAAAAAAAAATTACATTATGAACAACAGTATAAAAATAAATTGGATGTAATTACACTAAAAAATGCAAATGTTAATGTTGAATACATTTTTGTTTAAGCAAGCACCTACCCTTGTAAGTAATACAGTTCATAAATACTGTATTCATTAATAAAAGAGAGATAAATTTATATCAGTTGTCATGGTTACTCCTCTTTCAGTTTATACTAATGAAAACATACAATACATATTTTAAGATATTAAATAAAACTGTATTCGTTCTATTAATTTAATACATTCAAAAGAATGTATCAAAATAAAGCCCTTTCTATAGAATTTCACCTGCTAATTACTTCTAATTCTTTCCTTTTCCTCGTCATCTAAATATTTTACATAAATCTGGTGTCCAAACTTAGATCTTACAACAGCTTAGAAAATAAAAAGTACCACCTGCTCAAATCCACATTTCTTGCCATTATGAAACAATCTTTAATGACAGACCGGGATGTATTAAGAATCAAATTCAATTTTGCACATCCGAGCACTTTGTAAAATTTGCTTAAGAAAAGTAGCCTTTGCAATAAACGTGTAATACTCTCCTATTCGCTAGTCAAATCTCTCGTTGATTAAACCTTACCGAGATAGAAATTGCAATTAAGTAAATAGCAACCACTGGAAACAGAGCTCGACTGCTTCAAGTTCACACAAAAATAATAAAATGTCTTCAGATGAATTAATGTAGAATTCTAAATGTAATTTATGTAAAAAAGAAGGGGAGATTGTATAAAATATATGGTTTGACAAACCCTGGAGATTTGGTGATGAAAGATTTATTTTTGTGACTAATACGAACAATATGATAACAGTGACATGTAAAGCCAGCAAGATTTCGGAACTGACAATTATTTATGGGGGTTGTGTCCCTTTATAAAGGATCAATTTTAGTGACATTATGCTACAGAAAATATATGGCATTACAGAGTATACCTGGTTTACAGTACACTCAATTATACAGTTCAAATTGATATTGTGGTGGTAATTTTCTATGCAAATTTAGTCTTGAGATTGTTAAACTACAGTAGACTAACAGAGAGGAGTTATATCTTTATGGTTCCCGTCTAATCCCAGGCTCACTGGTTCGAATCCTATGAGATACCAATTTTGTTTTTTACTAATAACAACTCCACTCCCTAAATTTCTGTCCACACTAGAGTATCAAGTTTTATGTGACACCAGTGATTTGTCCTTACAAATATGTGACATTATCAGGGCAAAATAATGGGCAAATCATAGATATTTGTCATCAAAAACTTTGTAGAAGAGAATAATAAGCTTTATAATGACTCAATGTTTTTTAATAGGAGAATAGAAAGTACACAGTATTCTGTAACATTTTCACATTCTGAATTTGGTCGGCGAGTTTTCAATATTAATTTAGTTAAAGTTAATCTGGACTAAGTATAATCATGCACACGCATGCTAATACTGCATTTAAAAAACGTTGATGACTTCATTATGTTAGAGCTTCCAATTTGAGTAAGTGGCTTAAAAATACTCAGATTCCATTCATCTTAAGTGCCCTGGAACTGTTTCCATAGATACAAAAGCTCATTAGCATACTCGATATGTGATAAGCCTGGAAAGTACCTACCGGAAATTATTGAGTTTTCATTTAATAATATACAAATAATATGAATATAAGAATAACCATCGCAAATTTGTGAATTATATAAATACTGTCAATATTTTACATAGATTTTTAAATGATTATTTTGATAAGAAATGAACATATTTCCCAATCAATTTTTTTTCAACATTTTATTCTCCTGGTAGCAACTTTAGCTTATTTTATGCTATAGATTTGCTAAAAAATATGGAAATTACATGAATACAAGAAAACAAAAAAGAAACTTGCCATGTTTAAATTTTAAATGGATTTTTTTTTAACGGAAAGAAAAGAGTGAGAGAGAGAGTAGCAACCTGGGGGAAACGCTTGTAAATAACTTATGACACTTGTTCACATAAATCATTGGCATCGTTTCTCAAACACTGATTCCTAGTTCTTCAGGGAAAGTGTACAAACAATCGGGAATTATATTGTCGATAAATCATCTATAAGGTATTACATCATCCATTAAACACTAATAATATAAGTCCTCTTTTAAATCCTCGTTCTCTAAATGAAATGTTAGAGACTTTAACTAATTACAGGGATTTAAATAAGGTAAAATTTCTAATTATCGTTATAAATTCTATTTCTACAGTCAAAGAATTGATATGTATTATTGAAGGAATAAATCATTGAAGATAAATCAAGTGATACTTTTGGTGAATTTATACTACAATGATTATCAAGAGAGATAACTACCTCGCCATTTTTTTGTTTAAAAGCCCAAAAAAACACTTCCAAAATAATTGTCTGTCGTGAAGTGGCTGATGATGTGTAATCAATTACTACACTGTCAAAGTTTTGCTAATGCACGCCTAATGATCAACCCTCACAAATGATCACCAACATATAATCAAGAATTAAGGTTCAACCTTAATTAACATACTTGATTATGAATAGTGAAATTAATGACAAATGTTTTGTAAAGATAAAATATTTCTAAGGGCTGCTACATTAGTGAAACAGTGCTGTCTTACCCACTGAATTAAATACAGTTTGAATTCTGAATGTCAAACACCAAATACTGTATGTCAATAAAGTTTAAATTTTCCTATTCATAATTAAGTCGGTCCCAATTTTTAGATTTTATAGAACTTTCTTGATCCATATTTTTGTAAATAATGGAAATGAAATGACCCGAAGAAGATGAAGGGAACAAGAATGATTTAAATTATTTTTTTTACTCTTTTCATTTGTTACAGGTTTTAATACATCCATTATTCTAACATGTATTGGACATAAGATCTGGCTGCAATGACAATCTCATCCTTTATTATACAAAATTCTTTTACACCTAGATGTAAACTCCTACTGGACTATAAACAAGGAATTTAAAACAATAAATACAAGGAGTATCCTTCTAATTGTTTAATGAGTATTTCAAGAGATACCATAATCCTACCTTCAAGGATCCCCAAGTTGGAACACCATGAGTAACAGTGGAAGCAACATCAGGATCATGAGCCTTCCCATAGAACACTCGTTGGACTTGAGGTTCTGGATGGGTAAAGTTACGGAATTTCTTAACAGTGTCTGGCGTCTGCACCTATAAGATACATTGAGACTTCATTAAAGGTTCTAGGGATCACAAACAAAACATACTCTATTCTTTGATCTCCTTCTCCCCCTTTCCTCACACCCGAAAATATATTATATAATAAAATGATGATTGTCATTTTTCCATTTTTATAAAAGAGCATTGTACATAAACAGTCGACCCCACCCTCTACTATGTGTCATACTACATATAAATTATGAAAAATGAATAACACCTTAAAAATGTCTTCACAGTCCATTTCCAATTGATTTGATGATCTTTTTCAGTTTACATTGTATAAAACTTAACCACTAAGAGACATTTAAAAAAAAGAACTTATGAACATATAATATGTTCTATTATGATAATAAGTTTGATTTTTAAATTGTAGTAGATTGTAAATACACTTACCCTTGGTATATTGAGACAGTCTCTGGCAGTATTTTCTGGCATAGTAATCAGTTTTCCTGCCTAAAAGAACAAACAATTTTTTAAAACTCAATTCTATACATTAGGTCCTACATCCTGATTTCTATGAAGTACAATAATTAAATCCTCAATGTTGAATAAGACATGTCTCCATAGCAATACAGCAAATACAGTTGCTATGGTGATAATAATTTACATGGGAAGTCTTAAATATTGGCTTTTGTTATGATAATGAGATGAAATTAATTCTAAAAAGCTGAACTAAGTGGGAGTCAATGTTGGAATTCCAAGGCTGTTCAATGAACAATAGAGGAGCAATGGACAGGAAATTAAATATCTATTTCAGTTGTAGGTTGCATTTTGGAATTTGAAGGTGTGTTCTAAAATAGATGTCTTACTAAGCCTAAGGTTGAATACCATATGCAATTTCAAAACAAGTATCCATAATTTATATAAAAGGGCAGTAAATATGTTATGCATAGTGTATCATCAGGTATAATAGCACCTTCCTGGTATAATACAACTAATTGTAATTATATTATTAAAAAAAAACCCCAAAAGGCAAATTAAAGGAAATAGTGAAAGACCATACAATATTATGCTTGATTAAAAACTGCAGGATACTTTATGTCTGTGTTGTATGTGATGGTAATATCTATTCAAAATAGCATACTGTCGTAAATATAAATTAAAACTCGTCAAACAAAACAACACAGCATCATTCCAACTTACCATATGGCCAGCCACAAAATACCATATTGTAGTAACAATAATAAACTACTGCTCATTAATATAACACATAATGTTTTTAATTAGAGGCCTTTGCACTAAACACTTTATTATTTAGACTGGATTTAGGAAAAACTTGAAATTAAATAAAAATTGGTCTGTAATATCTCTAAGACGAAGGGACCTAAAACCAAGAAATATGTCAAATATATAACAAGCCTGCCAAGACAGAAAGCTAGCAACTCATTGTTTTCCAGGGCAGCAGTTTTGGGTGCAAGACCAACAAGGTTATCCACAGCATGCAACTAGTTCGTGTGGAAAAAATTCTTTAAAAAGGATGTAAAATATAATTAAATGGTAGGTATACTTTTTAGGTGAAAATAATTAAAGTAATTAATTTGAAAAGATTTATGTTAACTGGCTGATAGAATACTTGATTAAGATTGTTTAGTATGAACTTGCAGGCTGGTGCAATTAACATAACACTCTAAATTAATTAAGCATTATATAAATATTTATTATAGTTTAAAATAAACAAAATTAATAAAACAATTTAATTTTGCTTGGTTTCATAGAAGTAAACTGCTTTCAACCATAAAAAAAAAAAAAAAACAGTTTTTTTCATAAGGATTATGAATATTTTATAAAGATAACTAGCATTCCATAAACATTTCAAGACTAATTCTTTTTTTTTAGTGATTTTTAATGTATACCTTCAAAAACCCACAGTTTATTGGAGTATAATTCAGAATTTAAAAACAAGAAAAATAGCTAATTATCTAAAAAATAATCCCCTATTATGCTTAACTCAACCCTAAATGACTTCAATTATTTGATTTAATGGTCCCTAAAACTCAAATATTGAGGTAGACTTGGCATTTTGCAATTTGGAATTGTTTATTCAAGATTAAAAAGTTTTTACATGCTAAACACCCTGCCTCTCTCAAATAACTTTATGATCAATCTTACTCTGCAGCAAATGTCCATCCTCAAGCACTGTTCAATCTCATTCCATCATGTCCTTCATTTCATATTTGATCTTTTTTACTAACTTTCCTCTTTCTTGCCTTTGTTGTTGTCTCTATAATATTGAACCCAATATTGATTCTTCAACTACTCTGCCATCTTGTTGACTATGCAACCAACTAGCTTTCCTATTGATCTAATTCCCATTACCAAACACTCTTTTTCTTATTGTAATTTTCATTAATAATTTTGTATATTTAGGTTCATGCATAGTATTAAACTTTTAATTAGATTAGGCCTAGTCAAGTAAATAATGTTAGCTTTTTTATGATTTATTAGAATATTTCTGGTTACTGTATAGTAAACTGAATGAAACTTGAAGCAATTTATATTAATTTAATCAGCATACAAACATTGTCTTGATGCATTTTTAATACAGTACTTATTATACAATAAGTACTGTATTAAAAATGACATGCATACATTTTTTTAGGCCACCCTAGGCCTAGTATCTGAAAAAATAGTCTCAATTAAAAATGAAACCATTGAAATCATGGACAATATTGAATATTTTTAATTGCTTTATTGCACAAAATATTAAAACAAGCAAGAGAGACAAAAAAAAAGACTACGACATGGGCCAGGCTAGGAAACCGTGTTGCAGGTTGTGGTAAGGCCTATAATTAATATTATTTTAATAATTAGGGCCTAGGCTAGACCTTCTTAGGTCTAGGTAGGGCCCCCCCCCCCCTAGCCCTCTAGGCTAGGGAGGGCCTATAATAGTATAAATAAAGATATTATTTATTAAAAAACCTAGCCTAAACCTAGGCCTGGCCCTACTACTAGCTGGCCTACATTGAAAAAAATATATAAATCGATATTATTAATGAATTTCTGGATGGATTACACTTTTATTCCTTCATAGAGGTCTAGGAACTAGCTCTAGCCCGTAGCTAGGCTAGCTAGGGCAAACAGGGAAGGACAGCCGGAGCTGTGAGAGACAGACAGAACTTACCGTGATCATATCTGGATTCCTATCCGTGAATTTTCCTCCATTGCTGCCAATCGCCTGGCACGATACTAAATCTATACTATTCCGTTGTCCTTCCATAACGTTATAATATTTTGAACAATAATATAAAAGCTAAATAAAAAGAACTAAAATAAAAATCACATCACACACAAACAGTAACACTGCTTCTGTTTCTCTGCTAAGCTTTCTCTATTTACACCTCCTCAACACACCACCTCCTTCAATTCTTAGCATTTACATTGTTTGTAGGGGGTCGTTGCTAAGCAATATAGGACCAAAAGCAAATGTTCTTTAAGCATCTGTATATATGAATATAACACAATAGCTATATTTCAGTATAATTAAAAATAATGAAATATAGTGAAAATACATGTGTAATATATATATATTGGTAATAAAAAATAATAATGGTATAATATTGTACCAAAAATAAACTTATGATTAGCAGTAAAGGTCATATAGGACATATGGCGCGCCTGTTGGGAAATAATACTAAAATAATACTTTAATATAATGATACACGATGAATATAGGGTTCCTATTAAGCAATATAGTTGCATATATACACTATGTGGAAATTATTACACGAATAATTATACTGCAAGGCAGTAGTGGCTCTAGGATATATTTTCTAGGGGGGGGGGGCTAAGCTGTCCGACAGGAGGACTTGAGCTCGTAGGCCCTAGCTGGGGAGGGGTTAAGGGAGGGGGGTCCCCTCCCAAATTAGATTTTTTTAAAAAGAATAGCAACCTCTGGATGGCCGTAAATGGCACTCTCAGCAGGGAGGTCCCTGCTCTCAGACTCTGACAGACATGTGTTAGCTTGGTGTGGGCTTATATTTTTTGTGTCTGACTGCACGACGAGCTCTGTCCGACAGGGGTGGGGGCTTGACCTGTCCGGTGGGGACTTAAGCCCCTGTCAATCGCCATTTTTTAATGTCATAGCCTAGCTATGACGATACACCTGTACAATTTGTTTTTACCTTTTGCACACGAACCTAAAACAGATCAAGCCGTGCACTAATAAAAAATATGTTAGGGCTAAGAAAATAACATTGAAAGTTACAGTGATGACGTCACGATTGAATTATAAAGTACGGTTTCTTCGGTTGTGACTGGTTAAGTCCACACTAAGTTCTATGTATAATAAAAAGTGTCTGGGGGATAGACGCCTATACCGTAGGCCTATAATAGGTATTTGTGGTCTAGCGATATGGCACTCTCCTTGTTTGGCGAGCTGCAAGTTCAAATCCCTCTAGAGACGCCTTGTTAGTCAAAGCTCTTATAAACACGAGATAGCGTTCTCCGCGATTTACGCGTAACAAATAGAAGCGTCGATTTGGCAGCAGAAAGTAATCATTTTGGATTTTGATACACAATTAAATGTATACAAATAGATTAATGATAATAAAAAACAGTGTTTTTCATTTGTATAAAAAAAGTGTCCTTAGCGGGATTCGAACTGCAGCCTCTCGCTTTCAGTCGCTAAGAGGGCGAGCATCATACCATATATGATATATACTGATGCAAATTTAACTCATTGCACTTTTCTCTTGACTTAAGCTTACTCACAAAGAGTGGAGCTATGGTTTAGATAGAATAGCTTATAGGTCGCAGATATAAATCATAGTACTGTAAATAATATTTAAATTAGGATTACTGCTCTTAACAAATGTTATGAATACCACACGAACGATATTACTGTACTGTACAAGTATCACAGCACTCACTTGTAAAACAAATATTATTCGAATCGACTCTTTGGCGTTCCATAACTTTTGACGTAATGCATACGGGAGTATTGTACAATGTTCTAAACTGCAATCAAAATATTGATGATTTTGGTAAGTAGTCCTGAAATCACTAACAAAGATTCTTTTTATATTCTGGAAACATATCCGAAATGAAAATTTGAGTCCTTGATTATCATTTTAGATGACAAAATGTAATAGAAAAACGTAAATTTGTTGCTTTAACTCCATTTTGCGAATGACTATTGAACAATCTACCAGGCCATTTTGTGTGCAGTTTTCAGGTCACGAGAGATACTGGGGTGGTGTTTTGTGGAGAATTATCAATCGATTGTTATTGTCCGATTTATGTAATATTTATAATAATTTACGTAAGACTACTTATAAAGGAATACTTGATGTCATTGAAAATCCTTTACAAGTTCGTTTGTGTTTTAGTTTGTTTATTAGATTGATTTTTAGACTAGTTTTTTATGCGTCATAATCCAACATGGCGTATGTCAACACGGAGAAAGCTAGTCATCTGACGAGATGCTCGGACAATGAGGAAACGATGTGTGTGTCTGTGTGTGTGTCTGTCGTGGTCGCTCTCGCCTAGGCCTAGCATTTCATTGAAGATCTAACGTATACAGAGCGGGGGTATCTTATTAATAATGGTGTAGGGTTGCTACATGCATATTAATTCATTTAACTAACTTTTTGACTTGAGAACATTTGCCCAATTTCAGATCAAACTCTGTAAAAAAATGTTTAGGCCTAGGGCCTAATACCTCTAATGGCCTAGGCCTAGCCAGATTGGCTTGGCTAGCCAAGAAAATCACAGGGCCCTCTGCCTAGCCTAGGCTACCCTTTCAGCTAACTCTTACTAGCTACACTATGAATAAATCTGGCCTGCCCTACTGTACTGCTGTATTGTACACTGGCGCCGCCTGCCCACAGTTGACAAAATACAACAATACATTACAAAATAATGATGAATAAAGGCCTGTTTATACTTGCAACGATAATGATAATAAGCTGAAAAGCAATTGTTCATATAGAAAATAAAAGAAATAAGAGAAGTTTTTACACTAGGACGATTCGATAACGATTTATCATGTATACGATAATAAATTATTTTGACAAATAAATTCAAATGACGTCATAATCATGGAAAAACGATAAAATCGTAGTACAGTAGTAACAATGATTTTATCATTTAAAAAAAAAAAAAAAAATCCAAGTGAAAATAAAATACGATAAAGCAAAGGAAGAAGGCAATTGCCCAAGAAGATTTAAAATTAAATCTTGTGATGGGCCAGCTAAACAATATTTTTCTCTGGATTAATGTACACAACTTATCTTGGTGGTAAGATAAAGAATTAGGTGTTTCTGTCAGGAAAATAAATATATTAATATAAATGTTTGATAAAACACTTTATTTCACATGAGCAGTGTTATACTATTAAGGATTATAAAACTTGGTTTCATCTAATTTGTCACTAAGCCTGTTTATAACAGGCTTTTTTTTTTTTTTTTTTTTTTTTTTTATAAATTTTAATCTTTTGGGTTATTGAAATGTTACATTTTCTATTTGTAATTATTGTAGATCAATAGTTTAAAGAAAACTTCTTTATCAATTACTTATTATTTTAATTGTAGAAAATTTAAAAAGCACTTTGTTCTTTTTAATTTATGTGTCTTTCATCCTTCTTGTGTTTCTTACTTGATAGATGATTCACCCTTTGGTTTTTCTGTCTTGTGTTTCAGTGCTTATATTTTTTAATATAAAATTTGCGAATAATACACAGTGAAAGCAAATTGCCCAAAATCCAACATGTTTGATTGTTGATGTTATTGATTATAAATAAAATCAATGTAAACATATTTGGTCTATTTAGAATCTCCATTATACTTGATGTTAATTAGCCTTTTTTTAAATTTTTCAGACACTATTTGGCGTGGCGAGTTTACAAGCAGTACCAGACCTTGACATTATAAAAGAAAAACTTGGGCATTAGTTGCCAAGTACATTTAGAAAGAACTCTTCAGTAATAATAACAAACCAAGGAACACTTTAGTAATGGCTAGCAGAGGTGGTGCACAGCGTCCAAATGGAACACAAGGCAAGATATGCCAGTTTAAACTTGTCCTCCTGGGAGAATCCGCTGTAGGCAAAAGCAGTCTTGTATTGAGGTTTGTCAAGGGACAGTTCCATGAATATCAAGAATCTACAATCGGAGGTATGTGTTTAAAAGTTGTCATTTTGAAAAATTGTGCATTCTCTTAAAAATAAACCAGTATGTATATTTTGTCTGATTATTTTTTTGTGTGGATTCATTTTGTTTACAAAATGTATATTTCTATATACTGGGATCACTCTAACATTTTTTTTTGTTTAGCCAATTGGCTAAAGTCAACAATTTTTTTTTTCTTTGGCCAAAATTTGACGAAAATTGTTAAAAATCATTAGCCAAAACTTGCTTACTGGACATAGGGTCCAACATGTTCGACAGTACTGTAGAGTCTGAACCAAGTGGCCGACTAGAATCTTGCCGGGTTGGATCCAGAGATGTACATGGTGGGGGGGGGGGGGGGGGGGGGAGGAGATGGTGTGGCGATCAAGACAGCACTACTCTAAGGGGTTTACAGTATTTTTGTTTTCCAGACGCCCAAAAATAAACCTCTGAGGCGTTTATAGGAGAATCAATCATTTCTTTTTTTTACTTTCCAAAAAAAAAAGGGGGGGGGATGGTTTCCCTTAAATCCACCCCTGCCTAGGTGAGGGTGGGGTGGGGGGAAGGAAGAGATAACGTTATTTGATAGACAAGTTAATATTTTTAGCAAACCAGTGAAGAGGTACTTTGAAAGTTTGCTGAAAATAAGCCTATCACAAAAGTTGAAAAATTACGTAGGCCTAGGCCTATACAGTATTTTCTTTTTAGTTTTGAATGATATTGGGGGTGGGGAGCTAGCAGTGGTTTACTAGACTACAGTATATTCAAAATTGGCTTGGGGCCTGATCGTCTGTCACCCGAAGTTTTTACCGCGATAATCAAGAACGTACACGATCTAGGCCCTGCAGCTAGGCTAGCCTTGCTTGCGAGATTACTCTCCTACTGTACAACACAAGTACGTACACTGTGTAACTAACCGACCCACGCAGCGTATTCTTAAATTATTTAAATGTATTTTACATATTTGACAATACATAGATTCACTGATTAAATTATTATTACCAATACTAAGCCTAGGGCATCCTCTTTCGACCACCATCACATCGCATCGGCCCTCGTGTTTTAGTGGAAAAACCCAGCTAGTGCTACCTTTGGTCTACGTCATACAGCCGCTGCCCTGCATCTACCGCGTTAAAATCACAATTACAAATAAAAAATAACTTGCGAGGCACCCAATGACGTTTGCAGCAAGACTACTCATACAGCAACACAAATAAAAAGCATTGCATGGAGTTAGTGAAAAATTGAGCTCAAATGGCGATTTAGCGAACGGTTACCGTGAGCCCAGCATATATGTATTATTCTATGTTGTACTGTTATTGTATTTGTTGAGGTTCCTTTAAGGCTTGATTTCCATACAATCGCTACACGTTATTGCCAACAGCTTTTTCTGATGCAAACCATTAAAAAATTATGGAGTCCATGGTGGTATAATTGTTTTTCTTTGATTAAAATTAGAGCATTTTTGTAAGGCCATAACATAAAAAATAACAATAGAAAATGTCTGCAAGTCTCACACGTTTTAAAAATGGCAAAATTGGCCCTTTTTTCAAATCAGCATATCCTTTTTCATTTGCAATTCCTTTTGTGATACTAAATGTATAAAATTAATTGTTTTTACCAAAATTTATCGTAGCATCATGGGGAGAACAGCAACACAACCTATGCTATATATATATATA
>NW_022704992.1:3423673-3464932 GCF_011630105.1 Anneissia japonica | reverse complement strand
TGTCTTTATCCCTTCATGTTTAAAAAGCGATTTGAAAAGGGGTATATTTTTCAATTTGTGAGAGTATCAGTGCGTAAATGTGATAAAATTAATTTTTGAATAACGATAATATTAAAAATAATCTGCCTAGACCCTTGAAACTTATAATTCTAAAACAACTTCATGTGCTTATTTCAGGCATGCAGTTCGTTAAGGGATATAGTGTTTCATTAGTAAGATATGTCCCCCCAAAAATGGCCCAAGTGCAAGAATTGCGCAATAAAATTGTATTTACTGTTGATTTCAAATGAGCATAATATTATCCGTGTACTGTCTAGAGCCGTGTAACCTTTCATTCTAGGACAACTTTTTGTGTTGATTTCAGTTATGCAGTCTGTTAAAGGGATAAATTGTTTAATTAGTAAGATATTATGCCCCAAAAATGGCCCAAGTGCAAGAATTGTGCAAAAAATTGTGTTACGATTGATTTCAAATGAGCATAATATTATCTGTGAACTGTCTATAGCCATGAAACCTTTTATTCTAAGACAACTTTTTGTGCTGATTGCAGTTATGCAGTTTGTCAAAGGGATGCATTGTTTAATTAGTAAGATATTTTGCCCCAAAAATGGCCCAAGTGCAAAATTGCACTATAACATTTTCCGACTATTTTGATATTTAAAATGAGTATAACAATAACAGTGTACAGTTCAGAACCATGTAACCTTATATTCTAGTACATATTTGTATACTTATTTAATTCATGCAGTTTGTTAAGGGATACAGTCTTTTATCTTACTAACTAATAGTTAGATAGTTTGCCCCAAAAATGGCCAAGTGCAACAATCGAGCAATAACATTGTGTGACATTGAATTTAAATGAGCATAAATTTTACATTGTACTGTCTAGAGCCATGAAACTTTTACTTCAAAAACAACCTTTTGTGCTTATTTCAGTCATGCACTCTGGTGGTAAGGGACACAATGTTTAATTATTAGATATTGGGCCCCCAAAAGTGGCTCTTGTGCGAGAATGGTGAAAAGCACTGTTATTTCACAATTCTGGGGTCGGTACAATATCTTTCTAATTAAAGACTGTGTTCCTTACCAGACTACGTGACTGAAATAAGCACAAAAGGTTTTCTAGAATTAAAGGTTTTATGGCTATAGGCAGTAGTACACTGATAATATTGTGCTCATATTTAAAATATATGTTTATATATGCAATTCTTGCACTTGAGCCATTTTTTGGTGCAAAATATCATACTAACCACTCTGTCCCTTAACAGACGTCATGAATTAAATAAGCATACAAATGTGTACTAGAATATTGGTTTCATGGTTCTAAACAGTACACTGTAAATGTTATGCTCATTTGAAATATATCAATATATAGTTGCACAATGTTATTGTGCAATTTAAGCACTTGGGCCATTTTTGAGGCAAAATATCTTACTAATTAAACAATGCATCCCTTTAACAGACTGCATACCTGAGATCAGCACAAAAAGTTGTCCTAGAATGGAAGGGTTTCATGGCTGTCTAGACAGTACATGGATAATATCATGCTCATTTGAAATCAATAATATAGTAAACACAATTTTATTGCACAATCTTGCACTTGGGCCATTTTCTAAACGACTTGGAATTGGCAAGTCAAATTTTGGGTTTGTTCGTCAGACATGTTGGTGCACATTATATCCGAGTTTCAAGAAAATCTGAGACGGTACCCAGCCATCCCATTTGTTGAGTTGGCACGGAATGACCCAGTTGACAAATTGTAACAAAATAATTAGTTAAACCTAAACACAATAGACAAGCTAAATTGATAGATAAAGACAAGAAGAATACAATAAATGTTTTTGTGGTTACGTTAATTGTAACAAAATACTGCACTGCCCTGCTATTCATCGCTATTAAACTGAACAGCCTAGGCCCAGTTGAGTCATAGCGAACGTCGTGGGCCGGCATGACACGGTTGCTGTACACATTCAAAGGTTAAAGTTGAAATCGTGACCATTCAAGTGTTTTATTATGAGAGCATGATCCGGGGCAGGAAGATTTTTAAAAATTTACGAAACCTGATTTATGTTTTATTTCTTTACTTTGTTTTCATTTTGTATTTTAAGTTTTTCACTTTTAGTTATAATTGATATATAATGTGTGTAAATGAACAAAAAAATAAATAAATGAGTGCACATGAATCAGTGACATACACATTCATCGTGGTAATCGTCAAACATGTGAAATTACGGCAAACAATGCAGCTGGGAACAGTCGTATCGACGCTTTGTCGCCGGGATTTGTTCATTATTATTTTTTAATCTAAAACAAAGCATGTAAACTATTGAATTTAATTAGGCCTACAGTAAGTCTCATCTTCATCTGTTTTGTTGCATTCCTCAAATTCTGGCCTAGGCCTACCTGGGCCTAGCCTAAAAAAATCGCGTCAGCTAGCCTTGGGCCTAGGCCTGCTTGACTTAGGCCTTTTGGTTTTTAAGAGCTTCCACAAAAACGGAGACCCTTAAGTCTTAGAATTTTTATATCACTGGTTTAATTTTTTTTTGTAAACTACGGTATACTGTGGAATTTTAACAATTTATAATATACAGTAACATCTACCAATTACGAAACTCCCATTTACGATTTTACGGACTCTCAATTTTACGAACCCAATTTTCGCCGATGAGGTCATTACGAACAATCATTTTTAATTACAAAAATACTAAGATTGTATTTAAAATTCTTCAAAAATAATATAAAATGTTACATCAGCTAAAGAAAATATATAAAGTACATAAAACTAAGTTTTAAGCAAGAAATATCGATCGTTTTCAGCCGATGTTATAGTACATTTGAGCTGTGCATGCTTGTTCAGTCATACTGTACAGTAAATCTAAATTTTTGTTCATTGACGGCACTATTCGCATGGATTTGTGATCTTTTTGAAGAGAATAATAACACTCATTTTTGCCATTAAAGTCGTGTTTTAAATTTTCATTCGAAAATCACTTCAGATGAACATTTCACAGTGAGCTCGAGTAATTTTGGCTTCTGTGAAAGTAGTTTTTCTTACAGAAAACCATAAAATCCAAGTCATATTTCCTGACTAAGAATGGTTCTTTGTGGCAGTAGAAACGGGGCCCACAAAAAAGAACCGTTCTTTTTGGCGTTCCAAAAAAATGGTTCTTTGGTACGGAATCAATACCATTCTTCAAACTAAAGAACCGTTCTTCGTGGGTAGTTTTTAGCTGCAACATAAATAGCGGCCTGATGTGACCTAATGATTATTATATATGGACATATTCTTAAGTTCTTAATAATGTTCAACTATGCCAGTATAACAATAGGCCTATCACTGATATTATTTGTTATTTATTAGGAGGAATCAGTAAAACAAATGTGAAACTTCTGTTTACAGCACAACGAAATATTCCCTAAAGTACTGTAAAAACAAAAGTTTAACATTGTTTTATTTGAATACCGACATGAGCTAGTACTGGGACAGGACGAATCATTGCTTGTAATTTGGTAGTCGCACGAAAATAACGTTTTTTTAAAGCTTTTATTAAGGTAATTTTAAATTGCAATGTGGGTAATTATTTACGTCATGTACTGTATATGTAGGGTATCAGTCCGGTAACCGTTTCATGTGGAATCCAATATCAGTTGCAACGCGGTACTTATTTTGCTAATCCGATAATCAACCAAGGATAAGAGAACCGTTTCTTTCTCGATATTCAGTAGAAACACACCCTATTATAATATAGATTAATATAAACCATGATGATGTCATAATTTGAAGACTATTGAGTGTACAGTAAACATAGCATAAACCCTGCTGCTGTGTAGCTGATAAAGTACCACCGGTTTGTTATTACAGTACTTGCATAGTAGTCCTGTTATACTAAAATACTACTGCTACACTTGGGCGTTACAGAGTTTTAAAACAAAATTTGGATGTTTAAAGACGGCTCTGTCTGTTCTTTCAACTCAAGATATTCATATTTCACTAGCATTTTAATTAATCTGTTTTTGTTATATATCGATAAGTCGTTGGGTCAACGTACAAAGTAGTACAGTAGTTTGCTTTTTCATAATAAATCAAATGAGTGAACTTGCATTTTGACAGTTACAAGTATAGCAGTCGGTACTCTTCAAAATGATGGTTGAGTATTAATTGTTTTATTTTTCATGTGCCTGCTTATTAATTGGTGAGACTGCATCTGGGCCGTTTGATTATGTGTCTTCTGCAGCTGATGCTTAAACTGCAGATGAATGCAAATGTTCATGTTTAATGTTTTTATTTTGCCCACCCTTTTCTCTTTCTTCATTCTCTTTATTCCATGTATTTTTTTCAGGCTTTTGGCATGTTGTAAAAAAAAAAAAAAATTAAAATGAAAAAAAAAAAGAACAAGTATGTAAATATTGAATAAAAAGTTCAAAAAGTAAGCCAACTCCAAAAAGCTATGATAGATGCAAATGTTTTCATTAGCGTTGATCTTGGTCTTCAACCTGATTAGAAAAATCTTGTTTTAAAATCTTGGGGAAAAAACCCCTTAAAAATTCTATAAAAACATTGGATGTCACATCTTTTGCACAAATCCAGACATAAGCGGTGCCCTTCTGTTTTGAATAATAACAATTTACGAAAGTTGATCCAGACCACATCCAGATATACAGGGTGCCCTTCTGTTGCTAAGTAAATCTAGTTTTTAGATCCAGTAGTACACAGCGCCCCATTGTTCATATTCCCACCCATCCTATACCTCTTTTACACTGCAAGCAAAACTCTGGACGCAACCTGGGATTTGCAATACCCGGGCTAGAAACTCCCGAGTTGTGGCTGGTGTAAATGTCAAAAAATACAACCCGGGTTGCTGAACGTCCCGGGATCGATGTGCGGGACGCATTCATTATTGGAGAACCGGGTGCATTCCGGAATGACCAGTGTAAACAACACTGAATTCAATTCCGGAGTTAGGCCTTACCTGGCGTCTAAAGCAGCTGTGGTCAGGTACTGTTTTTAGGCCTAAACTTTGCTAGCAACGGGCTACTGTAGGCCTAGACACTTTTCAAAATAAACCCTATGCGCTCTGGCATAGACTTGATATCAAAACTGTTGATTTTATTTCCATAATTTTAAAACAATCTGCATATACATTGCTTCGATATTGACAATAATTGCGACTTTGTCACGACAAGGAACTCGAGCAAAGTGAATATCACCATCGCAACAAAAATTGATAGCGGTATTTGAACTCGAGTTAGTTGCCGGTGTAAATGGGAGCAACCCAGACTTTTTCATTCGACGTAAATGGGAAATGCACCCAGGATCACTCCGGAATTAACAGGTGTTTATTCTGTTTTGGCAATTATAAGGGGTACTAGTCTCTTTGCCTCATATTATTATTATGCATTTTACTTTTTTTTATTTTGCAAATTTGTTGAGAGTAATACTATTAAACTATTTATCTTCTTTGTTCTTAGCTGCCTTTTTAACGCAGACAGTGTGTTTAGATGACACAACAGTTAAGTTTGAAATCTGGGACACAGCAGGCCAGGAGAGGTACCACAGCCTAGCACCCATGTATTACAGAGGAGCGCAGGCAGCCATCGTTGTATATGACATTACAAACCAAGTAGGTGCCAAATACTTGATTTACACAAGCAAAGTAGTTGTAGGGAAACACGTTGCATCCGTATGAATGCACATCTGTCTAAGATTAAAATGTTTCCTGTGTAATGTTAATGTAATGAAAACAGACATTGCAAAATCCTGTAACATTCCTAGATATTTTGAATGGATATGTGCACATGTTAATGGAGGGGGCACAGCTTGTCATTCACGGTGGCATTGTATGGATCTTTATGGTCTGGGTATCAGTTCTACTAACATTAGCAAGGTCTGTATTCACTTGTTTAAAGAAGACGATGTATTGGTAGCAATATATCTTGGGAAGTTATCAGTTGTGCTAACTTTAGCAAAGTCTGTATTCACTTGTTTAAAGAAGAGGATGTCTCAGTAGCAATATATCTTGGGCAGTTCATGTAACATTTAGCATCCCTCCCATGTAATATTCTGTGAATTGATATTATTCTTTTTCTTGTACTTATTTCATTTCAATTATCTGTTTCATATTTTGTTCGGGATTATGCATTATTTTTGGAAATGTTCGATTTCTTTATAGATGCTTGTGACCGTAGTTTTCACTTGTAAGTTGTAATATCATATGATATAATATATAATGATATGATAACCAGTCAACAAGGCAGCTATTTGCGGAATGCAGATAGTTTATAAGAAAAGGGACAGGCTTACTGTATGTGGCAAATTTTTTTCATGCAATAAATACATAATTAATTTAAATATAGTAAGAATTATTTTGTCTCAAAACCGTTTTACTTTTCAAATTCTACAGGAACTTTCTCCAATGTAGAAAGTGCAAAAAATGGACATACAGTATTTTATTAATTTTAAATTTAAAAAATAAAAAATTCAACTTATTTTTATGCTTCAAAAGGAACTGTTTCCAAGAATCTATGAAAATCTTGAATTCCAATCAGATATTTGTTTATGCATTAACAAGCCACTTGACTTCAACAGGCTTTTTACACAGTATCAGTTGGCAGATGCATTTTAGATAACTCATTATCATGCGGTGATGTTTCATTACATACTTGCTGGTAAATGACATCAGAGTCTTTACTGTCTTCCGACCGCCATCGACTGCACGTGCTTATGTCTGAGAATATTGAATTTCCAGTCCCATTATGTGGTATTTGCACCATTTAGTTCTTTTGTAACAGTTACTGGGTGGCTCGCAGTAGATACAATACAAGTATGTATTTCAGCCAATCTTAGGATGATAAAATCAGGATGAGTATATTTTGAAATAAATAATGAGCTCACCCTAAATCTCAACAAAAAAACACTTTTGATTTATTATACTTCTTAGAAATATTCATTTTGTTTATTTTTTATATTTATTTCAGGATACGTTTGGAAGAGCAAAAACCTGGATTAAAGAACTGCAACGGCAAGCCAGCCCAAACATAGTCATAGCCTTGGCAGGAAACAAAGCAGACTTAGCTAACAAACGAATGGTAGAATTTGATGTAAGAAAGAATGTGCTTACAAAATGAAATGTTTTATTAATATATATTACCATTGACCTATAGCTCTACTTTATCCATTGTTTAGAAGACCCTTTAAACAGTGATGAATGATGGGATAGTCTGCCCTGGGTGTTACACAGTGTTTAAAAGCCCTTTCACTGAAACATCTTGAAAAAAGCAACTAATTAGTAATTTGGACTAACTAATTAATAATAATCAAATACTTATTAATAAAGTAAAAAAATCAATAGCTTAAATAACTAATAGTAAATAAAGTTTTCGATCTAGGTCAAGATTGATCAAACTGCCTTAGTAGAAAATTCTTAAATTTATCCTAAATGTTAGCAAATGGTAAAAATGGTAGCTATTGCACATTGATGAAATTTGTTGAACCCAAAATTTCTTTCATGTATGCGTCATATGAAATTCTAAGCATGGTTGTTAAGCGCAGAGACAATTCCAAGATGGCTTGATAAATAAGCAATTTGCTTAGGCTTGCCTTAACTTTTCAACCCAGCTGAGATTGATAAATCCCAGGCTAGGATCCTTCAACCCATAACAGACTGAGTTCACAAGTTCATTAATGCTATATGTATTACCATCCCAGCTAATAAACTTCCACAAGGCAATTAATGTTCGTTCTGATTGCAAAATATATTATGTTACAATAAGTCACATAGTTGCAAACTCTTTGATTGAAGTTTGTCATTGTATGTAATTAATATTTCAAGTTTCTAAATTTTGTAGTGATTAATAAATAATTGGCAAATTATTTGATTTGTTAATTACTATGTGTGCATTATTATAATGATCCTAACCTAATCCGTAGATGATTATTAAGCTTGGTTTCCGTACAATCGCTGCATTGCATAGATTTTGGTGATGCTGATTGGTCGGTAGAATCAGGGCGCCTTCCCAATTGCATCGGGGACTGCTCCGTAGTAAAACGATTGCGCTGAAAACACTAGCGATTTTCAGGAAACCGGGCTGAACAAATAATGGTGTGATGATGACGAGGCTCAAAATGTCAACTCAAAGAGCTCCATCACCAAGCGCATAGAGGCTTTTTCGTATGATGCGCTATACAAATCCAACTATTATTATTATTATTATTATTATTATTATTATTATTATTATTATATTATTATTAATTATTATTATTATTATTTACAAAATTTATGTTCGAAAATGATGTTTGTATAGAATGATTATAACAGAGTCGCAAGTCTTCCGCAAGTCGCGGAAGTCTCCAAGAAATCTAGACGACCTCCCTCACTCGCGCAAGAAAGCAAAAACTTTTGGAAACTAAACCCATTTTCTGCAATGCCAGCTGTCAGTACTGATGGGTCTCACTATGCACAACAAAACAAAGTTAGAAGTTAAGAAAACTCGCTAAACCACATCTCGTGGAAGTGTCTTCTTCCAGCTTGTTATAATGATTCTTTGACTGACTTTTTTTTTTTTTTCTCTTCATTAATTCTAAATTCTTTCATCTTATTATCTGTAGGAAGCGCAGGCATATGCAGAAGACAATAGCTTATTGTTTATGGAGACATCAGCCAAAACCGCAATGAATGTCAATGATATATTCTTGGCAATAGGTGAGGAATAATAATAATAATTTCATTATCATTTATATATTCGACCATGAAACATGACAAATTTCCGACAGACATACAAAACAAAAAAAAATGGTTGGACTTAATTTAGGTGCCCCTCCAAACATTAATTATATTGACAAAAGAAATGTTTTAAGATTAAAAAATTCAGGTATCAATAAGATGCAATTACATATTGGATCATAAATTTAAAAAGTGTTATCTCAATCTCTCCCCCCCCCCCTTTTTCGGGCATCTCTGGATCCACCCCTGGATACTATTACTCAAATTATTAATTTATGAAAAACCCTTAATGCTCACTCATTGTTGAAGTATAATCTGTCCATTGTACTGTTAAGGTAACAGACTATTGATGATTTTCACTTGCAGCAAAAAAGCTCCCGAAGAACGAACCTGCTGGTGGCCAGTCTGGTGGTCAGAGACAAGGTGGTCCAGTCGTGGTACCAGATGAGAGGGGGGGACAAGCATCAGGTTCATGTTGTGCCAAATGAAAAAGCCCAGCTACTTCAATAAGATAATAAACAATTAAGGTATCCAACATCTAACCCAATTACGGGAAATAATGTGTTAACCCCTGAGAAAATATTAAAAAATATAATAACTTTATCATACACAAGTAGGATAGTCTACTTGGTTTGTGTTCATTCGTACTTCCCTCTTCCATAATTGCATTTTTATTACGACACCCCTTCATTTTCTCCCTATCAATCCCATCCCCAATCCTGTGTTTTCCATGTCACCTTGTTCTGTCACTCTGATGCACTAGCTTATTATCTATTATGTTGTCTGAAGATGGCGGTTTAATAGTAGATATATCATAGGTCTACTATTTTTGTACTTTTATTTGGAAAATCCCCATCTCAAATAATAATTGTCGTTCCCCCTTCCCAAATAATAGTGGTCATCAGTTCCACTTATTTTTTAAAATAGTATTTTATTTTCCCCCTACAATATTAGTTAATGAAAAAATTCCAAATAGTTGCCGACAATGTGTTGTTTTCTTGTGAAAACCTGCTTTCATTGCCTGGTGCCCTTTCACTAAATGTTCTGGAATCAAATCTCCAATTCTATTCACAATTATCAATCACGATAGTTGTCTGCTCCTAAGTAGACACCCACTGAAAATAGTAGTAACTGCAAGAAAACTATTTCTACTATACGTTTATATAGGTGGGTGGGTGTAGTTAGATATTAAGTATGTACTTGTAAATCATGCAGATTCATACTCTGTATACTTTATGTATTATCCTTCTGTTAAATACCACATCCTTAATGTCAGAACACGATGTTGGTAGTGATGTTATAAATAGAAATTATCCGGCGTAGGTAAGCATGTTGTATATTGAGATTTAATCACGCTAAAGCCAGTGGTGTTTTTTCTGCGATACTTCATTTGGTGACCGTGTGATTTTAAAGGGTATTTTCGCACTGCATCTGTACCGTTCCGGTCGGTGATCGATTAAAATGAATGAAAAACAGCTGACAAAGTCAATTGTAAAGTACATGTGAAATCTTTTTTATAATTTTTTTTTCCCTTGTAACTGTGAAAAATGTATGTTTAATTGAATTGATTATTAACATATTAACTAATTGGGTGTGAATGACGAAGTGGTGTACTTGTTGAGCTTTGTGGTGTAGGCAACTAATTTGAGTTTGTCGTAAACCTAGCATACTGTATACATCATTATTTTAAGTAATTGTCATATGGCTTTATTTTGAGCTGTATCTCTTAGTTACATCAAAGATACTAGAAACACAAGATAGAACTCTTTGCAGAAAGAAAACTGAATCGCCAATTTGCAAAGCGCGCATATTAAACGTAAGTTTACCTCCAGCCTTGTGCGGTGCTCAATTAAATGAGGTGGCCTGTACAGCTTACAAAAATTGTCATTATTGGACAGAAATGGGTGCCATCTGGTGATGCGTAATAGCTACGACGTACTTCAGCTTCACTTTAACTATGCAAGAGTTCTATCTTCTGTTTCTAGTATCTTCGGTTGCATCTATTGGTACGTATATGAAGTCAGGTAGAGGGATAGAGGGCACTCTTATACCATTTATCTAACACATTCAAAGAAATCTCATTGCTAAATAATTTGAGCAGAATAAGTTATTCTTGCGTATAACATAGATAAGATTATTAGGTCATGTTTGTACATGACCCAATGAGATGAGTATAATGTAGTGTTGCTATTTTCCTAGGTTTAGTTCATTCACAAAATGGTAATAAGTACATATTGATACTTAAATTCATATTGGAAGTCAATACAGTAATTAAGCAACACCCAATGTCAATAAAAATTAATGGTGTCATGCAAAATCATTATTCTATTTTATGCTAGTATACCAGTATATATATATATATATAATTATTATGTCTGGAAATTTAATTTGTTATCTTTTATTACAAATAAAGTAAGATAGATTTTCTACAAGGGAGATGGTAACACTTAGTTTAGATTTCTGTTCTACTACTGTAGTCATAAAAAGTGTAAAATTTATCATTTAAATGTAATGAATTAAGAATGTAAAGTGTTAAAATGAAATCTAAATATCATGCTACACTCTTGAATTTTTTTTTCTATTTACCATGCCCGCTTTGTATAGCGATTGTAGCTTACAAGGCAAAACCAATTATACTTTGGAGACAACCATTGATGGAGTACTTGGGTATTTTTTTCTGGCGGTCAAATATTTAGGTGGATTCAATTTTGTAAAGTATGTTTGCCGAGGATGCATGTTGCATGTGTCGTAAAGAAATTGTAATCGTCAGCTTTTAAAAATCCACATCAGTTGGTGTTCACTCCCATGCTTAAAAGATCACCACTATTGTAAATGATACATTGTCTGATTACAACTCTTGTAAATATTGCTCAATATGGGTACATCAACTGTATGTAGTATTGTGAAGAGATGCTTGGCCTAAGCACTCCCTTTTAGAACTGTTGTTCTCTTTCCAATTCGTACATGCTGTGTGGCTGATACCCATAATGTAATCTATGTGGTTGTGGGCGTGGTTAAGTGCAGCCAATCAGATCTGGAAGAATTACATATGTATACACATTATATTATAACAGATCAAATTTGTACAAGAAAAATAGATTGTCAGTTTGTTTTATTTTATGTTGCAATAGCTACATCTCGTTTGTGCTTTTCGGCAACTAATATAATATTCTATGGATAGACTTATGTAGAATACCATATCATTGATATTAAATTGTACCACAAAAATTGACTAGTTTCTGCATCTGTTTTGTCACATGCATAGGACTACACTGAAGTATGTTATTAAATCTTATGCCAATTAAGCATTAACATTTTCTTTACAGTACAATTAATTATATAGCGTATGTTATACAGTACTATCATTTGAGTACACTCACATATTTAACCATAAGAATAATGGTAGTGTACTTGGTGGCAAGTCCCCTGGCAGATAATAATGATGATGCTTGTCGACTTATAGCGCATATAAGTCGCCTGGGTGGATAGAGACAACCATAGGTAAAGGGCATTGCCTATGGACACAAGCGAAATTCACAGCAAGAGATCGGACCTCCGACCTCGTGATTGATAAGCAGAACTGGAACCGCTGCACCAAACCACTCCTTCTATAAAAAAATGCTTAATAACAACGATTTCGACGCACTATATACAATGTCTTAAGAAGAGCATCATATTTTACAGGCTGGTAGAAGAATCACTATAACACTTATGTTATCTCGACTGCCAGCAAGCAATGCGCTTTGTACAAGTCTTTCACTCATATTCTTGGCAAGATTCCTGTAGAGTTCTTTCTCCGTCGGATGATATAGGGAGAGCTGTGATTGGGTGTAGATTGTATGCAACTCTGTCAAGGTCTCAATGTCGGCATCATTTCCGTCATCATTTTCCATAAGCGTTGATACCATGTTTTCAAAATCAGCATTGTGTCCTTTAACCGTGTCTGCATCGTCATTTAAATGCATTTCTGCTTCGTTATAGTCATTAACCTTTTCACCACGTTGATCCAACTCTAATGATACTTCCATTTCATTTTTTTTACATTTTCTACCACCGTCCTGTTCAAAACTCTCTTCACTAACGCTGCAAGCAAGTTTCCTACCCGCATTAGCCTTGGAGAACTCAAAAGCCTGTGCAAAGTTTTCTACGTGCTCTGGAGTAGGGGAGGGAATTTCATCGGTGGGTATCATTTCATAAATGATGGACACTGCCTCATCTTCGGATAAGACTTCCCATAAACCGTTAGTGGCGATAATGAGGAATTCGGCATACTGATCAATGGTAACTGTTGTCGTGTATGGATCAACAATTACGGCCCTTTTCAGCTCGGGATCACCATGATTTCCTGCAACAAACAATTACGGATTACTGATTATTTATTTATATTTCATATCGACATTCTTTTACTACAAAAATCCTTAAATTGAAAACAACTCCACGCCCTAAGCTTTATAAAGAGATAGCGGTAATTGGCGTGTTACATGCTGTTGAATGTGAAAGGAATAAAAATAAAATAAAATAAAGAAATTTTATACTTCTTACATTTTATTAAACTTAGTAGTGTACAGTACATACCAAAACCTCTAGTTGTATCCAGTACACCATTGATCCTTGCTCCTTTCTGACTAACTCTAATTTCAGCACCGGTTTTCAACACACGATTCCTCTCATTTAAATTACTTGGCATGTGATCTCGTGTAACCTTGTAAGCTTTACCATTCCTGCACAAAACTGCTCGTACATTACCTAAAAAGTACAATTAATTATTTGTTGTCAAAAGAAGCAAAGCAAAATTTGATCAAAAAGAACAGTTCCGTATCTGTTATTATAAGCCTCCCCATATAGTGGTGGTGGGTGTGGTAGTAAATTCATTGTTACCATAACCATGGAGGAATAAAGTAATTATTGCTCGATGCCATAACAGGAGTTTTTAAGGGTTCAAATATGAAAACGGAGACTATTAATTAATTTGGTACCTGTGCATTATGCTAATTGCTCATATAGTAATCATAATTTTTATTTGTCCTCATTCTAATCGGAAATTTGGACATACAACGGACATACAGTATGGTTATAAACATCGTCCTTAACCCGCCTAACTCTCAAAATGAGGGTTATTCGAGGATTCGCAGCCAAGCGATCAGACTCCAATTAAAACCCAACACTGGGCGGGATTGAATCGGGGTCTTCAGCACAAGAAGCAGCAACAATACCTCTCAACCAATTGCTCAGCTACATATTTCATCAATTAAATGGTAAATCTCCACTGTTTATGCGTAATGGCAAATACCCAATTAAACAGTGGGGGAAGTTTTACTGGAAATTCTATTTATCTATTGCTTTATTTCATTGTTACGGTATTATTACTACAGATTACGATAAAGCGAGCAGATGATGATGATTATTACTAACATATTATTATAAGCATTATAATAAACTCTAGAATCACCAGTAACGAACCTGAATTAGCAATATATAGAAGTCCTCTTTCCTGCGGTAATGGCATTCCTATTACGCTGTCAACAGTCTCTGTCACTTCATCCAACTCTGTGTTGCGGGTACTTTCGATAACACAAGTTACCGCGGAGCACCCACTCCACCTCACACGGGACTTTTCATCAATACCAAACTTCAATATGTTATCGGTCTGTACATAGGCTTTTTGTAAAGCTATCTCCATCTTTTCTGAAAAGGGGTCTTTGACTCGTTTTTTCTTAGCACCTTTTTGTGATTGATGGCAATCAGGATTGTTGTCTTCCTTCAGTTGTTGAACATTCTCTTCGCACGTGTGCATAATCTGTTGGATGACATTCATACTTTCTTCATGGAGAATATGCCGTATGCTCTCCTTACGGATATTCCGTGCAGGCTTCCTGTCGATGCCATAATCCTCAATGTCAATTTTGCCAGCATGGTTCACAGTGCATTTACAGGTAGTGTTAGCATCAAATTTTGTCATTTCATTTAACAAGAAATGATGAAAATCGTAAGCAGCGATATCAGCAGCAAATCTTCCATTATGACCGTCATAGACGGCAAAAAAACATTTATTTATATCATTACCAAAGAAATCTTGAAAGACGTATGTATCTTCCATTTTGGATTTCCACCTTTCATTACCATCTGAGCAAATGCTCATAGCATGTATGCACTTTGCACTACAGTTTAATGGTTGTCCCATGCATTCTACTTTGATTGGCTCATTAACCTGACGCAGGTCATCAAAGGTTCCCTGCAAAACAGACTTAACTAATTCATACGCATCATTTACTTTCTGGATGATTGCTATATTCGATTGCGGTGCTTTTTTAACCAAATACTGCCTACGTGCCAGTAATGAATCTACATTTGCTGGTTTCTTGTTATCTTTGTACTCCAAGGTGTGCAATGCATCATGGTAGGAGCGATGATTTTGTATTTGCCTAATATTTATACGCTTGGCACAGATCCTGCAGAGGACGGTGATGTCTGGCTCAAGTTGTAACTCCGAGAGTACTGTATCAGGAGTGTAGGCCCTGGTTTCCTCTACATGCTGCTTGGGTTGAGTGGTCTTGATTAACCTTTCCACTGAAACATTTGATGAAGTGCTACTCATTCTGAATTGATCTGGGTCTAGGCTGGCTAGCCTACCTTATCTGTAAAGTAGAGCATTAAATTTAAAATAAATAATCAAAGGAGGTGCAGAAATTTTCCAGCCTAGGCAATACTAATCAATTAGAATAGTTGCATATTATACTTATGTGGAAATTATTATACATAGGTTAGATTTTATGTAAGAAAAAAATTCCTACAGGCCTTGCAGGCTATCAGGAATTTATTTCATGCATTAATCTAAGTATAACAATTTCTACAGTGTATAGATAAGCCCTATTCTAATTGCTTTATAAGTCAATCACTGTTTTTCAATGTTAGTTTTATAATCAAACTGTTGTAGTAGTCATTGGTTGCTATACTGATATGATCAGTATATCTGTGCACATACATTTATCTGTGCGTGCGGACTGTTGCTGCAGTACATGCTAGTACAGTTGAAACAGTAGGCCTATTATGTACGTTTACACAGCTGCAGACGATGAATAATATTTGATTGTGTTTGAAGAAATTGTCATGAGTTTATTATATTATTCCTCAAAGATATAAAAAATTCTCTTTTGGTAAAGGTAAGGTAAGATCATGTAATGATTTCATCTATGCTTACTAAATTTGTTCCTTGCATCTTTGAATAAAATAGGTCTAGGCCTAGATAGGCCTCAAATATTCCTATTAAATGTTCAGTTTCTTTAGTTTATTAGGATCCATTGATTCTAGAAATTCCTCAATTTTTCATACATAATACTGTAATGCCAATGGTAGGGTATTTGTAGAGCGCTTTTCACAATAAAATTAATTTTGAATTGACTTTCTTTGGGTTTTAAAATACCTTGTTTTATGAATGTCATTTTTTCAATTACCACTTGTCAACAAATGACGATTGGATATTTTCCTCACTAAAACAATTTTATATAGATGGGCCTTTTACCTAGGCTAGATCAGGAAGAATAAGTGGAAGCGGATCTTGTAAAAGACCAAAGTGCACCACTATAGTAGTATAGGCACCATATTGTTGCTAATGTTTGTATTTGTTTACAATTTGATTTTAGTGAGGCAACGCATCCGGCGAGACCATTTTTTATTCCATGATGATGGCTGCCAGCCTAGGCCTAGCTCCTAATGATCCCATTTACGGTAGCGTGGTACGTCATTATCTATAATAAGGCAACATACAATACCTTATATAACTCATATGATTTATCGTAAACAATACCTTACTTTTTAATTGTTTTTAAAAAGGCTATTTTACTGAAAAGCACGACACAAAGCGAAACGGACTTCCGTTGCTAGGTTCAGTGGTACATTGCTAAACAAAACAATCAATTGAGTGTCCAGAACAAAACACATGGGTTCTTCATTTCGTCTCATTTTCTTTTATTCAACATTATGATATCACTTTCATTTAATTTTCTCGGTTGTGTCGTTATTATTATTTCATATTATTAATTGATTAACTCAAATAGATATATGATATTAGTTAATATTAATTAATCCCAAATTAACGTTAGGCTACAAATTAATAAATTGGTAGGACCATGGAGGTATTAATACCTCCAGGACAGTGGCGTATCTAGCAGTTTTAATTTTATTTTAAATTGTTTTGCATTATATGGCCGTTTGCTGTTTTATGGGTTTTTCCCATTTGCCTTTGAAACTTATATATATATATATATATATAACAGTGCCATGTATAAACTATAAACTATATGTTCTTTTAGATATACACCCACATTATGTTAATGTGACAAGATGATCTGTCAAAGCTATTTGATTATGTCTTCACTTACACGCTAAGAAGCTTGTAGGAACAACCGAAATATCCGTGAACCTAATAAATAAATATTTTTGTGTTCCTCAAGTCTACTATCGATGTCTGTATTTTCATTTACCATCGTCTCCATATTTTTATATCTTACTTTGAAAGGAGCTTTTTTGTCCGCCGTCTAAGAAGGTCTCCAGATTAACTGGTGCGGATTGACAAGAGATTAAATCTTAAAAGTGGCTTACCAAAAGTGTGTTTGCTGCCCTCTATAATTTATACATCTTTGGGAAAACATTACTGTACTGTACTTTTATTCAAGAACTTTCCGTGTATATTGATAATTTTGATAAGTAATTCCAACAGAATGAGTAATTTATTCTGAAGCACGCAATTCTTCACAGTACAGATTCGTCTTGACTCCACTGATAATCGCCTATTAATATACAGTATTAATACACCTACACTTTTGGAGTCCTTAGGATGTCGGTTTTATTAATAACCAGAACCAGAACCTCTTTGTTGAGACACAGCTATTCGGACCAATCAGGGGACACCCATATGAAGGAGACCCTTTTCTGTACAACGAGGGGAAATATATATTTTAATATATTTATTTCTTATATAATAGAATATATGCGAAGATGGCGTATGATTTTGATCTTTATTAAGAGTAGGGGTGCAGCAGTAGGGGAAGGTTCGAATGACAGGCCTATTTGAAAGAGAGCCACACCAACATTTTAGACGCGCAGCGTCAATTTCATGGGCAGGCTTGTCGTACCGCCTCATTCCCACCACGCCCCCCTCCCGGAGTCAGAGTCTCAGAAGTAGGGCCTAGAGTAAACGAAAATTACACCTCCAATGGGGTAGGGGAGGGGTGGCGAAAAAATTAGGATGATAGAGTAATAAAATAACACAGTAACATGTCAGCAAATTGAATACTTTGAAAGGTAGGCTAATGGGTATACTCTAGTAATATTGAATTATTATGTATTGACACGGGAGCGCGTCAACTTATAATACGTTTTAGACCATCTACGAGTGATTTAATATTAAGAGGTCCAAGCATATTATTATTTAATATAATAATTTGGTTTCTTTAAGTAGCTGTTACTAAATAGGCTATCTATACAAATACGCAATGTTTACTCTAGCTTTCTAAAGTTTTTCAATGACAGTAAGAACAAAAGGTTTTCCAAATTCATAATCTGTTTAGCTAATCACAGATGGCGCCTTTATTAAGAAGTTATAGGAAGGAAGCACCCGACGTCGACTCCGACCATTTCCTGGACTTGCCTACGTCAGACGGTACCTTAGCCTATATATAACAGCACCGTACCACTTTAGATATCTGCACCATCAAAAGTAAGGTACACAACAGGCAGTTCATGTCCGGGTTCCTGTAATATACACGTTTAAAGTAACCCAATAATTTGAATGTAAACACTATTTTTGTCAAGGGCAGCCACAAAAGTAGACCTACGTCACTGATAAAACTCTTTTTGACGTAGATTCGTAGTATTGTCATTCATTAAATTACGAAACATTATGACGACACGATTTACTGATCATCATGAGCAAAATTTTTTGGGGAAAAGTCCTCGACGAGAGCAAAGTGGGCATGGTCGGGCGTCGATTAAAATGTTTCAAAAGTGGTCCAGGGACAAAAGAAGGCTTATTTCAATCGATTTTATATATAGGCCTAGATAGTCTACTAAAGAAAACACATACAATTTTCTTCTGTCCCCGACGAATTGTGGTTTTTCTTCCTTTTTGAGTGGGCAAAATGGGGGAGGGGAAAGAACATTTTCTGGGGGTGGGAAAAAATTCCCCTTTCAACCCCCCTTCCCCACCCCCGTAGCGCCGCTCTAACAAAATGATACATCATTCAGATTTTAGTTAGTATTTACAAGGTCTTCAGCACTACTGTATTACCAAAAGAAAGAGGAATATTCGGCTGCATTTTTTGATAGGCATCTGTATCCTGTCACTAACCCCCAACATCGGATAGCCACAGACAATGATTTCGTTCACCTTTTGGCAATGCTGTCTGGCCTATTGAGAGCATCTTTTTCCCTCTCTCTACTATTTTTTTTTTATCAATTTTATTGTCCTTTGGGATAAATAAATAAAATGAAATGAAACATCATTTTTATAACCTTAAATGTTGTGAATTATGCCAGAACTAAGCCTATAATGAATTAAAGTCAGAAATAATATTATTTAAGCATTAAACTAGGTTTTAAGTGGCATTTGCAAACATAGATAGTCTGGTTGCTTCTGTGTCCTGTTGGTACTGGGTCAGTATATTGGTTCTGTGAAATATGTATCTGCTGGGTTCACCAGCCCTTACAGTGCACATAACTTAGTGCTGATCGGATTTGAAGCGGTTCAAATTTAAACTAGGTTTATACATAAATTATTTAATAAAAATAAAACATTTGACATCAGAGTTGAGGTTATACCATTATGTTGGCACAGCGTGTAATTGTAAGGTCAAGATATTATGACCGTAAAATATATGTACTCTCAATTAACTGTTCTTTTTCAAAATAGAAAATATTAAAAATGAATACAGCGACGCTTATAGAAGAGCGCCACTTAGTAAAAAAATTAATGTTTGGTACAGCGCTCTTTCTGGAGTGATGCTTATCCAACGGAGCTGCTTATTATATCATTTACGGATTGTAGAAAAGGAAACTCAACAAGACAATGAACAAAGTAAATTTGTTTATGTATCAATTTTATTTACAAAGAGAAATATATTATTAGACAATTCTCAAAAAGTTGTCAATTCATATAGTGGTTCATTTTTTTTTGGTTACTGTTTTTGCCATGAAAAACTGAAGCAATTCAAAGGCAACTTCTTCAGGTAAGCTTCAAATAAAATCTTGTTAGCATTCACTATATCTTTCTTTTTCTTGAAATTTCTTTTTACAAAATATTTGGTGCACCTCTGCACTGAATGTAATGGCAGTATGGAGTTCCATACAATTGCTAATAAATGAATTAAAATAATACTTAAAACTATTTACAATTTTAAATTCATTTGACTTGTGTTATCGTGGAAACAATTTCCAAGTCTATTAAATTCTGGAAGACATGGATTTTACAGATGAATTACTTATAATCTAAAAAAACAAAAAAATCACCTCCCAAATGAGTGAAAAAATGAAGTGGCTTTGTCAGACTTAGCAATAAAATATTAACATATATGCATGCATAAATAAAACTTTTAAAAGTTATTTTGTTTATTTTTTTAAATATTTCTTTGTTCATTGGCCTTAAAATAATTCTTTTAAATATATAGAATTTGTTTGCAAGATTAAAATATCATCTTTGATTGGTTTTAAAACATCTTAATACATTTGGATACTGCTTGAGAAAAAATAAGAAACTTAATTTCTACTTGACCCACATAAAATCCAGTGTTTTATTTTCAAAAGAAAATTCATAAATTGATACTATTTACTATACAGGACTTGGGAGAAAATATTTCATAAATGAAAAGAATTTCAAGGCTGACATTTTAATCTTGCACACTATGACCTCTTTGACCTTTATTGGGAGGAACCATTGATTCTTGTCTCAACTGAAATGACCTCAGCTTCCATATCTGTGTATATTATAGACTGACCATTGGACTGGTGGGCACTGAAGTGTGACTTGGATCCATTGATTGTGTATTTGTCATCATTTGTGACCTTTTCCTCGATAATGACCTCTGGAAGAGGGAAACCAGGCGGCTCCATTGCAACCATTTTATGTGGTGCTGACCGGTGGTTGTATCCAGACTCCTGTAGGACTTTGTCGAGGGTGTTGAGTCGCGTCATGTACGGATAATTTTCACTGAACGTTTCACTGCTCTCCTCGTCTGTTGACATAAGCATTCTAGAATTCACTGAAAAAAAAAACATAATTTTATTAAAATTTAATTGTATATTCACATTAATAGAATACTATACTGTAAATAGATATGGTTACTTTTTTAGTATTACCTAGTTTATTGTTTTAATGAGAAATTAAAATAAATGGCTGTTACCAAAATAATTGATGGTTTTTCAAACCTTATGAATTATAAATACTATTTCCACTACAGAAGCTTAAAAGACAGTTACAACCAATACTTTTATCAGTTCTCAGTACATGGAGGGTCCTGTAATTTAGCAATCATAATGGGGATGTACTCATACTTTGTAAGTTACATTGAAGAAAATTAGCATTATGACTTACTGTTTGGAGTTGTGTATGGGTCATAGGCAAACGACGGAGGAGGTGCAGGGCCATACGGAAGTCTCAGCTGCGCATTTGAGTGAGCGTGTTTCATCAAGTTCGGATTGGGAGGAAGAATTGTGGAATGACTGGGTCGATTAAATATTAAAGAGGGAGACCAGCTCCCAAGGAAAACAGCAAAGCAGAAAACAAATACCTGCAGAGATACAAATGATATAACAATTAAATAAAACAGAATAATTTTATTACAATGATAATGGCACAGAAAATGGAAATGCAATTAAATGAACAGCTACATGGTAAATAACTCCCTCTATAGTTTTCACAGTAAACTTAAATTTCAGCAAATATAATAAGACTATCATAGATTGTATAGTTACAATAATACACAGAATAAAAAATAACTTTTTTTTCTGATTTTTAAACATGTTTAATATAATCTTCACAATCAGATTTGAAAGAAAATTATATTTTGAGTAAAAATTTGAATTTTTGGCAGTATAATGACTAAAAATCTACTTTACAATTTATGTAAATGATACTTAGTATCAATTTAAAAGTACAGTTCAACAGGAAAATTTCATAAATTATATTATCTATCAATTAAAAGGTCAAACTGGGTTGGAAAATTATTTAAAAGCAATATTTGGTATAAGTGCAGCTGACACCTGTTACATTCTCAGGATTTGAATTATCATCACAATTGCGTTGATAATTCAAAATTGAAATGTATCCAATAGCAACCAGCGTGTGCTTATGCAAATTAGGTATTACAACAGAGGTTAAAGGTTATCAAGAGTATTCACTCTACAGTATTCGATGAAGTAGTAAGTAAATTTAATTATACCTTATTTATTAGATCATGCTTCATAAGAAATAAGTGATTTGTGCTATACTATTAGACATGTTATATTAATCAGATACATAAAAGGAAGCTAATAAAATATCGCACAAATAATATAAGCAAGAGGGCAGACACAAACAGTAATCAAATTCAGACAAGGCTGATTCAATTTGTGTTAGCTAAAAGACAATACACAAGTAGGACAAGCAGTATTAATAATCCAACACAAACAACCATCCAAGCAATTATTAAACTTTATAAGTACTAGCAGATAGCTATGATGCAGTATGCAAATGCTGCTTTAGGAAGAAAGTAGATAGAAAGAAAAAATAGATTGAAAATATGAAAAAATATTATAGTATCAGAAACAATAAATATTAATTCTTCTTCTGCCATACCAACACCAGTGATTTCAACGACCACTGCTATCTAACAATTAAAAAATGATAGCAAATGTGTACATCAGAAGTGAGAAAAATGAAAAAAGAATAAGACAGCCATATTTGCATACTGCACCTGAGGTCAAGGGTGGAAGAACCGAGGGATTTCTTGCTGGTTTTCTCGTCCTTTGGGTCACCTTCTGTTTTTACATCGTAATCGATACTGCATAGAAATAAGCGTATACACCACAAAATGATATAAACTAAAAAGTATTAACACAGCAAACAAAAACTTACAAGACCATATTAATTAGTTACGTTTTTTTATTATACTTTATGAATTTGTTGTATTACTAATTGGGGGAGACAGGATTGAATACATAAAAGAGAATAGATTTTCATATAATATTTTCAATACATGTGTGAACATAAATTCTAATAATCATTAAATCAATTCCATTCAATTTCATAAAGATTTTCAATACAGAAGTAAACTAATATTACTGTTTTAAGTAATTTTTCATTTTTTTCAATTAAGTAATTTTTTCAATATTATAATATGCTGAAATATGCTATTTCAAAATATTATTAGCTTTATAATTTTTTCTCTATTCAACAGGTATCCAAACTTGTTGCATTAACAAAATCAATAATCAACCAGGCGTTCTTCCACGGTGGAACTAAGCCATGTTTTCACAGGTGCCAAACAACAAAATAAAATGCACATATCAAAATGCGAGGGAGGATTCCATCCTTCATAAAATCAATACAATGTGACAGCTGTTGTAGACAACTAATGAATGATACGTTTCTGTCTGAAATACAGGATCTTGTTTGTCATAGTAAAATGTCGAAGAATAAATTACAAACAAGCTTTTATTGTTTACCACAAATTTTGTTTAATCTAATTCTCTGAAAAATTTGTTTTAGAAATCCAGGATTGTAAGTAATTTGAACCCAACATTATTAATTATTTGTTCAGAGTATATTCAAATACACGCCCAACAGATTTAAAATGGTTATAGTCCATCTTCCAAGTGTAATTAAAAGAAATATATATAATCCATTTATTAAGAATATCTTTATATTTCATTAAGATATATTATCTTATTAGTGTGTATTATATTAGGTGTTATCAAATGCAGTTATTTAAAACTTTTTACAAACTCAAATTATTTATAAGTTGTATCAAAATAGGCGTGCGTTTCTTAACATGCATTAGAAAATATAAATGGCTGCCAATTCACAAGAGGCACATGCAGTTAACCAATCAAACGAAGAGATTAAGAAGAGTTTGCAGACTACACTTAAGTCTAAAGGAAATCACATCATAGTTAGTTTCCACTTGATTATCACACACGGAACAGATGTCTGTGGTGTGTAAACACTTGAGAAGATTGAGTAATATATATGTATATATACATACATACTATATACATTAAAATATAATGTAAAATTAAGATATATACAAATTGTCAACTCCAAAGTAAATATACATAAACATGAGTAGTTTATCAAATTTCAATTGTACACACAGGAAGTGGAAAGTAACTAAGATTTCAGAGCTAAAAATAGGATTAATTGTCTCGGAAACTCACCATCAGGCAAGTGCCTGTTTGTGTGGAAGTAGCTCGGATTGGTTTTGAAATTTTATTTGCGATAGACTGCAGTTTTGTGAGTTGTGTGACGAGTGTTTTGTTGTTGCTTTCAAGCGAGTCAACTCGCTTCTTTAGGTCTGTGTTTTCTTGTGTATACTGTTCCATTCTATATTTAAGGTACAAAAAAAGCACATTTGATTTGTTAGCATTGACATATAAATTTATAATTTTTTCTACTTGTTGAGTTGGTTCGAAAAAAAAAGACAAGTGCAGTCTATATCTCATCAAATCAGGCAGCTAGGTCAAATCTATAGCCTAACAGCCATTGACTAAATAAGTACAGTATCACATTTATTTGCTGTTCAAAACAAAACAATTAAATTGATTCAATTTCTTTCAATTTATTTTAACACATGGGGACCAATAATGCAATATCAAACACTAGTACACTTGAAAAATCAATACCATAAATACTAAACGATTTTAAGAAAAAAACTACATCACAATATCAAAAACATGGCAGAACGTCAGAATTGCAAAAGTACTATAAACACTTTAAGTGCTTTTAACTAGACACAGTGTAGAGCAGCACTGAAAATAACACTTCTATTCTCAGTCAATTTGTTATAGGTAAGTTATTAACTCACTAGTTAAAGCACAATAAAAAGATTTCAAGCATTAATTCTATATTAAGCGCTAATGTTTGCTTTGGATTAAAAAATACCACCCACAAATATTCACCTTAAACATTATTAATGGAATCTTTTCTACACCATTTGGGAGAGGAAATATAATCAGGAAATCTATCCGATCACTGGTGCCTGGAGATAAAGAGCCTAATCTTCCCACAGGGGATCTATCAATCGGTGGCGGCAGATACACTACTTCGGATTCCTGTCTCGTAAGAATGTCTAAATATACGAATCTGTCAGATGCAAATGTTACAGTACATTAAACACATCATGACTACTCACTTTCTTTCTAATGCTTCTACATACTCTTTCTTTTTCCTTCTACTTTCTTGTGCTGAAATCTGAATATAAAAAGCATTGTTTAGTTTATTGTTTCTTACTATAATCAATGATTTCCATTCAAAAACGCAAATTCTGAAAGCGCAAGTGTGGACTTTTCCTCACCTTATTCTTAATTTTCCTTCTGACTTTTTTGAGTGCTTTTTCTTCTGCTTTTGAGAGAGGAAGTTTGCTTGGAATGGGGTATCCTTCTGCTATTAATGTTCGTTTTTCTTCTTCCGTTAAAATAAGTGGTCCTGATTGCGGAAGCCTCTGCAAAAACAAAATTTTAAAAATATTAGTAATTAAAAAGAAGGTTGCATTGCAGACATACTGATATGGAAGTGCCACTTATGTTGTTATTTCCTACTTTTTGAAAAACATTGCATGGCTTGCATGACAATAAATAGAATGCAAATCCAACTTAATTAGCATAATATTGGGCTACATTTGTATGCTTGATTTTAACCATGGATATTTTTTATCATACAGTAATTAAAACAGGAAATGACCTTGAAGGGTATAAACTTCAACCTCTTATTCATGAGTTGTCAATACATACATATCCTGTTAATTAGGTATAAAGTTTTTTTCTTGCTAAAAACGATTTTTTTTTGGTGTACAAACCTGTACGTTTGTAAACATAGGTTGTGTGATTGTTCTGGTTGTCGCTATCGGTTTCCTTGGGAGTGGTGAAATGTAGGTCGGGCTGGGGCATTCTGAGGACACTGAGCTGCATCTGTCGGGGCTAGCACCCCCTTCACTGTCACTGTTATTGCTGCTGGGTGGGCTTGGTGGGAGTTGTACTTGGTCTATTAAGTTCACTAATGTGGTTGAAAGAAATTATAACATTTTTATTAACTTATTCATTCAAATTATAAACAAAATATAATCAATTTAAATCTAAATTACCATTATAAATAGCATGATTATATTCAAGATGTTTTTTCTTTGTCTTATACATAATATATTATCCTACCTGTGTCATGTGGTTCCAGTTTAATTTTTGCAAGTTCGTTGTGTGGTTTAGCCTGAATCGTAAGTTGTACAGCGGAAGTTGTTATGGGAACAGCTTCACGGAGGATATATCTGATGTCACCGATTTGTTCTTGCTTGACTGGGTTTGCCGTTGGAGTTTCCTGCTCTGCCATAGGAAATTCAACGTCGATTTCACTAGCTTCAAAGTCTAGAGGAAGAAGTGGACAAGTGTTTATGATAACATCAGCCCCCTCATATCCTGTCATTAACAGCCTACAATTATTTACACTACTATCTTAAAATGTGATCATAAAATGTATACAAATACACTGTAGTAACCATGTCTATAGAACAGTGTCTCTGTACATTGATAACACAACCTTTTACTACTAACCCTCTTACTTCTTTAAGTACTATCACATATGAATAAGCTGCTACAAAATTGTGTATATTTTTCTAAAGTGTTGTCTTCATTTTTACAGTACTATACCCAACCGATTCTAGATTTTTTGGACATTTGTGGACAAAAGTAATTAATTTGAATTGATTAGACAGATAATTAATATAATTCAACAAATCTACTAAAAAGGCTTGTACACGAATGCATTTTTACGTTATTGACTGAAATAAATATGCAAAATCTAAAATATGAAGCTGAATATGCATCAAATTTATATTATCAGTTATCAAATGCTAGAATATGCCTATCAAAACGGTTTTATGAATGAATATATACATATCATTAGCATAAATTAAAATTATAGGCATCAAATGACCAAGCCTTTTGCTTTATAGCTTGTAGCATTTTGCAAGGTTCAAGTAATTCTTTTAGGCCTAAAGGAATATAAGGCCCACTACTACTTTCTACCTATGATGCTTTTAACTTAAAGACAAATACCAACTGATTAGAAAACAATGGATGATTGAAAATCAGAGTCTAGCCTCCATAGTAACGGTTATGCATTTTCAAAGCGGATGGGTGACATATTTTATAATTATAAATATTATAATTTAGGCTTGTATAGAAATAAAGCTATTATTACTACTGTAGATCAAAACATTGCAAACAAAGTATTCTGAATTGTTAATAACTAATTTAATATTGCAGATATTTTTAAACCTGTGATAAAATATGAATACTGAATTCAAATTGGATCATAGTAGTTGAGTTTTTCAAAAACAGTCATTTCTCTATGGTAGAAGAATGTCTCATTTTAAGCAGTTTAGACTGTCCTAATAATCTGCAAGCTAAAGATGCAGAAATTACTCAGATTAAAGGTATTAAATAAAAGCAGCCCTTTAATCCCCCAAATTATCTTTACCTTCAAGTTCAATATCCTTCATGAGGGGTGATTGTAGGCCTATTTCGTTTGTCATGGAATAGCTGTGGTCTGTCTGGATATGTGGGTTGGGAGAAAGACTTCCATCTTCTCCAATACATTTACTAGACAGCAGCGGGTCGTCATCAAAGAGATGTTGTAAGAGATCTGATGGTAAGTCACTCAAATGCTCTGACAAGGGCTGAAAGACATAAAAAATGGAACACATTAATTTATCATAAAATAAAAACAAATCTAAATTTGTATTCTGGTTTATAATTTTTCTTTTAAAGCTGCTGTCTACAACCATGGAGGTATAAAATGCTATAACTAAGATTAATAGGCATATATGGAACTAATTTTAATAGTAAAGGAACAAATCACAAACAGTTGTAACAACACAGATTATTAATGTCACTTTATCATCGAGTTCCACAAGGTACATGGAAATACCTGGAAGTAACTAATTATAACAAAATTAAAAAAATGAGTGCGACAGAATATAATATTTGAAAACAAGTACATAAAGCTAAACCTATAAAGATACAATTTGAAAAACTTATGGAATGGTTAAAAATATAGGGATTAGACTAGAATTGATATTTAACAGGCTTGTGTTTATGTTAGAAACATATGGTGCAGTTCGTGCGTGGAATATGAGAGCGTAAACCAACACGGCTCTGCTATAATTATTAACAATTTCCATGAAACATGTAATATGGCAACACAAAGGGCAAAACATATTTTTGTTATTATAAAACCTGCTGAGATAGCAACCACATTTGATATGAAACTTATATTCCGGTTTTGTTCTTTTTTTTGTGTGGAAATTTATTCAGTATGTTGGCACAGTATGATATTAAAATACCTTTATACTTTGTCTCTAATTATTTAAATGAAAAACCAAAAAATGAAACATATTTTTACCTTAAAACTTGTTGCCGAAGTTCACATAATTATTAGCAAAAATACTTATGATTTTAACAAAAAATATTTTTTAAATAAGTAAAATGCACTATCCATTAACATTTCCTATTCTTTTATATTCAAATTTTAACCACTAACCAAAATGCTTTACCAGAACAATGTGTAAGCAAGGACAGAAGGAAGCCACAAATAAGATAATGCAATCCTTGAGGAGTTTCAAATTACCAACAATTGTCTGTAGTGTAAGAAAATTTAAATTAAATTAAATTTACTCTTGAATGGTAACAGTGCAAAAATCTATCCTTCTTGGAAATCTCAATTTACAGAATATATACAATTAAAGATGTACTGTCCCTTGCAAAAAACACAAAAAAATCATAAAAATCATTTTTGAAATTTACTTACCCATTTTGAAGTAACATAAAAATTATCAACTTGAACATAGAAATTAGTGTATTTAAAAAATGCTTACCCATAAAAACCATCATTTTACAGCCAAAAAAAATGATAGAAACACTTCCAGTCACTATCCAGTTGAAAAATCAGGGAACACATTTTTTTAATTTAATAATTTCTATGCTCAAGTTAATAATTTGTATGTTACTGCAAAATGAGCAAGTTAATTTAAAAATTATTTTTTTATGATCATTTTCAAGGGACAGTACATCTTTAACTCTTAAATGTCAAGTTTATAAAATATTACATATTTCATTTTGAATCTATTTTAATTCAAACAGATGTTAGCATATGGAATGTGTAAATTGAGTGTTGGTAATAAAAACTGATTTTGTGTATTACGTGAATGATGATGAGTTTTACTTTCTGCATTTTTTTATATATAGCCTAATATGCACTGTAAAGTAATAAAATACAATTTTACCATGTATTGTGAAGAAAGTCTTCTGATACAAATCTTATATAATGAATTTAGCAATTGCAATAGGTCAAGTTAGGAACAAAGCGTTACATTATGTATTGTGTCAGACACATTTATAACATTTACTCACAGGAAGCTATATTGCTTCCCAGTCTCATGTGGGAATAGAAATGAATTAGTCTGTTTTTCCATCTAAACTTCCAAACACATGCCAAGGACATTGCAAGGTCACATTTAGAACATCTTCAAAAACTGACATTGTAAGGTCATGTGACATTACATCTTATTCTGATTGGTTGAAGATTTTTCATAATATAGTAATTTAATATAAAAAAAATAGTTAAAATTATATTTAAAATATAGTTTTGATATCTACTATATTATGCAACAGCCAATTAAAAAAAAACACAAAAAAACACCCCACGATAATTGTCATTTGCAAGTCTAATTTTAGCAAAGCAAAATCACAACTGCTAAAAGTCCACACGTATAATGTTAGCAAAATTTACCATCTGATGTGTCTTTTGTAAATACTCCAGCAAGCTGCTGTGGCATACAATATGTACTATATGTAGAAGCTTAATAGACTGCACAGCTGTAGGTGGATGATGTCAACGATTTCATTAATTTTATTTCTTTTCTGTTTTTTGCAGGAGAAAATAACAAATCTTATGCTAGAGTAATGAGGATAATTACTCCCTTGAGTGATTGTTTGACGCAACAGAGAATAACATAAAGTTAGCTTTAGAAATTAGTAACTAAACACTTTTTAACTTTTTGTTGTGAAAGCAAAAAACAAAAAAAAATATTAATTTTGTTCATTATTTAAAGTATAAAACTAGACAGAAAGCAGTTTAATGCACAGATTATGCATGTTTTCTACCAAAATATTTAAGTAAATATTTATGTAAATTTTAATTAGGTAAAGTTTGTTTTCGTTAGCTCAAAAGGGCAGTTTGAACTTTGAATTATTTTTAGTCGTGCAGAATAGTACTTATGTTCGTAGAATTTTAAATTGCTGAACACAAGCAGTAGTACCATAATCATACATGACAATTCTAGAGGCACTCATTGGCGGAATTACGTCCTGTGAAAGCCGATGCTCATGGGAAATCGAAGAATGCCCCAGCATGCAATTTGATCCCCTCCAACAGCTGTGGACAACTGGCGACTTGTAGAGAAGCAACATGTTATCACACTCTTAACCAATCACAGATACCAGTCTGCAGTGTTTCCATGGTTCAACCAATCACAGTTCTTTAATATTTGTATCTTTTTCCTATACAGTACTACAGCTGGCTGTCAGAATTAATTCCATTGGCTGATGCAATATTAAGAATAAATTCCTACAGGATAATTCCATTAGTTTATGGTTATACCAGAGTGATGCAATATATTTTATTAAATGTATAACAACATTATAGTATTTATACTTTATAATTGCAAATTGCATATCCCTTTATTAATGTAATATTAAGATTATTGTACTCATAAAAAATAATTTTAAAGATTTAACAGTAACACATACATACTTGAGACACAGATGAATTTATCTTTATTGATAAATATTATCAGAACACTATATAAATAATCCAGATAGATAGCAATTTAATTACAAACTTATCTATCATCACTGAATCATGATAAGAGAATTATAATTTTTGACTTGAACAAACAACAGGCAACCTGGGGATTGGATGTTTTTACAGTAGGTGTCATTTCACCTGTTACTCTTAGTCCTTCCCTTCACTTTTTGCTGATTTTTCTACTTGTAATCACAATAATAATTTAACTAAATGAAGTAAATAAACTGAAACCCCCCTCCCCCCGTATAAACTTAAAAGCCAAAAAATAAAATATAAAATAAATATATAAATTATTAAATATAGGATATTAAAATTTGAATTGAAAACCCAACAGGTATGAACATTAGAATAAGAAATGTAAGTGTTGTATAGCACCTGACTTACTGCTACTAAGATTATAGCTGAAATTGTAAACAAAACGATGTCAATTAATGAATTAACAATTAATTCTTGTTTACAATGTACCAGATGGAGGTAACCAGATGGAGAGAGCAACAGGTTAAGAAGATAAAGAAAATACTTTAATTGCATTGAGATTTTGGGCAGACAGTAGGGGAGGGTATTAAGTTAATCCAGTGTTGTTTTAGAAATTTAGAGAACAAAGTTTAGTTAGTGGTTAGAACTAGTTACTATGCCATATCACAAACAGTACCTGCCAACTAATTATCTTATTATTTCTCCTATTTAGTATAACTGTCTTTAAATTAATATTAACCGAGCATTTAGAGAAAAAAAAAACTATTCTGATCTGATGTTTTGATAATTTTATTATAGAACTATGCACTAGAGAATAACACCCCCTATTTCAATTTCAAAAGTTCAGATTCCATGCCTAATTTCTAATAATTTTGTAATTTAAATAACTTGAATTTGATTTAAATTATAAAATTTCTGTTCCAAATATTTTTGATATAATTATAGCTATTATTTTCACTTTCTGTTAGTGGTGTTCATTACAAAAATATAGAGAAGCAATTTCAAAATATCAGACATGGAATTAAGCAATTTCTCAGCTGAGTTGGTGGGCGGACATTTCACCTCTTTTGAAAATAAGGTTGAATAGGTGAATTGAGGGTAAACAACCATATGCTCCCCATATGGACGCACTTGCCCAACAGGCTAAGCAATCAGGCAAGGTCAACTGACTGGAATTAAATCATATACAGTTACCAGGTCAGGTCAAGTGTTATTGAGTTCAGAACATACTTATTGCAGTTTCTCTGGGCTCCATATAAGACACAGTAAATATGCTCCCTGGGCATATGGCGCATCAAGTCTTATTTCATAAACAGTAGACCACTGTTTTAGTGTGAGAATGAGCTGTATACAGATAGTAGGAATAGTTCTCTACAAAAAGTAAACATTACATTACATTTAGTAAGGACATTTTGTTCATTTTAAATTGAAATCTTTTATTAGGCCCAATAAAAAATTATTAGTTTATCACCAACAGGCGCATGTCTTCTATGGTACTGGAAAAACATTTTTTTTTTTGAAAAATTTTTAATTTTATTTATTTACTTTTTTCATTTATTTTATTAAATAGTTAGTAGATATTGTTTGCATTATCTAAATCATGTTTTAATTTGAATATGAATGCACCAGCAAACAACCCAAGGGTGATATTTGGCTTTAGCAAAATTAAAAAATTTAAAAAAAAGCCTCCCTCCCTCATCAATTTTCCTGCCCAGATAGGGTGATAAACTAATAATATTTTTTATAGGGTCTTATGTATGCTGCCATACACTTCCTTCTGAGTTTTGCACAAGCATAGGAATCTTGAAAGAGCCAAGTTTGCATTGTTTACTGATCTTATGACCACTGTTAGAACAATAAATGAAACCGGGTTATGTTGCAACTGTTATTTCTTATCAAATGCTTGTCTTGTGCTTAGTTTAGAACTTTGAAGATTACATTGTTATCTTTAGCAGATACAGTATTCATACACTGAACACAATGCCCCCCTGGTCAAAATTCACAAATTCCAGAGTACCTACTCATCATATCTTTAAATGCAAAGGTCAATAAAATGGATTTGTACATAGGGGAATTAAGGGGATGACCTACACAATTATGATACTATATTTCACACCCATGCATTGTTAAAGGTACTAAACATGTAGTAGGTCTATCATGTCTGTGCTTCAAGACTGTAATACTAGTTGGAGCTCTATAAATAGGCCTATATTGATCATTATTATAGGGCCTGCTACAAATATTCCATACTGTAAAGTACTCTGAAATGTGGTCCTACAAATGTGTTAATTACCACAATCAATGAATATCATCAAATTATTTCGAAAAAATGTACATTTCCTGTGATTGTAACAAATGAGTTGAAATACAAAGCTTTCTAGTGGGATTAGGACAGGCTGTTGCCTTTACAAATGGACTCAGCAAACAAACTGCAAACCTCTTACCAGTGAACAAATCAATAGGCTAACAGCTGGTTTACAAAATTCTACACAGTACTTGATTTAATACTAGGCTTAGGTAGGCAACAAGTTTTTTTTAACTGGATTCCATTTTATGACCACTTCTTATCATTTATGTAAACTTATTTTAAATGTATGCTAAAACTAAAAGATGAAATACATTATTCAGGGTTCTAAAATTCAACTGTCTGATTTATGTCACATGACTTAGGAGAAAGTATTCAATCTGTTTCATGTACAAATTTAATGTTCAAAATGAATAAATTTTCTATCAGATACAAGTATCTTACCGATATCAACGCCATAATTATAGCTCTTTTGGATTTTTAAATAAATTCAATCAAATATTTATATAATTTTAAAACAAAATTTATTGACAAAAAAGAAGATTGACGTGAATATTTTAAACACTCATATTTATAAAATGAAAAGACTTAATAGATTTAAATAAAATAGGCAAATATATACTATGCTTATTAGCAGGTTAAACAAATATGATAAATAAAACTATGCTTTGTTATTTTGTAATAATAAACTAGACAGGCACAAACAGTCTCAACTGTCAACTTTTTATGACAAATTTTTTTCCCTCTTGTTTTGAACTACAGAATGAGTACATGTACTGTAATCATTGAGGTAATATACATCCATGCTGTAATCATGGAAGAATAAGTAATGTACAGCAAAAATCTTCCAAAAAATTCTGTACAGGAAGAGATAAATAATAGCCTTCACCAAGGCTGCACTGCTTATCACTCATAACATTTGTAGCAGTAACCAATCAGAATAAAGATACAGCTACTGTTTCCATCTGCAATTCTAGTTAGTAAACTTCCTATGTGATTTATGGGTTATAAAGTTGTCAGCCAATAGGCAGTGGTTGCACTGTACTGTTTCCAAGATTCAAAACAAATGAAACAGGTTCAAAACATTGCATCAGACAATCATACCTTTCTGCACAGTACTTACTGTATTGGATTTTCAATGACATTTACATTAGAAATTAGGGTTGATAATTGAAAACTTAATTTACTGTATGGGTTACAAATTACTTCTACTATTTCACTTACAGTACCATATTCACATTTTTGCCAAATATTAAAAAAAAATTAGTTTCAACCATATTTTAAAAATTTGTAACATTTGTAGTTTGCTTATATACATTTATTTTTTACTTTTTTCCATTTTGTCAATTTTATAAGTTTGCGGGGTAGACTAGTTAGAATCCGATTCTGTGCTCTCAAAAACCAACCGATAATTCACTACCGTGTACTGTAAAGGCCTAGATAAAACCATGATAAAACTAACATTTTGGGAAAGGGTAAGTCAATAATTCCTCCACACATAATAACAATAACTGAAAATACAATTTCATGTTTTTACAACAGATTGTTCACCAATTAATCACATGTTTCTTTTCATGCATTTAAACCTGTAGTAATTGGTTAAAATTGGCGGCAAAAATGAAAAGCCGAGATTTTAACACTGCAAATCAATCTGTCCCACACCTACATGAATCCACTAGGCATGTATCTCGTTGCGTTGGCTCAGGCTCATTGTACAGGACCAATATTTAGCTTGGCATTGCATCAACACGGGATGTCACTGTGGGAATGAACAGCATTTTCTATGGAATATTGATTATCTGGATACACACATGCTTTGCTAAATTGTATTCTCATCATGTAGTCTCCAAAACTTGAGCCAAATCATTGTGAGGTTGTTTGATGTATTTACAAAATACATAAAGATATATAGTGATTTTCAATGCATCACACTTCGAAACAATTTATTTTTCATTAATTTATCCAGTACTTCTGTTGTTGTACATTATATTATAGATCTATAAATAATCTGAACAAAAATAGTGTAAAAAAATAACTTTCCCAATCGAACAGTGGCAAACACTATCTAGACATGGAAAAGTATGGGTGTGCTGACTGGAAAAATGGAGTGTTCACTGATATGAGATAATGTCTACTACAAAAAAAAAAAAAATTATAAAATTTGTTTCAATTAATTGTATTGGCATCTACAAAGTACAAGCTGAAGTTCATCAGTAGGTCATAGGTAAAAGGGGATGTTGACGGAAACATTCCAGTATGGGGTCTTTCAGCTATTAAAATTCTCATGAACTGTAAGGAACATGAAGGTCAATTATTGACAATATAAAGTGAGTCAATTTTGAACCTGTAAAGGCTGTATGTCGAGTATTTATTTGGTAGCACAGTTAATACACTGAGAAAATTATAAACCCTGAAAGCGAACTAATAATTATCTGGTTTCTACTTTATATAGGCTAATATAAATTGGGATGTTTGCAGTTACATTTTTAATCATAACAACCAATGACATGAATATTATGCAAAGATGGATGTGGGTTCACTATCCATTCAGGAGTACCACCCTGGGCTAAACTTCTATTAAGTTAGCTTCCCACTTAATTTACAACAATGACAAACAATATAACATTGACAAGAATTATGGTGGATAATTCAATTTAAGTACTGTATAATGATCTTCCCACATAATTTACATCAAAAATTGCAAGGTTTCTAGTGTCCAATTTTCAGAAACTTGTCGCTTGATTAGTTTCTTTCAGGTTGCCAGTAGACGAAGCCGGCACGCCTTCTTTTGAAAAGAGTCAATTTACAGTGGAAAGTAAAGGTTACTTTTACAGACCGGCAGTTTGGAAAATGCCTCATGAGTTGTTGTAACAGGTACAATGGATGCACAGAGAACAATACCCTGTGTAAAACGCTTAAGACTAAAAAGGGTACACCCAGCCGGATTTTCACGCTAAGTATACCTATTTAAGAAAACCTTAGATTTAATGTATAGCCATCACCGAGTCTATGAGGGCTTAAATCCAATAAGTATGTAGGAATAAAAATCAATAACTACAGCACTGATTCTGTTGAAATGGGTCACTTAGCCAACAAATTATTTGATGTCATTCGCTTGGTATGTTTCAATCTGGCTCTCTGCTGGAACATTTTCAATTCTAGCATAAACCTCGCATGGGGCCGTCTAGTTTCATGAATGAATTACAGACCAAAATACAGTAAACTTTTTTTTTTAAAAAAACAATCCCTTTTTTCAATGAAAGTTAAAAATAATGATGATCTGAAATATTGTTGTCAAAGCCTAAGATTGACAGAATACATTACAAAAAATCATTTCTTTTCTGAAAAAGAAAAGAAATTTGTATGATTCACCAAAAATAATTTCAAATCCTGGACATGAAACTAAACATTATATTCATTTGGCCTAAGACTGGATTTAACATCAAGATGCCACATTGTTAGGAGAGGTTGGATTTTTCTGCCCTGGTAGTTTCCAAACATGCAGTGTTTCTAGACCGATAATTAATCTCAATAGAACTAATTAAACAACGCTGTATGATGCAGAAATTATGGGATTTTGATTCGTATTGCAAAGATAGGTGAGAAAATTGCCAAAGCCATACAACTGATGGATAAAAAAAAAAAAAACAGCAGACACTAATGACTATAAACGGAGGCATAAGTCTAAATCTGTTGTAAATCTGCAGAAAATTATGACACCGTGTTGCCTAGGATAATTGTAAACAAAGTCTGAAAATTCAGACAATAACAATTTAGGAATCAAGAACAGTAAATACAGTATCCTGGCAAATTACTTTGAAAGATTATGAATGCATCATGATATAATTTTTAAGATAATAATTTATGCACATTTTTAAATGTGTAATAATATTATTAGTATTCCAGGTGTTTTCTTGCATTCATGTAGCTGCTAGGCATGTCTCATATGTACAGAAAAACAAGACATTAAAAACCTGTCCATAAATATAATTCAGTATATCAGCATTGCTGTGTAAATGACCGAGCAATCTACAGTAAGCCAGTCATCGGATAGACCACATTCATCAAAATCCTGCCACTGGCAAAAGTGCTTTGCATTCCTGAAAGTTTCTGATGAATTGTGTTATAATATTGTGAATAGTATGCCCTATACAAAAGATGGAAGTTAAAAGAGCTCAAACAAAAAAAAGTCAAATCTTGGGTTGGTCCATTATTACTCATTCAAAGGACAAGCACAACACTTCGTGCCTGGTAGCATGATCAGGAAAATGAAAATTAAACAAAATTCACAATAACAATCTTTCTAACAATACGGATATTGTTATAAAAAAGAATCTTTAGCTTAAAAGCTGTAGTTTCTATTTGTTAATATTATAAAATCAAAATGGATGAACTGGAAATCTTTTGAATAGAATCATTTTTGGGGACTTTACTTATGTGTGTAAGGGGAGATTGAGCAGCATGCAAATATAGGTACAGTATGTATATATACAGTACTCCAGGGGGTAGGGATTCCCTGAATGAAAATACAAGTCTGAATCTTAGACCTTTTATATTTTTTGTGTACAATTGTTTGGAGAAAAAATTCAAGGACTAAATAGGTTTAGAGCAAAATTATGTGAACTATTTGGTTATAAATGAACAGCCTATACTCACCAGATTACCTCCCTTAGTTCTGTTATTAAAATCATGAAGATTCCAAAGCCTGATACCCAGTATCCCCTTCAGATGACCTTTAACCTTAGACCCCCAGGCTTAGTGTGTCAATTCAACAAGAACTTAACACCATCCTTCAAAAACATTTAGATCACTGGATCAGATTACCATATTCTTATTTTTTTGCCAGCTATGATTTTCCATATGGACAACAATAGGTGTAATTATTCTACCAGTACATAAATGATATGATTTCCAGTAGATAGATTATCCTTCGCGTCAAATAAAATGCCCTGGATAGTGAAAACTACCAAAGTACATTATTTAGAATGGCGATGTCTGTAAAAGAAATTCACAGCTCTACTAATTCAATGTATATTCCAATTTTATTGCTTAATAATTAATTATTTAGAATTGGGGAGTTGGGGAAGTGTGAGTAACAAACCCTGGTGGTGCAGTACCTCCCACCCCCAATTGCCGACAGGCACTTGTTGAAAATCCTCTAATGTAATAATAATCAAAGGAGCAGCAAGAAAGAAGTGGACAGTAATTAGAAACAAATATTTTGTGACTTCAAATTGTGGTTAGTATAACTTTCTAATCTTGTGGTATAATAATGGGCCCTGTAACTTACAAACCGTATAATAGGATAGGGCATGGGGATATTATTAATTGTAAGATATATGAATGGGCAAGAATAGTAGACAGGCAATCTGCAAACATGCAGTCAAAATTCTAATCCTACCCTAAAGCTACTTAAGACAGGGGAAGAATTGCTCCCTTCACACATCACTGATTAACTGAATCAAGCGTAGGTATTAGTTATATATCTAGCCTTGATTTACCTTTCTTTTTTACAAAGGTTCTTAACCGAAGAATGCCTTAAAAAGAGGGGTGGCATAATGCATCCAAACAGGGAGATGGAATTCAGGATTGGAATAAAATCTTAATATCATTTTAAAGCCACCCAGGGTTCTATTCATTAGCACCCATATTATTTCCATATAAAAATTCTAATAAATAATATAGGAGGTGAATAACACAGAGTCACCTAAAGTTCACCCAATCACAAGTGGAAATTGTGGTCCACGTTAAATTTGTTTAGTCTGTAAGTGCTGTCTCTATATTTTATTTATGCTTAATGAGGACTCACCTAAAGCATGGCTAAAAGTAACTCAAGAGGGATATTAAACATTAAAGAGTGAGAGTTCCAAAGTATAATATAACAGCATAAAATGTTTTTGGTATAGCTCTTCATTTACATCACCAGATCATAGTGAGAGTGTGTTAGAGGGTGGAGTTTTAAGCTCAAGTTAGAGGAAGATCCAAGTTAGACAGACTAGATGAGCATTTGATGAAAATATTTGTAAATCAGTTGATACTGATACTATGGTAAGTATAAATGAAAATCTAGCAATTATCAACACTTCTTTTGATCAACAATTTTTTTATTCTCTACCTCATCCAGAAATCACAAAAGGATGGAACTGTGGTATCAATGGTTTTGCTGGTCTCAAAATCAAAACAATAATGGTTTTGGTTGGACAATAGACCCTACCTGGAGAGAGCATTGACAAGATAAGGGATTACCTCAACCATCTTACTTTATTGTGAAACCCAGTGCAAACTATTGTTTACATTAGTATAGACTATTCACATATATTTATAGTAGAACTTAAGCAATAAGGTTGCACACACGCCATCTAATTGGTCAAATCAGACTTGATTTGACCCTGAATCGAGATTCTTACTGTGATTACTATACCCAGTTATACAGTCCATTGGGATTTTGATCACTTCGGTGTAAAGCATAGCCACATTCTAAAATCAAACATGTGTATGGTTCAATATGAAGCAACCTACATTCTAAATTCATAAACTGTCTAGGCCTACATAAAAAGTAGTTCCTGTGTTTTTGCCAACATATGTTCAACATTCAAAATGTAAACAAAAATTTGAAGATGGCCGATTATGTTCCTTGGAGAATTCCTGCCAAATTAAGCCTTCACTTGGGATTAATACTAGTATTGTAATGTAATCACAGATTTCAAATAAAACTTGTCTTCCTGAAGTAGACTTCAGATTTCCTGTGAATCCAGACAGGGCCGCCATTTGCTTCCTGTCACATGTTACGATACTACTACTGTATGAGAGTATTGAATGAAATTATTAAAAAAAAAAACAGATGTTCAATTCTACTCCTCTTTATTATTACTAATAACAGCAGGAATATGTTCAGTTAAAATTTCATTGAGGCAAATTTTATCTCATATCACTTGTTATTTATTTTAGGAAGCACTAAATGTTGGCATATTTCTTGTATTATTACAGAAACAAAGATATTGTTAACACTTGGATTATGGTCAGTTAAACATCATAATATCAAGTCTGCATTCTTGCAATAAATCTCTAGTATTATACTAGCATCAACCAAATCATTTAAAAAATTCTCTTGTTGGATCTTAGGATCATGTGATATTTTGACAATAAAACTTAAGAGCTGTTTACAGTGGATAAGTTAGTGGAATGCTGTAAATTGAGTATACAAAGCAAATGGTAGCGATACAGAAGTAATAAGCGTCCCTTTAGCTTGAATACATGAACAAACTCCCAACTACATTTAACGTCTTGCTAGTTGAGTTCCATTCATAAGAAGAAACGTCGCCCACAACCCGAGGACAAAATACCCAGTCAGCCGTAGTTTCGACGATTGTGAATGCATAGGAAACCCTCTGAATGCATCAATGACTTGCAAGAAAACCGTATGTAACCCTGAGTGGGTAAACAACAGAGTAAACTTACCAAAACTATAGAGAATCCTTGTGGGTGTGTCCGTTAAAAGTTAAACACCGTGCCTTAAGTGCATTTCAATTTAAATAACCCAGATAGGTATCGCCCAATTCTTAAATGTCACAGGGTCAAATGAAATACAATAATCGTGGAAGTACCTTCGTAAACTTCATCATAAACTATTATTTCAAACCATGTAGTTGATTATCAAAGTTTAAAGAATATATTTTCAATGAAATTCCACAATAGCACAATATTTTGAAAAGATTTCACAATTAACATTGATTTCTTTCCCCGATTTTTAAAAATGAAACAATTTCCATCGCACTCAAAGTTCAATACAATGTAAGCATGTGGTTATTGCATTATTAGGCAATGGTTTTACATATTGCCTAATAATGGTAAATAAATATTGTCATTATTTGTTAACATCTTTATTGGTAAATTCTCATCTTTACTTTTTATTCCAATTGGGGGACGATTTGATGAATATTCTGGCAACGGTTCTAATATATTGCAATAACCTGTGAAAGTCTATTAATAGTTTATTGAATTACAGTATTGACAAAAATTTCTGTACTATTAAATATACTTATGCTTCTTAAGCTTTTAAAGTGCAACAGACCTAATATAGTAAAACAATTATCAGTAATTCCATAAAAAAAACATTAAAATTTAATTTCAATGTTTTTTTATGGAATAGTTTAACG
>NW_022704992.1:3419844-3423438 GCF_011630105.1 Anneissia japonica | reverse complement strand
AAAGATTATTGTAATATCATTGGTCACAGACCGACAAGTCGGTCTGTGACTAATTTGGTCACAGACCGACTAAAATTAATGTAATAAAAATATGAATAAATAAGTCCAAAAATTTAAATAATCTTGTCAGTGAATGTTAGCCTAATAGCTTCAATAGTTTTATGAATTTCACAATGGTTGAAAGCTGCATGACTTAATAAACCTAAAAAATGTTGTTTTTTTGGGTCACAGACCGACAAAAATATTAAGAAATATTTTTGCCCCGCCTTAATATTTTGTTGTAAATGAATATTACTTTTTGTCACAAAAACTAATAAAATATGTTAAGTTCTCCAATTTAAAATAAAAATGACTGGCATAAATGGCAGTTTGTTAGTTTCTAGAGGCTTTGAAAAAACATGACATTTTCATATTTTTTATATTTTCAAAATTATGTAATTTCAAATTCCTATATATTTTTATACATCCACACAAGAAAAGTTACATCAATGAATCCTAAAAATTCATTTTTTAAGCTTTAGTTTGATATAAAACTTGTTTACATTCCTCAAAGTTGAAAATTTGCTAAATCTGAAAAAAAGTCATGGAATTGCCCTATTACAGAAACAAAGATATTGTTAACACTTGGAATATGGTCAGTTAAACATCATAATATCAAGTCTGCATTCTTGCAATAAATCTCTAGTATTACACTAGCATCAACCAAATCATTTTAAAAATTCTCTTGTTGGATCTTAGGATCATGTGATATTTTGACAATAAAACTTAAGAGCTGTTTACAGTGGATAAGTTAGTGGAATGCTGTAAATTGAGTATACAAAGCAACTGGTAGCGATACAGAAGTAATAAGCGTCCCTTTAGCTTGAATACATGAACAAACTCCCAACTACATTTAACGTCTTGCTAGTTGAGTTCCATTCATAAGAAGAAACTTCGCCCACAACCCGAGGACAAAATACCCAGTCAGCCGTAGTTTTCGACGATTGTGAATGCATAGGAAACCCTCTGAATGCATCAATGACTTGCAAGAAAACCGTAAGTAACCCTGAGTGGGTAAACAACAGAGTAAACTTACCAAAACTATAGAGAATCCTTGTGGGTGTGTCCGTTAAAAGTTAAACACCGTGCATTAAGTGCATTTCAATTTAAATGGGCCAGATAGGAATCGCCCAATTCTTAAATGTCACAGGGTCAAATGAAATACAGTAATCGTGGAAGTACCTTCGTAAACTTCCATCATAAACTATTATTTCAAACCATGTAGTTGATTATCAAAGTTTAAAGAACATATTTTCAATGAAATTCCACAATAGCACAATATTTTGAAAAGATTTCACAATTAACAATTTCTTTCCCCGATTTTTAAAAGTGAAACAATTTCCATCGCACTCAAAGTTCCATACAATGTAAGCACGTGTTTATTGCATTATTAGGCAATGGTTTTACATATTGTCTAATAATGGTAAATAAATATTGTCATTATTTGTTAACATCTTTATAGGTAAATTCTCATCTTTACTTTTTATTCCAATTGGGGGATGATTTGATGAATATTCTGGCAACGGTTCTAATATATTGCAATAACCTGTGAAAGTCTATTAGTAGTTTATTGAATTATTGACAAAATTTCTGTACTATTAAATATACTTATGCTTCTTAAGCATTTGAAGTGCAACAGACCTAATATAGTAAAACAATTATCAGTAATTCCATAAAAAAACATTAAAATTTAATTTCAATGTTTTTTTATGGAATAGTTTAACGTGGTAAGTAGTGACATAAATACAAATATATTAGGATATGAGACTTGCAATATACAAATAAAAACATTGTTCAATCATAATACAAAAAAATATCAGATATTAATATTTCAATATATTTTTCATAAATTTTTTACAGAATGGTTGTTGACACTCACCCCTTGTAATTATGCAGCTATACTATGGGTCTATAAAATTGCAAAACATTGTCAACAAAAAGATTGTTTAGGTGTGGGCCTGTGATAGCCTATGTAAGCATAGACCAGTATCTGGGGCAGCTGCTTAATATCGGTTTGACTTGTGTAGCGAAGCAACATGTTTGCTTTTGATGATACGCCTACCTATCAATTATCATACAGAGAAGTGACAATATTTTACCAACATCTAACTTTAAATCCTAACAATTTAGGATCCCAGTCTATTTCTAACATACATAAAGTCTAAAAATCATTTAAATTAAAGGCGATACATTGGCCAATATCCACAAATAAATACCAACAACATTTTGTAGCGTGAGACAGTTTATCTGTAGTTTCCATATGTTTCCACCCCCTCGTCGACTTATACAATATTAAAATCAGGTTCAAGATACGGTACTTACCACATTGTGAAAAACATCAGAATCGAACAAATAATTGAAATCTGAGTCAATCATATCCATGGGCTTGCTATCGCTGAGCAGGGCCTCCATTTTAGTTTGGGGGTCTGCACAGGGTCTTGGTCAGGTCCAAATCGGTCGGATTCTGGGTGGTGAATCGTTCGTCCACACACTGCCTTCAGTTCGGTCTTCTACTGTCACTTATCTGTAAGCGAATGATCGGTCGAAGTTGGAGGTCAAACGGGGAATCCTAGGGTAAATCCTAGCTGACGCGTTACGAAGCCAATTTAAATCAGTTACGAACAAGTAGTCCAGAAATTTTCAAGATTTATTTTCCAATATGAAAATAAACTGCATGAAATAGGTATATAAATAATTAAATACTCAATCAGAAAATATTGGAACGAAATGAAACATAAATTTGGAGTTTGAAGAAAATATACGACGGCGTAAGACTAACAATGTGACTGTTTACATCCACCGGTAAGTGCCACGTCGCAGTGACTTAGCCAATCAGATTCGAGTTCACATCAACTTGCTATGGTGAGTAGTTTCTCAGCTGTGATCAGGTTGGTGAGTAACTGGCATATGAAAATCTCAGGGAAGCCGTATTTAGTTTATAGCTGAAGAAACAAAACAAACGAGTATGACTTAATGCCTCCACGTTAAGCAGAATGACATCTATAAGTCGGGTATTGCATCACTATTGTTAATCTTCCCAAGTCTTTTATAACATAACAAGCTGTTGCTTGCATCTGATATAATGCGACAAAACAGTGAAGTAAATTTAAATATTTCAATGAGAATTCATTTAACAACAGCTTTTAAAAACACGAACAGTTTGTTAGTGTAGTAATGTAAAGATCTACGTGAATTTTACTGTTTCATTGTGAATTTGTATCAGGAAATTACTTGAATGTTGTTACATAATAATATGATTACAATGGGATGATCGCAACCGATGATAAATTTTCCCCATCTAGGATGTATGGATGACGGAACCAAAGACAAAAGTGTCATTGCTGACATTTTGTTGTTTTAAATAGACCAGGGAACAGTGAAATTAATGTAATGTAATTCCACTGTTCCCTGAATAGACCCATTTCATTATTAAGTTCGCAGTTAATTGGAAATCATCGTCGTAGATTTTGTTGTTACATTAGTTAGTTTTATCCTGTAGTCCTGGGTGTAATGAGACAAGTAAAGGAAACATGAAATGTCTTCCTATATAGAATA
>NW_022704992.1:3366781-3419686 GCF_011630105.1 Anneissia japonica | reverse complement strand
TATGTACATGGTTAATAATTAGAAATTTCATATCACCTTAATAATATGCTACCGGCAATATTATTATTTCATCATCCATTCAAATTTTTAAGTACAGTGCAGCAGGTTGTAGCGTACTATTCAATGCCACAGATGTCGTTATGTCTACTACTCCACTCCAATTGTTAATCATTAATTTTATTCACAAATCTTTTAAGTTAGTGGAACAGCAGGTGATTTACGTACAAGCTTGTAAGGTATATTTCGGCTGAATTTATATAGTTTATTACAAGAATAAAATGACAATCTGTTACGATAGTTAGAGACAGACTCATTTATACAGTGAATTATACACTATTTGTGTAACACACACAAAATACACTTTAGATTTTTGTCTCCTCCCATACAACCACAAATACACTCACCAATTACAAAATGGAATGACACGAAAGGTGTGGATTTTTTTTTTATCGGGAGAGTACTGAAATTGGAAATTTTAGTTGGGCACACACAGTGCACTACAAATTAACGTATAATGGATACAACATATAATAATAATAATAATATGCGCTAAGTTGGACTGAAGGGGAATATTTTTTGTGTTATTTTCCCTTTAACGTTGGTTTTTTAATTGTTGTCTAACTTCTCTGTTGTCTAAGTTCCCCTTAAGGTAGGTTTTAGTAACATAATAAAAATAATAATAATAAAAAAAAACCAATAATAATAATAATAACAATAATAATAATAATAATATTTAATAAATTACAATAATAATGGAGAGGATAAAATTTTTAAAAACCAAAATAAAATTATACCATGTATGATATATAATGTTAATGTTTAAATTTATATAATTACAATATTGAGTAAAATTTATATGAAGTAAGTGTTACACATATTGTGATAAGCATCTTCACCAATCTTCATGTGAGTTATGAATATGTACTCATAACCTGATTCATAATTACATCAAATTATAAATAAAACATAAATTCATGTCTATTGTTAATGGAACACACCACAAAGTAATAAAACTGGACGGAATATGGCTGTTGCCAGAATCTTAAGAAACATTTTGACCCAATAAATACAATATGAAATATAAAATAAATTTAATAAAAATATTCATTGTATATATTTTTTTTGTACAATTTTTATATCTTTAACTAGATGGTCATTTGAAAATATAACAATTTAGCATTTGATTGGAATGGACGGAATTTAATTAGAATTCAATATTAATAATCCAATGCACATATCAGGGCAACACCCCTCTTTATCCAATGGTACTGCGGCATTGATGATGTCACCTCAGCAAAGAACACAAAGTTGGTTGAGTGACCCGTGGTTGATAGAGTACCTTGAAGAGAACAATTACAAATGAAAATTAGTAAATAGTAATGGGAAAAAAAGAAAACATTAAAGATACCATCTGTCATAAAATATGAAGATATCCTTTAAAACATCAATGAAATAATTAAATATTTAATTAAATTAAAGGATAAAATAAGTTATTAACCTAAATGAGAAACAGATCAAACAAATTTCACTGATTCAAAGATTTATCATTACAAATATTTTTTATTTACTACTATACAATTTAATTTGAATTCTTTACTTTGTCTATGTTATTGGCTTTCAATCAATAATAAAATTCAGAAAATATTTTTCTTCACAATGAAAGTTTGGTTTTCCATACAGTTGCTCACCCTATTGGCTACAATCGCCGACAGTTGGGGGGGAAGGTTGAACCTGTTTCAACTTTGCCTGTTTGCAATGCCAATGAATCAGGGTGCATTGTTAGCTGCCCTGACGCAGTCGGGAAGGCACCCTGATTCGTCTGCAACACAATTGGCAAAGTTGAACCAGGTTCAACCTTCCCGACAACTATCGCCAACCGGGTGAGCGATTCTGCGGAAACCGAGCTTTACCAGCCACAGTAAATACCATGCCTATATTCATTCCCTATAGGTTGTCTGGCAGACAATCAAGTATGTATGTAAAACTTTTTGATCTCATTTAAAGTTGATAACTTATTCTATTCTTTCAAATCAAAATCCAACATTATATTTGAATTTTTGAGGGTTATTAGATTATTGTATGACAGACAAGGTACTGGTAGTTTTAAAAAACTCAAAAATTATCAGTAGTAAATGTTATTATAATTTAATTTCTACCTGAGACATGGTCCATTCCTTGAGATTTCAAAATTCTTTGTTCCATATAATCTATGGCTAAGGAATAGCTTCCTTATATGAGGTATTAAACCACTCCGGTTCACCTGATTTATACAAAGTTTTGTCTAGCCAAGGCCAATAAGACAATCATGTTCAAGTTCAAACTCACTGCATTCAGAATAACACAAAAAACGAAACTACAGGACAATGAAAACTACAGGACAATGAAAATAGAAGTTCTTATACTTTGTGGTTTTTATCTCTTGTTCTTTCATCCACTGAGGACTAACCACACGAAACGTAAAAAAAAACAAAACTGCACTGATCTTAGTTATCATGCTAATTATTATTATAAGTATTTTGCTAATTAGATGGTAATTATTATGCTAATTAATACCTATTTAAATTGTCCATTCTACATGACATGTTTGTAATAATTTTAAGTGAGCCTGCATTTTATTAGTCTATGCCTGCCTATTGAAAACAACTTGAGCTTCATTTATTTTTTGATTGGTTGTCAAGCAGGATGTACATTCACATTTACTAAAGTGTATGTTAGAGGGCAAATTAGTAGAGTATTGTATCCTTTGTTAAGACCCTCCCCAGATGGGACTTTTAGCTGATGTAATAACAGTGCATGCACAAAAAAGAACACTATCTAAAAAAAATATGGGATTGTCTCCTGGTTCATTGACCAAATTAATCTAAATTACCTTCTTGATTTTTAACCAGGACAATATTATATACATTTAAATGTTGTCGAGACTTAAAATACCATATGTATTTATTACCCTGATCATTAGATACAGAATCTATAAAACACTAAAGTGCATCCTCATTAGCTGCGTGGGTATTATACCAAGCCCTGCACGTAATGGACTGTTCTGGAGTGTCAATCAAACTTAACAACTGACCAATCATTGCAGGGTCTAGCAAGCATACAGGCTGTCCAACAAATGCACATATTTGCGTATGTTTTACAGGGGTCCTCCCTCCCCCCCAGCACCCTTGAATCCACCACTGATCTGGTTAATGAGCTTTCTTACCAGAAAAAATATTGATTTTTTTTTCTGCACATAGTGATATCCATTGGCATTGACCTCCATGATAAAATCGGGAGATTCTTGCTTGCAGGAGTGCGGGAGGCCGTCCCGATTTCCGAGAGACTCCTGCAAGTTCCGGGAGACTCGGGACCCCTGGTTATAGCGCTTTTGTTTTATGGGACCTAGCAACAATATCCAAGGTGTGGGGCTAAGAAGAAAGGTCCAAACACAGACCAAATACTTTTAAAACATAAATACTGTACATATAAGATAAGATAGGAGTACACATACCAGCTCTTGTGAGAGTCTTGTAGACTGGGCACACGTAAATTCCACTAGTAGGCTGTACTCGGCTAGCTACAGGAATCAGCTGGATGACAGGCATATCTGTGTATAATTCTTTCGGTCGGGATTCGGTTAACTCGTGTTTATGGTGATCCCAGCGAGCGCCCTCTAAATATAAACCTCTTACATAGCAGCCATTTTCCGGTCTTTCTGTTAATTCTGATGAAGCTTCTCTCATAACCTTTGGAAACATTTTGTACAATATACTTGTAATTAACATTCAATAAATTTTTTATATTTCCTTAATTTTATTTGGTTTATGAAAAATAAATAAATGACAACCTCAATAATTCCATTACTTACAAAGTATTCATTGATATAGAAACATTCATAAAACAATGCAAGATTGATTTAATCACAAATACACAAATAAATTATTTAGTACATGAAACTAATGTATTTAAAACCCTCCTTAAAACTTATCTCTTTAATATATAATTCTACACCAATTATATTTTCTAACAGGCACTATACAAATTCTCAATTATTTCATTTCTTTATTTATTTCATGATTTATTATAGAAAAGTAGCATCACTGATCATAATTAAATTATGGACTTAAAATTTATATTTAATTATTCTATAAAATGTTTGTAGGGGTATTGCACAGAAGATAATTATGTTATTCTTTATCGACGAAGAGCCAGAAAAACAGCAATGCAGATTTCCCAAAAAGAATCAATTTTACTATGCTGGGCCCTGCAACATGTATAAATAAAGAGAGAACAAGAAGCTAAAAGAACTCTTGATTGATCTATTGAAACCAACTGAAGAGGATAAAACACTACCTTAAAGTCAAATGTAATGGTATCAATTGAGATGACAGCTCTCCTTGCATAGTTCTGTAAAGTGCCGGTCAAGAAGGCTTGTGGGAAGAAGAACCCGGAGATCCAGAACACACTTGGGATGCCCTTATTTATCCAATCCTGGACAAAATCCATTCTGGTTACCAAGTCAGACACCCAGGACGACAGTGGCTTCAGTGAAGGATATGCCTAGTTGACAAAATTTAAAAGAAATGATTAAAGACTTAGTATTTTTAATTCCTCTTAACAGTTTTTCTGTATTATATTCTTTTTACTATCTTATTTATATATCCTTGATATTGATCGGCAAGATCGTCACATGTAATTTTTAACCTACAAGGCTCAAAATAGAATCTATAAATAGAACATCTATATGTGTGTAAATGAGTAAATAAATAGATAAATATATATGTATATAAACAAATAGGCTTTAAAACTATATATTAAATTAAAAAAATTAAGTAAATAAATGAAGCCCCGCCCCTTGAATATTGTTGCCATGGTCCCAAAAGACGACAGTGTTAAAACATACGGACATATTCCTGTCACTGTTCTGATTGGTTAGTTGTTAAGTTTGATTGACACCCCCAAAAGGTCCATATAAATAATTATATACATTTAATATTTTATTTTAAAAATTTTTTATTATCGGATTCCCTCTCCCGGCATCACCTCCTCACCTGCCTGCCCTTGGCTAACAACAGATATCAGCTCAAACTCACATTTGAAAATAGAAAGTAATTTACATGCATTGAAATCACTACACAGATTTAGGCTTACTCTATTACAGTGTTTGACATTGGTTTGTCATGTGACTTTGTGGGCTCTATTGGGCATGATATTCATATATTGAATAAAATGTTTCAGAATACATATTGGAATATACATTTAAATACATAAACTGACATAAGTAGTTTATAGCATGTAAAAAAACTGAATTCCCTGGCCTTTAGCTCACCCCTAAACTTGAGATAATTCAGAATCTGAAACTAAACTTTGGTTGATTGGACATTACTAACCTTGTTGGCCCACATTGTTGGCACTGTATTATTGAACATTTGGTTAGACATAGTCTCTAGTTCTTCCGACATCACAACTAAGCCTTTCAAAGCTTTCAGGACGTCGTGCAATGCCTTCTGGATTACCACTAACAGACGATTGTATCTGCAAATTAAACCATATGTAAATAAATACCAGTTTTTATTTTATTTTTTATTTTATTTCCAACTAACAGAGTTAAAAACCTCCAATTAAAAGTTGACATCAGATAAGTATAATATAAACACCATTTTTGCTAAATTTGAAATAGAATTTACGATAACCTAGTAACTACCACTGGGGGACTTCCAGAGGCATAGGCATTTCGTGCTACATAGTTACCATGTGTGTGCAGCACGCTCTATTTGCTACTAACTAGCTGCTCAGGCTAGGCTATGCCACTAGAAGTCCTCCACAGAGTTGCGAGACATTGGCGGTGCTGTTTCAAAATACACCCGATAAAATAGTGTATAGATGAAAGAAACAAAAAAAAAACATATAAAATTAAATAAACAAATGAAATAATAAATAAAATAAATACATATATAACCTAAAACATCCCAATCATTTTTTACTTAAAAATGGTTAAACTGTCAAAATGAATGTTGATATCAGTAATACAGAACTTATAGGTATCAGACAAACGCTTAAGTAGACCTCTACACGTCCAAAGGATAGATTTAAAAGCACCCTCTATTTCGGATATGGCTAGGCACATGGAAATTAAATAAAGTAACTAATTCACAATCAAAATCAAACTTTATAGTTTTATAAAGAAAAATCATATCAAAAATCATTCTAGGGTTACTAAGAAGCTCAATTTTATCATAAGCAATCAGTTCATCAATCAGTTTTTTTTCACGTAAAATATTCTTGTGAATATTCAAAACATAATTTACGCAATAATAAAAACAAAAACAGTAATTTTATTAACAATCACAATATCAAAATTCTTTTTTATCGTATTGTATCGTATAGGTTGCGGGAGTCTCCCGAGTTCCCCCGCACTCACACAAGCAAGAAGAATCTCCCAGAAAACAGGTCTCCATAAGTGGCTTCTTCCAAATTCAGACCCCTGGCAGGTTAATAAGTGAACCTTTGAATATTTAATCATTATAATAATAAACATACCTGATGACTTCTTGTATCAACACAGTGTTCATGGACTCCTCGTACCTCACTGGATGTTTCTTAATGACCATTTCAATGTCCACTGCTTTGGGGACAACATCCAAGATCCGTTTTGCCATCTCCTCTATCACCTACAAGAAAAGAGTCACTATCTTACACTATCCTATGGCAAACTTATCGGTGGATGCCATAGCATTGTAAAATATTTCTCATCACATTTCATTTGTTGCATAAACATACTACAGACATTGATAAACTAACCACCTCCTTCCCCCTATAAGCTCTTCAACTTGGTCCCACCACAGCAGAGCACAGCTGTTGTCGTCATCATCACTGCCATTACAATCCTCATTATATCGTTATCGTTATCGTCATCATCATCGTTACTGTTTTTATAATACTATATACACATAATGGTAACAAAACATTTAAGCAATACTTACCTCTTCTCTAGACCGTCCTGATCCTGATGCTGTCTTTGGTTGTAGTTTCAGCAGGCCACTCAGTAGACTAAATGTTTCATTTTGTGCAAATGTGATGTTGGCATTATCATGAAGTCCAAATATCTCAGGGGTATCATTGATGGGCAAGCTCTTGATGTATGAAACATATCCCTGAAATATATAAATTTAACATTTATTAGTAAAATATTAAAGAAATTTATATAGATTTTATGTGAAATATTATGCAAAATCAGTAGGTGAAATAACTTACTATGAGGTTTAATTAAAACAATAATAACATTAATTAATAATAAACAATAATGATAATTAATAGCAATAACATCAATAATAAATAATAATGACCATGTATTTAACATAATATTTTTGTATTGTTATTCTTTAGTCTTGCATATTAACACCCTACACTTTTATTTGCTGTAGAGTATCAAACATTTTACGATTTTATGCAGATTTTAAAGCAAGCTAGAGTGAGGTAACAGAAAAAGATGCTAGTCTATTTCATTTTAAAGATAATGAAAAAAAACCCCTTTAATTTACTTCATTGGATAAATTATTTTTTGCGCAATAAGGCAGTAGACGACAGATGCTTGCCAATCATGCCATGGAGACAGATGTCATAATTCCCATATTCCTGATTGCTGCTTTATATTAGTGTCTTCAGATCAATATTATGAAACTGTATGATAACATTAACATTGATACTAATCTTGGTCTATGTCATTTTTAATTATATCGCAATCTTTCGAAGTCATTCATTCATGATAATGCAAGTAGAACATGAAGAGTTTGCTTATCTATCTATTATTCATTATTCAACCTCATTTAATTAAATGTTTATCCTGTCACATGGTGAATCATCAATCTAGTTTGTGACATGTTGGGAAGCAAGGGGGAGGAAGTGGAATTTTGAGGATGTAGTGAATGTTCAATTTTCAGTAATGACTGTTGTCGTAAAAAAATTGTAATATATTAATTGAATTATTACCACTGGAGGTATTTTTCCATTACAACATCTCTTGTGATTTTACAAAAAAAGTAGGAAATATACATGGTAAAATTCATCATTGGATCGGATTGGATTGAATTGGATTTATTCGGTGTAAACACCAAGGATAGCCCACGAAAGTCTAGAAGAAGACTTATTTCCAGTGGGGTCCTTCTGGTGGTGATTGGGAGGTACACCGGGAGACAATCCCCATAAATGCACACGTGACCAACGGCTTTCATTCGAAAGACGGTGTGCTATTGTAACTTGTATTTCAGCCCTTCAGCTGAAACACAAGGAGAGGCAGCGTTGGGAATTAAACCAGCGACCTAGAGATCTCCACGGTTCAGCGCACACACAGTGGCTACCACCAGATTAGCCGACCGAGCTAAGCTGCTCTCTATCAGTAACACAAACGATCAAAATGACACTCAGTCCTCCCTTCTTGAGTTTTAAATCAGGACCTATCTTTCACAAGGTAGTAAAAAACGATTAACATAAAGCATCTAATAAAAATGCACAATGAATCAGACCCTTTTAGCAGCTGTGTCATCAACAATTTCGTGACTCGTAGTTAAAGTAGATTACTTTTTAGTAAAACTAACTCTGCTGATCCAACAAGAACCCAGCACCTTGAGTGGAAGGTGAGTATTTTAACAAGCTACTGCACCAGTCAAGAGAGCTAAAAACACTTTGTCTGAAGTATTTGAACATCGTGGTATTTCCCAGGGATAAGCATTCTCCAAAGGTTACTGACTGCTGCCATGCCTTGCTCAATCGTCATGCCTTTGTTAATGCACTAGCAACAGATAACATTCATATTCAAGTCTACCAGATAAATAGTAGATAAATAAACTTCATTTTGATAACAAAACAAAGCCCATTTACTCAGCTCAATTTTTAATTATCATGTTATTTCATAAGCCCGGCCTCTAATTAAAGTTATAATTTTTTTTTTTCACTAACTTCTGCCAGTTCTTGGTCAATCATTATGCATTTGTTGATGAACTAGCAAGAGATAACATTCATATACATGTCTACAAGATAAATAGTAGATAAATAAACTTCATTTAATAACAAAACAAAGCACATTTACTCAGCTCAATTTTAAATTATCATGTTCAAAAACCATCTAATAGACAGATTCGGTGATGTTTGTTCATGTGACACAACTTGGGTATACATGAAAAACATTACAGTGCGATAGTATAGGAAAAGATGTTGTTTTCGCAACCATAACATTATCTTTTCCTATACTATCGCACTGTAATGTTTTTCATGTATACCCAAGTTGTGTCACATGAACAAACATCACCGAATCTGTCTATTAGAACCACCCACTGTTAACATGAGAAATAAATGGCTAGGAAAGGCAATATGATTGTTCAAAATAGTGTTTATTTACTTATCCTAGCGTTCTCCTAGGATTGTATACTTTGAAATTTAAGTGATCCTTCATAAACCTTAGTTAGCCCTAACAACGCAGTGCACTTCCAAGACCATATGCATACCTAAACATGCCTAGCCTAACATTTGTCAAAAAATCTCAATTTTTGCAGCCAGATCCTTTACTGCGTTAGCAAACCATGAAGACAAAACTCTCAAGTTCAATTTCCAATCAATTTGGTATAGTTTACTGAGAATTATGATGATCTTTACAGAAATAACAAGGGACAGCCACAATAGCAATCGCCATGTAAAACACTGTTGTGCCAGTCAATTGTTTATATCCAACACCTAAGTTAAGACATGTGACGCCTATTGCCAAATCCCTCTATTGAATTACAACATTTTTTTTTATTTCACTGATTGCCATGCCTTGGTCAATCCATGGTCATTCACAGTGCCTTTGTTTAGCAAGAGATAACACTCATATTAAATTCCATGAGATAAATAGTAGATATAAACTTCATTTGATAAAAAACAAAGCCCATTACTCAGTTCAATTTTAAATTACAGTATCAAGTTTAATATTTCATAAACTTTCATTTTCAGTAGTAAATGTTTCTATTTTAATCCAATAATAGTATTGTGGACAGCTTTTGGTATAAAAAAAAAGAAAAAAAAGGGCTTCATCCTCTTCAAAAAACCTCTGGAAGAGATGCAATAAAAAATTTCTATAACTGTAAGATACACTCATAGTCAAATGTACTGTACTTTCATTTTCCAATATTATGTCTGGCTCATTTGCTACCTTACAAAGTCATCTACTAGTACTGAAGGTTATTTGATGGCAACCTAAACGATTCAGATTTGTTACGAAAAAGCTGGGAACATTATCAGGTGTAGTGGGAGAAGCTCTTTCAGCCTCAAGGGGGTAAGATAACGTGGTGCCCCAGATTAAGCATCACCAACGGTGTAAATATGCTAAACAGGGGGAACCCTTAAAATGAACTAATAACTTCTGGCTCCTAAAAAGAAAAACATCATCAAACCAAAAAAAAATTGGGGAATCTAGCAAGCACAAACATCCACGATACATCTATAGCCAGTGGTGGATCCAGGAAAATAGCCAGTGGTTGATCCAGGAAATTAGCCAATGGTGGATCCAGGAAATAAAAATAGAAAGCCTAGGGTGAGAATTTTACAGATGGCGAGGCAGTTGGGCCTGAGATACAAAATGTATATGTCTATGGAACCTCTAGTTAACCATTTAGCATTCTCAGATTTAAACTGGAATGTAATTATTTTTCCCCATTATTTTTATTAATTTTCACAAATTTAGGGGCTCAAGAAAGCTGTTCCCCCTTAAATCTGCCTATAATAGCAAGGATATTTCACTTATTATAGAAGTTTGTTTTTATTTCAGTCTAGAAAACTCAGACTGAATATAATCCCCATTATTTAAGGCTAGACAAACTGAGAAGGAAATGAGAAAATCCCCCTGAGTGCTGAATCTAAAAGTGTTTGTCACTGTAGCAGTACTTACTACTGTATGATGACAAGTCAAAAATAAACTTCAGAATTAAGTGTGCTGTTTACTATATATTCCATTTTGATCAACAGTACTGGATTGATGGTAAAACGTAGAAATCACTTATATTTTGGTCCATCGGATATCATTTCAATCAAATAATGAGATGACACACATTGTGAATGGTTAATTATTTTTGTTTACTTACATAGAACAAAAAAGCAAAATACTGAATTAAATTTTAATTGTTTTATTTATGTGTAAGGACATGGGAATCAAAATGTTAAACATGTATATAACTCACATTGTGATCCATGGTAGTTGGTATTTGTCTATATATTCCGGATGGGGAGTAGATATGTTCCTCGTTGAGGACGCTCTCGTTGTAGTAATCCTGAAGGATATTCATAATGCATCGCCTATCCTGATCATCTGTCACACGCCCTCCGTAGTTGATATGGCCAGCGGTGTACTTCAACACCTTAAATGGAATAGTGTCATATTCCAGCAGGAACATCTTTAGTTGGCTGATGCAGATACGCATGTCACCTGTGGTGAACTCATACGGGATGTTGAAACCAAGGGCGCCAAACTTGCGCCTCTCAATGTTGACACCATGGAAGAGACATAACGACAATAGCAACGATTTGAATGTACCGGTCTAGTAATACAAGAAAATAAAGCAAATTTAACTGGAGAAGTGAATAAATTTCACCTTAAGTTAGCCGAAAAATTCCTTCTCTAGATTTTTATTGTCATCGTTACTATCGCTACCATCATCATTACTATCACTATCACCTCACACTACCGCCACTATCATCATCAACATTCTATAGGTACATATTGGTAAATTGTACAATCAAGCAGAGAACCTGTCAGGAAAACATAGAAATAAAAGAAGCACACCCATAACAAGTTAACAAAATAATTAGGTGTGGTATATTATCAAGTTGGATTTTGATTTCTGTATTGTATATTTACTATTTTGAACAACACTGGAAATAAATTTACCTTTTTGGTACTTTATTGTGTTTTTATCTATGAATATTATTTTTGAATTCAGAATGAAGAAATAGAAATAAAAATAAAATAAATTTTGGAAACAAAACAACAGGTTAGATTACTTTCTCTCCACACGAGTTCAGGAAATCATCGTTGAGGTTAGCGTAGGCTGAGAGCAGGTTAGCTTTAATGCCTCTTGGAGGCTCAATGGTCATCTTGGAGCTGTTTTGTAGTATGGCTACCGGAAATTTAGGGCTAGGCAGACTAGTCAACCACAACCGGAAATCTCTGTGAACCTGAAAACAAGATATTTATTCAGATTTAATTACGATTTGCTAAGAGGAATGTGAATTGTTTTCTTTTGCTCCCATGAGCACTTGATTTCTAGTCCATTTCCTAGAGTGGCTCTTAGTCTTGTTTTGGGTGATTTCCCTTAAAAAATATTGACTTTTTTAGAATTAATAAATAAAAATGTAAATTACTATTTTAAGCATTTGTTTACAATGTTAAAGTTAATACTAATACTAAATTTTATTACTTGGGTGACACCAAGTAACTTTGAAAATGATTCTACTATTATTATATTTTACCAGTACTACAACATATTATAATGATAAAATAATTAAGGAAAATTAAAAACAATAAAATAACAAGAACAACAATAGTATAACAGTAATATCTTTTTATTAGCGTGTCATTATCTGATTTAGGAAATCATATTACAATAGCATCAACAATATTAACAAAAACATTCTAATACACTATCCATGTCGAATGAGGGTAAAATTAACGTTTAACTAAATCCACTTCCTGTAATTTCCTACTACTTCCTGTAAACCTGGAATCTCCTTAGATGTATGATGATCATTTTAAGGGTCATGACCCCAGGAAGTGCTGGCTGAAGATAGGCTTTGATTGACACATTACCTTGTCAGTGTCAATGTTCTCAATCAATCTCTCAAGCGATGGCATCCAGCTTGGTGACAAGTGACAGTTCTGGAAGAACACCCATTTGCCACGGTCCATGGCACTCCGCATCAGTGCCTCTGCACGTGGACCCTATATAAATGAAAAAAGAAAATTATTAAGTACATCGAAGATGTCCATGAGTATGTGTGGTATATGAAGAGTCAAACCCATATTTTCCTCAATGACCAGTTACTTAAATTATTGGGCACCCTGGTTAAATAGTGCTAATGGCTGCAAGAAGGAAAGGCAAACAAATTTCAACAATGACTGTGATTTATATCTATTTTGTATTCCCTTTACCTGTCCCTGTCCAAGAGATATGGAAGTCAGTTTCTTTGAGAACCTCATTTCCTCTGCAAACTTGTAGAGATCGGCAGCTGGATCTGTGCCAGCTGAGAGGACAAACACAAGAGGTGAGGCTGGAGAAGATTCTTTGAACGCTATCGACAGATCAGCAGTCTGGGGCTCGATAAATTGCTGACCCAGGTGAGTGGCAACAAAATCCTGGTTTATTTTAAATAGAAAAATAAGAAATTTTTTAGATCACAATGCAGAAAGAGATAATGACAAAATACCTCACACAGTGTCATGTGACTATCCTATTCTATGGCTATCACATGACAAGAATTTCACGTCAATGTAACTGTTGAAATTTTAATACCAGTAAAAACAATTGTTAATGACAATTAACAATAAATAATGAATAATGAATTGATAATTGGCTCTTTGAGCCAATGGCTGCCTGTATTCTTCAAAACAGATACTTACACCAGTACTAGTATTACACGTCAATAGAAAAATTTATCTTGTATTTTTTTTAGACCGCTTAACTACAAATAAATTGTCTATGATATCACGAAGGTAGTGAAGATAAAGTCAAATGACAGTATGCTACATACCTGCATAGCATTTGTGACTTTATCCGCCCGGATACATCTCAGGACAAGAACCTTTTGGAAGCTGTCAAGTTTGGTGTTCCAATCGCCAGGCTGGTCCTCACGATGAGGGTCGACACTGTCAAAGATTCTCTTGTACCCCTCAAGGTGGTTGCAGAAGTCTTCAGCAAAGCTCGCAAATGTTTTCTTTTAGGAAATAATGTAAATTGGTATAAATAAAACACCTTAGTACTGATACAAAAGAAAATTAATAATAAAAATTTATTAGTAATGAATTAAGATGCAACTGAAAGTTTACAAGCTAAACTCAGTAATGATTATTCATAAAGATTATATCAATATTTATAGGATAAAATTAGTAATATTCTTATAGCTACAATTAATATTAATGAGATGTAATGAATATTTATAGAAGATGGAGCTCACATAATTAACTAATAGTAATCTGTATCTTACCAGAGATGCTATTGAGAGAATTTCCTTCCACGCTCTCTCTGACAACCATTCTTTAGCAGGGTTCAGGAGCTCCTTTGGAATCGTGGTTCCACCAGACAGCAGGAAGCGCCATTCATCCTGCAAAGCAAGGGCAATATTTGACAAGGTACAATGGTTTGGCATTTTATGAGACTTGTGAAATTTTTTAAAACTCAATTAGTAAATTCTAAGCAATTCAGTTTTTTTTTCTGTAAATTGTGGATATTATTGAAATAAATTAATTAAAAAAAAGGATATATCAAAATTTATTTTAAAAGAATAATAAAGTATAAAGCAATGTACGAAATGTATAACGTAAAAAAATGTATGCTGTAGATTAATTTATTAGAACGCATAGGAGGAGGAATCTAAAGATATACATTATAAATAAATAAACTATAACTTATGCATATTAGTATGATGAATAACATTAGGCAGACAATAGATTAGATAAACAGGATCTGGGAGTGACTGACAGATAATTCAGGCCTCATTAAACACCAGGCAGCGAGTGGGCATGACAACATGCAGACAATTGTATGCATAAAATTTACCATTGTTCAATCATTATTTTAATTTAAATATATTTTAAATTTTGCTTTTAATTCCTATTGTGAAATACTGAAATGTACTTTTATGTCATCAACATGTTTTAATGAAATCCTGATAATTTATTTATTAATTTATGAAAAAATTGATAAGAACATGTGATATATATTTTAGCAATAGTTGTAAATCTTTACCACTTTCATTTTTACTTTACAGGAATTCCTCCATAAAAAATATCGAACATTCAATATGTTTTAAAAAAAACAATACATTAATGCTTTATTAATGCAACAAACTTTGATAGTATCAATTAAAAAATTAATAGTATTAATTAAAAATAACAATATCAATAATAATACTAACAAAAATGATATTAAAATGATAATATAAATAATAATAAAGGTCCAAGTGCTGTCACTTCTATACTAATGCAACTAACCATGTTGATCTTGCCATCATTCTGCATAATTCGTGTACAGAGAAGGAAAGCAAACAGCAACTTGTGTTTCTCAAACAAACTGCGGCATACATTACTATACAAACTGAATGTAAAATAATCATTGATGTTCACAATACGCTGTGCAACATTCTCTGCAAAGAGAAAAAAAAAAATGGTTTCCAGAAATAATAATTTATTTAGAAAAAATAGTACCAGAAATGATGAACGTGAACATTGAGAAGTTGATAGATTAGTAGTAGGCCTAACCTACTGTATTTCCACAAATATTTAAAGACACACAATTAATTTGTTGAATGTTGGAAAAAGCCTACACTATCAAAAATTGATCAAACATTGTCTGACATATAAAAACCTGATGTGAATTTAAAGTAAATGGATTTAAAGTAAATGAAGTACGAAAAAAAGTTAAAAAGAAAATATACAGATAATATTGAAGTTAGGGGTGTTCTAAGCTCCAATAATAAGTAAGTCATACTGCAGTCTTGTTTGTAGCGTTGGTGGTTGTAAAGATAATGTAAAAGGCCGCACCTAGTAGCAGCACATGACCACAATAGAAGTACATACCTGCTCTTTCAGAGTTTGCAATGCCAGACAAGAAGATGTTGATGAACCACTCCAGAGAATACTGGTACATGGGATCAATGTTCGCAAGATCTGTTGTGCAGAAAAACAGCAGCTGGGTACGGACAGACACAGGAATGTACTGTGAACGTGTCTCATCTATTTCACGTTCTGTCTGCTCAGCGACTACCACTTTAGCCTACCAAACAAAAAAAGTATTGTATAATGGTGATAGAAAATGGTGAAAATTCTGTCACTGTTCTTTGTCATCATCATGCTCCTTTTCTGCTCGGTTTGTAATACAAGGAGCACCATCTCTGATTGGTGGATACATGCTTGAAAACTGCTACAGCAGAATATCATAAAATGACCTCTCATTTTTATTAGATTAATTTTTGTGACTGACCTGGATTTCATGTGCTTTGACCTTTGATGCTTCCAGGGTCGCAATGAGGTCAATATCGTCAACAGGGTTGCCCTCTGAGTTGCTAAGTCGTTCAAGAATCTTGTCCTCAATCTCTTTCAGTTCTTGCTTCATCTTAGCATTGCTAACAATCAACTGGTTCTTGGCCTCCTCAAGATCAGGTCGTTCCTCGGCTACTACCAGACCCAACAGTTGATCTTCAAGACCACTAAAGGTTGAAAGGAAAACATGTCAAAATTAATTTTAAAAGATACTGTCTGCTTACGAGTGAAAGTTAAAACAAGACAATTTTCTAAACAAGTAAAAATAAAGTTCCTATTGGTGTCTTTTATTTAGAATGATTTGCTCTAATGACCTATAAATTATAAAAAAAATGTAAAGAGTACTGTAGTTTAGTTTACTAAACTAAAACATATAGAGGGCAGTATCATTTATTAATTTGAGATTGTGATAGTCTGCAAGTGTAATTGATAGCAAACATTTACTGACAGACTTTACATAAAAAAGTGATGATTAAATTTTAAGGTAACTTACCTGGGTGACAAGGTGAAGTTGACAAGTGTTACCTTGGTGGATACCTCAGGTGTGTAATGTGGGTTGGGTAACTTGGTGGTGATGTAAAACTTGAAGTCATCGTGGTAAGGTATGACAGCATCACCTAGTTTGATCACGGTGCTTCCTTGCTGCTTGAATGTCTAAGAAAGAAATCATAGGAAATTTTTATAAATATGTCATCTACATGAAACCAGAGGCAAAGGAAGCATTGTGTGTTATTGTGACAGACACAAGATATAAAGCTTGTTTGCTATTATCAATTCTAGGAGTGAAGGCAGGATCAGGCAACATCTTGTATATGGTGAGTGACTAGTAAGACATTTTTCCCATTGTTTCCACAATCTTCTATAGTACTTTGTCAGAGGAGTTGAATAGCTTGGTGGTTAAGATGTTGTCCTTTCTATCCCAAATATCACTTCCCACCATTACATAAGACTAGATTATATTCTTAATATCAAATTTGTGATCAAGTTGTCATACTTGTCTGAGTAGGATGGGTTCAAGAGCTGGATCAAGTTCCTCTGCGATGTTCTCTAGTAGGCATGGTTTACCAAACCTTACAGCATTCTCAAGGCTTCTTAGGAAGTCCCTATCAGTTAGTTTGATCACATCAATACCATTGTCTTTTTCCTGTTATCAAAGTACAATAATTTAGAAATTTAATCACAGCTGTTTGTTTCTTATACCTATACCTATCAGTTCAATTCAATTTAAACAAAACATAAAAAAAAAAAAAAAAATTACAAATAGTGCCTATTCTAGTTGTAATAACTATTTATCTTGGGGGAGGGTGTGTTAGGTGCTAATAATGCCCTATCCTTAGCAACTATGCATCACAGGGTACAGGGTACTGCCTCTGTAACCATAATCAACATATGTATTTAAAAATTGTAAATATTGGTAGAACAAGAATATCTGTGGCAGACACTAACATAAGGTCAACAGATATGGAATAATATGCTAAGTTCATGGACTAAAAAAGAAAAGATTAATTAGCTTAAGCAGAAAGAAAAGATAAAAAAAGATATCGTAATATTCTACTTACTAGACTCTTGACCCATTTATTAGCCTGTCCTTGTGGGTCAATGAAGAGTGGCCATCTTTGGGAGAACTGAACGATCACACCGTTCTCCACCGAGAGGTTGTCTCGTGGCAGGCCAGCTATTTGCCAAGTACGTATTTTGACCGGGTCACCAAAAGCATTCTGGAAGCTGCAGTCACTTGTGTGAGGTACATGATGGGTATCTAAAGCTCTAATCCATTCTTCAGCCATTGAAAGTCTATATTCACCCTGGAACATGAATATTCATGTTTACACCAACTTTTATCCAATCAGTGAACTCCATTAGCTAAGTGGTAAACTTTATGATTTTTGTAAACACTCTATCCATTATGCTTATTATCCTATTACATATATCTCATTCTAAAACAACTATTAAGAGTAAATGTATATTATATAATTCCCTTATAAAAATGTGTACAAGATAAATGGTACATATAACAATAATTTAGTTACCGTGAATGGACCAAGATATGCAACATAGCCAGCGGAAACGACGACATCACCCACAATGCTGTCAATTATCTCATTCAGTTTTGATACAGATTCTTGCCAACGGTCTTTTTCATCAGCCAAGCCGCCTATCAGCTATATTATTGCAAAAGAAATAGTGAGATAAAGAATCAAAGTATGCAAAATAGACTACTATAAAACATTTTAATACATTTATATGGTTAAAATCATGTTAAATTAATGTAGAACTAATTTATTTTTAGCAAATAATTATGTGAAAGTATAAAATTTTACTGTTGTCTGAACATTATTATCCATGTATCATAGTATTATATCTGCCCCACCATGACAAAAAGAAGCAACTAACATTTTCATCGTTTTGAGTATTAAGGAATAAACATTTGTATTAGCCAGCTCCTATTCTCTTATCACTGTTAATACGATTAGGTCTTTTGTGTATGCAACCATTCATGCGTAAATGGAGCATGATGATTGGTCAGTTTATCCCCTACTTCCTTTTCTGGTGGTTTTTACTGTACTTTTAGACATTAGTCTGTTACTTCCTTTTTTTGTTGCTAATTACTTGTTAATTAGTGAGATTTGAGCATATTCAAATATATCAACATGTTCCAAATTATTAGTTCTTTGATTTTAACTAAAAAACTCATTTTTGAAAAATTGTCAGTTACTTCCTTTTGTCATGGTGGTTGTTCTTGGCTGTGAACCTAATAAACAAGCTATTAAGCTATTGTTCCACTTGACTGACCTTATCAGCTCTTCCCAATCGAGCCTCACACTGTTCACACTTCATCTCCAGCTCCTCTTTCTTGGCGACACAATCCCTGTATTTGGCCTGCAGGGTGGCAATACCATCCTCCACTTCACGTAGCCGGGCACGGGCTTCGTCCAGGATACGCTGCGTGGCGGCAAGATCTGCCTGGGCTATACGCAATTGTTCCTGTAGAAGGTAACAAATAAACATGATAAATTATTATCAAGGATATAGGATGATCATCTACCATTATATATCTTAAGAATCTTCATATTTACATTAGAATCAAAGAAAATGTATTGTCCGCAATACAATAAGGTACAGTTTAAATTTTGATCCCAGTGCTTAAACATTGGGTAAAAGAAATATATAAACAATAAAATTATATTTAAAACATATTAGTGTTTTAGTAGACATTAAACATTGAATATATCTAACGTACAAAAACATTATATTAAGTAGAGCACTTTAAAGATCATTTACTAATAAGCATAACAATATCTTTTTCAGCATTGTATCTTGTGTCAAATGTTGAAGTATATTTTGTACAATATTACAATACTTGAGAATATTAACTCACAAAAACTGAAATTATGGCATAATAATAATAATAATAATAATAATAATAATAATAATAATAATAATAATAATTACAGTATAGTAATATGCATGATGATGATGATGATAACTGCAATGGTAATAATGATAATACTAATAATTAGTAATGATTCAAGACAGTATATAAAAAAGTACAAAATATATAATAACACAAAAATATAACAGTGATGTATATAAAATACAAATTATTAACATATAAAACAGAGAAATAATACTGATCATGATATAATAAATAAAATTATGTTCAGTCTTACTAATCACATGAATAAGAACTGCTTTCCAACTGCACAAATAAATGTAGTATATTTAAATTAGATGTAACAAAGGGAAGACCATATAAGTATACACAACTTGTATATGTTTAATAATAGATTAAAGCATTTATGCTGTTATTGAAAGCTAAAATGTTATACACAGAGAAGGACATTTAAGAAAGGGAAAGGTGTAAATGGGGGGGGGAGGGGTAATAATGTGATAAGTGTGAAGTTATTCATCAATATTCATCCTATTTAATGAGACACAGAGGACATATAAACAAGGGCAAGGTGTAAATGGGGAAGAGTTATAATGTGATAAGTTAGTCCATATTCATCCAATCAAATTATAGCTATAAAGATCATAGCAAATTGCAAGAATTGGTAACACAAGCAATGTAGCACCACAAGTAGCATTCTGATGATGGTGATTACACAAAACTAAGATTAAGATGAGAACTTAGCTGTGAAAATACAATTGTTGGCTTTCATAAAGATCACATTACCGATATGGCTGACTTCACAGCTTCAACATTAATAAATAACATTTGATAGAAAAATATAAATCAAGTACAATTCAGAAAAATAGACATTTTGAGCATTACAGCTTTAATACCTGGTGCTCCAACATGTCCTCCTTAATACAGGTAATGAACCATTGAATGGGCAATTAAATAAGTTATTATGAAAATTAATAGAATAGTTAAAGACAAAAAATGTACACAAACTCAATGAGAAATATAGAAACAATACAAAGAAAATTGAGCAAATGATTTAATAACAATGATTCTACCTTCATGCATAAATTGATTTTTATGAGCTGTGTTAACATGCATGGATTGTGATGAATGGCACTAGCAAATGATTATATTGTAACATACAATAAGATATGCTAAGCATGGACCTACATTTCCATATCTAACTTAAGTGTTTACCAACTTAACAAGTTAAAAAAAATGTCACATTAATATATTTATGATTTGGCAAAAAAATGGAAAAAAATATAATGTTATGTCTTAATAATTTCTTTATAACACTCAAAATCATTTAGCGATAAATGTGCACATACATTTTAAACTGGTATTTTCAAAATGTTATGTTTTAAACACCACAACTCTAGGCTCAAAATGAAGTATATATTACAGAATTCAATCTACTACACCTACCCTCTTAGGTGCAACTGCCTTGGCTACGAAATGGTATTTATGCATAGCTCTAGCCCACTGACAGATGGATGTACACGCTTTGGACACCTTGGCAATGGCAGCAGGTGTGAACTCCTCACTGTCGATGTATGGTTGGATCTTATGAATCACACTGTCTGGTATATTATCCTATGAGAAAAAAAAAAGTATTCATAATATTTATAATTGCTGGTAAAATAGCAATATATTGCTGTTGTAGACACATGCCTCATTAGTTATTATATTTTAAAATTTTACCACAAATCTATACTAATTTGTGGCTGTATTAAAGCACATAATAAACATCATAATTATAAATATTCATAAATGTATAAAAATACAAGTAAAGTCTCGTCACTGTTTAATATTTCAACTCTTGAACATTTATCAAGGTGGGAAAGCATTGATAATTAAATAATAATAATAATAATAATAATAATAATAATAATAATAATAATAATAATAATGTAGTTTTATATAGCGTACATATATAAGATGCTCAGGGCACTTGATATGTGGACTAGAAACTCGACCAATGACTTTCTTCGTCCCTACGGGTCCCTTCGTGTATGTGCTACCCGGTAACCCGGTACCAGCAACTCTTGTCATCCACCACATAATATTAATTATGTAAATGAGCAATTAACCAGCTTCATCTTCTTAATGTAATTTTGCTTTCTGCCATACTTTAACCGAATCTTACCAGATCTCATTATCATTTACTATTATATCCACCACCACTAACACCACCAACAACAGTATGAAGAAAAAAAACAAGTGGTGTGAGAAGAACAATGGTAAATATAAGGATATCAAATTTGATAGTGCCCTCTTCATCAAGTGGCACATGAATATTATTCCTTTCAGACCATGACAATCCAAGCAATTACCAAGCCTCACCTTATCATAAGCAAATAGACTATCCAAAAACTTTCCTGGATCTTGAAGCAAGTTTTTGCCGGGTTCCCAGTAATCGTCCACCTTCGTTCCTGGTTTTTCACCAGGAACTTTCTTTGGTTTTATTCCCTTCATGATGCACACAGCTTCAATCACCATCCTCACACCTGCTGGAGGGCGCTGCATAGCACGTACCTGGTAAACAGATTCAAAGGTAATGTTAGAGGGCACTAATGTACTTCTTGTTAAAGAAAAGGAATCTGAATATGAAAATAAAGGGATTCAAACCTGGGACATTCTGTTGTCTATGCATTAACGGCTCTGATGTCTATGCTGCCGCACATACCAACAGGGCTATTGAGGCTTCATTTGGAATTCAAATCCAATTAAAGCCAATTCACTCCTTTGCAAATGCATATTTGAACAGCACTAGTTCTAGATGCACCACAAATAACAGAGATCAAGCATTCAATATATATTATATATACTATTGATAGATTGTTTCAAGACACTTAAATAAATAATAAGTACATAAATAAAAATAACCATAAAAAAAATAATGCATGTATACAATTATCACATTATGAACATACCTCAACCACATCGGTTCTATTGAGGGATTTCAAGCTTGCGAGTGCAGCATCCAGTGCCGGGAGTGCTTCATTCAAGTCCCTCTGAGCTGAGTCAGCTATAGCCTGGGTCTCCTTAGCTTTAGCTGTTGCCTGTTCCTCCTCCTTCTGCACCACAGCTTTTGTTTCATTAGCTATTACAGTATCCTCTGCGATCTTCTTCATTGTCACCTCTGTCTCCTTAGCCGCCTCCTCCAACATTGGCCTCATCGTTTCTAGCTCCTCTTGCATCTTAGTGACTTCATCTGCTGTGTGTAGCAACTTATCTAGACCAGTTTTCGTCCTGTTTCTTGCTGTTTTCAGGGCGTTCGTCTTGAGACCGATAAGCTTTGAGAAGATGCCAAGCAACTCAAGATAACTGGTGGGAGTGACATAATTATGCCTGGACAACTCCGCAAGGTACTGAATAGACTTATCAGCAACCGACTGATGAATATCAACACACACATTAACCTATAGAAAAAAAAAATACATAAAAACTAATTATATATATCAAACTGTATTTTCATAGGATATAAAATATCTCTAAAATATAATGCAATACTAATTAATATAAAGTATTTTGAGTAACTTAATACAGTATAATGATTCAAATACTTATTAAGTGTATTTTTAAATTTATTTTTGTATTTAAAACATTGTTTCACGATATTACAGCCACAGCGAAAAGCTGAAATAATATAATATTCACATTAAAATGGTACAAAAACAATGATCAAGAAGTCACATTAAAATGGTACAAAACAATAATTAAATAGGTGGCATATCACCAAAAACATCGATGCAAATAAAAAGTAAAATGAATTTTTATTAATTATTTGAAAGTATTGTTTTTTATACTGTTCTTAAAATAATTCTTTTGTAGCACCAGTCTCTCATGCGAGTCTTATCCAGAAACAATTCACTTGTCGCTTTCATGGTCTATGTGTAGTTTTATTATGAGGTGGAGATTTAGGAATTAAATAATTTGAATAATAGTTAAAAAGATCCTTAAAATAAAAAAATACCATACCAATCCTTCATTAATCTCATCATTATCATCCAATTCTGTAATTTCTTTCAAGAAGTTCTGTGCAACAGATCTCAAAGCATCCCTAGGCCACTCGCTGAACCAATCAATTGTACAACAGTTTACCAGCGAAGGGAACTGCCTCAATCGTGCACGGAATATCTCACCGATGGGGCTAATTTAGGGAAGTATAAAAAAACAAATTTATTGAATAACATAGCACATTTTTTTTCACAAAAATTATAGTTTATAATATGAAAATAATGATTCTCATATAAAGTAATATATCAACTATATTGCAAGGTTAATATCATTACTAATTATATATTGTGTTAGTATTATGATATGGTTAGCTTTTGCACAGATGATTCTATATTTATGTATAATCCACAATTATTACCATTTCCAAAATAAATAAAATAATTGTGAATACATCTAGGCCCCCTTACCTCATGCACAGCACAGTGTGTGTATTGCTCTTGACCCGCTTTGTGTAGGCTGAGAACAAATTAGCTTTGGTAGCCTGAAGGCCTGCCTCTTGTACAATAGGTTTCATTGCATTGTATATCTCATCCAACTCATCAAAACCATAGATGTTAGGCACATCTCCAGAATTCAGTATGTTGTTGATGTCTTCTAGGAACGACTCACTCTTAATCTATCATAAAAGGAAAATAAAAATCAAGATTTCTTCTCTTGTGCTTTTGGAGATCACTTATCAAAAAAAATGATGTTTATGATGATTATTTAATTTAAAAAAAATTATTATACCTGGGTGTCACTGAATAGAAATACTATTGGGTTGTTTTCTAAACCAGCTTTCAACATCACTTTCTTCAAGTCGTCCCTCCATTCATTCATGCCATAATTTTTAGACAGCTCTATCTGGAAACAGTCATATTCAGCCCTAGACAACAATAAAAATGCACTTTTTATATTTAGGGTATATGCACTATTAATTAAATTTTATTGGTATTTGTATTATTACATTACCAAAGCAAGATTATGCAGTACTTAGTGGAAGTGCGTATGGAAGTATCATATTAGTAAAGCTCTAAGTTTCCTGGCTTCAGATTGTGAGTCTGGGCTTACGGATTGCTGGAAGAAAGAACATCCAAGTTTTGACTTACATGTGAGCAGCTAGCCTCGTCAAACTCTGTCGCCCACTGCCCCCTACTCCCAGCAACAGAGCATTACCCAGTGGTTGCCTTATGACACGGCTGATACGGCACACATGCTTCACGGCGTCCATGAAGAGTACAAGGCGCATTCGTGCTGTGTTCACCTGGTTGTAATCTTCAAGGTACTCTTCTAAAATGGTTACCATCTAAAATGTAGAAATTTACAGAAATCACAAGTAACGTTGGTAATCAATGACTAAGGTACTTACCAGGGTGAATACACTCCCTGTCTTTCCTTACTAATATTGGATCTAGTCTCAAATATACGAGGAAGCTAAACTGCTGGACATACGATTCATTTACTTTTTGGGTAGGTTGTGCTAAAGGGAGACCAGCCATATAACAGTTTACACAGATATGTATATAAAGAAATAGATTTAATACAATTATACACAGAATTTACTTTTATAATCTTTTAAGCTCTATGATGAGTAACAAGAACTGACTCCAATACGGAGGACAAATATATACCTTAGTGTGATCCATAATCTCTGCATAGATCTTATTGTCAACGTTTGGGATCATGAAATCACCATAGATCAACGGATCACTGTGGACCACCTCTGCTGGGTCTGCTTTAAACGTCTCCACCATTTGTTTAGTGAGCAAATTATCAAACCACTCACGGTCTTCATCGTTCACCAGACGGTCCTTGAACACGCGGCAGTTCTCGTGGAACCACACACGCAGAAGACCAGACAGGTTTTCAATTTTGCTTGCATCAACCATCAACATGCCTGAAATAGAATTGGGTTAATAATGATAATATAAAAAAATACTTAAAAATATGTTTGAGCTGAGCACATAAACACCTGCATGTGAAAATATTTAGTTCCAATTGTCTTCTGAATGAACCTTTAACCTAAGCCCCGCCCCTTGGATATTATTGTTAAGGTCCACAAAACATGTGCACTTGTGGGACAACACGTTTGTTAGTAAGACGCGCACATATTCCTGGCGATGTTCCTATTGGTCAGTTGTTCAGTTTGATTGACACTCAGAAAAGACCTATTCTAGGATGCAATTTGGCAACAGACACACGACAGTCACAAATGATTGAATCTGTTCTACATTCTCATCATTGTGCAAACCAAAAGCTCGCTATTACTTTACCTTGAAACACTTTGGAGAGATCTCTGAGATTGAATGTGTAATGGCTCTTGGCTGGGGTGGGTAGAAGCTGTGTTGTGACGGTCTCGTAGACTTCAATTGATGAGTTCACAAGCTCATGACAGAACTCATTGATAGACTGGTTGTCACCTGTACAATTTTAATTAGAGAAAATAAATCAATAAAAATTAAATTACTTTTTTACTGTTACAGTTGCAAATGTATTTGATAAGTTTGAAATACTAATATTTACATTATATCGAGCCAAATTTTTAGCTGATGAATTGTCAAATTCACAATTGTAGTTTCTATCAAGATGGAAGGAAAGTATACAAAATGCACTAAAAACAGTGGTATCAATATTGTGACAGTATCTGGTTTTTTCATATAATTTTTATAGGCTAGGGATTCAATATTGCCCTCAACTTACCAAGCCAACATCTTAGGATGGTAGAGAAAATACGCGATTTACTGGCATGTTCCATTTCACAGAATGACAGATAGTTGAAATGCCGCATGAGACGTGTTGTAACTGGGTTACGACCGCCACCAGGGGGACCCATAGCGCATACGAAAGTGATGTCAACAAGTTCACGGAATGCACCTGAAATATGTTAATAATTGAATATGTTGAAGAAGTTGTAATAAAGGAAAGTATTAATTATAAAGCATATTATATGTCAAGAGGCATATAAATCCTTTGCAGCATGCCTTCTCACAGGGCATTACATCATGATTGTTAGATTAGATAATTAAATAAATTAAGTAGACCTACATCTTCCAAGATGCATAGAAAAATCATGTGAATTTACAGTAGAACCATCTAACGCACAAACATTACATGGGCCTCACCTATTTGCTTTCTGTCATACCATCCTTTGTGGTCCATCCACTGCCTGAGCAGCTCAATAGGAGGCTGTGCGCCATAGACTTCGAGGGCGGGCATGTTTAAGTCATCTACAAACAAGACAAAGTATTTGCCAAGAGGTGGTCCAAACACACCCTTGCGTCTGTAAAAAACAAAAAAAATAGTCAAGAGGCATACTTTAAATGTCAAAACTCATCAATGCCACTTCAATGTACATTATTTTTATCATAATGTCACTAATTACTAATACACTGGTCATTGGAACAATTAAATGCCTACAGAACACATACAGTACTCAGGTCTTTCAAGTACAGAATATTGCAACTAGTAATCAATGCATTAACATTCTGCTCATTAAGGGACCACATAATTAATATTCTTATATTCTCATATTCTTGTTTTTACATTACTAGGAGAAATTATACTACTCTATTCCAAAAATTTAAAAGCTCATAGCAGAAGGATATGAATATATATTATTTTCATGTTTCAGTGGTGCATAAGGAATTATTTCTTGATCATTTCATTGAAAGTAATGAATACCTCAGCATAACCATGGAGGTATAAATAAATCTCCATGGTACAATAACACCATGGCAAAGTGTCACATTACTGGGCCTTCTTGAATACAACAAACAAGGAGCAGACATACAGTACCTTTTGTCAAGCTTGCTGTCAATGAGATCCTGCGTTTGGTTAGCACTTGTTCTTGCGGAGAATGAGATGAAGTTGCTGAGGAAATCCTTGGGCATACTCTTCAGCAGCTTATCAGCGATGGTCAGTGTTTTACCTGTACCTGTATCACCAACACACAGTACCTGAAGTGCAAAGGTCATGATGAAATAATAAATGGCAAAAGCTATAAGCTATAATGCAAATGCCATGATAAATCAATAGAAAGCAAAGCAAAAAATGAAGTAATATAGAGCAAAGGTCATAGTGTATTAATACAGGCAAAGGTCATAACACTAAATAGTACAAAGGTCACAGTAGATTCACTACTTTCAAACCTCTCCTGGGAGGTGATAAAAAGTACTATGAATCATTTATACTTTGTTTTATTCTTTAGTCACATTGTCCAATGAGCTATATTATTTTATTATTTTCAGTGCAAATACTTACCTGTTTCTTGTTGACAAGTAAAGTCTCAATAAGCCATGATCCTCGTACAGTGTCTGGCGTGGGGACAATGATGTCAGCATATGGCGTTTCTGGCGAAATCTTACATTGAGCAACGCCGTCCATCCAATCAACCCAGCGAATCTGAAAATTATGAATAAATTAAAATTAATCAGTAATAACCAAAAGCAAATAAAAACATTTGTAAATATTTAAATATTGTTTAAACGAAATATAACTATAGCATTTGTGTTTTTATTGTTATTATTTGGAGAGGAAAATGGAAATAAATTATATAACTATATAGTACAACCCCTCCTTTGGGACACCCATATTAAGGGGACACATTTTCAGTCAAACATGCTACTTCATATCTTGTAACACAACAGCCAACCCATATTCAGGGGACATTCTAATATTAAGGGGACACATTTTTGGTCTCGAATACCTTTAATAGGTATTCTTCTGTAATTGGGATTTTTTCTGAATAATTCTTATGGAGACCATACTTCTATAAACTTAGTGAAAAATGAGTTCTTCAGAGAAATCTATTCATACTCATCCTAAAATAATAGATTAGCTTTTAATATATGAATTGTCTGAGTATCATTAATAGCCTAAAATAAAGCCTGTGCCCTTGTTTCTAAACTGCCTGATGGTGATTTGGTGATCTCGATATTGCTAGTGCTTGGCCCAAGGAGGGCCCATTATCTGGTCTATTATATAGCTTGGCTCTTTCTGCTTTCAGCTCTATCTGATATATAGCTAGGCTCTGCTTCCAGTACAATCTGGTCTATCTAGGATCTCAATCATTCCTGTTGGCAATTGCTAAGCTCTGCCTCATTTTTGGTCTATTGCTAGGCTATCTGTCTATTGCTAGGCCTCTGATTCTAACCTCATCAAGTTCTATAACTATTTTCTGAAATGAATACGCTTCAGGAATCTGAAATTAAAACACAATTAATGTCAAATTCTTGGACAGCAAAATAGCACTCCTAACAAGGCCCAATAAAATGCATTTCATTGCAAAGCTTAGAGGGAATAATGATGTAAACTGACTGTTCTAGGGGCTTATATAAGATAAACTTAATCATCCCTGCATCTAAGTCATTTGAAAGTCATTAAAAAATATATACTATATTAACAAATTAGGTTTTTTTCCCCCAAAATATTATATTTCCTATAAAACATTTTTTTAAATACAGTTAGTTTTTACAAACTTTACTTTTAATAAATAATAACTTAACAAATTTTCAGATTTATTCAGCTATATTTAGTGTGCTATGACTTTGTGATATGCATTACCTCTTTCTTCTTGTCTGCATCACCTTCATCTTCTTCGTCATCTCCCTTGGAAAATTTAGTTACACCACCATCATCCAATTTGTAATCGTAAACCAAGTGATCAGGTGGAAACAGTATTTTCACCTTTAGGAATTGAATGAAATGGTAAGTATCATTGATGCATATATTTTGTTGGGATTGTCACTTCTGAGATATCCATAAAACTGAAGCACGCTGTGTAAAATATGACCTACTGTAGGTCTAGTAGGCCTAGGGCCATGTGGCACCTTAAACTACTGAAAAACTAGACGGTGGTGCTGGCTGGCTATTCCTTTCCTGCAGTAATGGTTAGCTGGGCTACTTCAGAATTTTAGTTTACTAAACTACAATTTATATTAATTTATATGTACGTGCATAAAACCCACAGCATTTTGAACTATAAATACAATTCTATTACTATTTATTTATTTATTCCACACACAGTTTCTTTAAAATTTATTATCTGCTGAAGAAATAATACACATACATTTTCTTTTTTCATCTTTTCTCTCAACCAATCGCTAAATTTCCTCCTGCTATCTCCATCAATGGTACCACCTATGCTCCATATCAATGAGAAGATGAACCAAGGCTCAATCAGTTCCTCAATACGCATCAGACTCTCGGCAGGCAGAGGCCTATCACCCTAAAAAAAAAATTTCATTCTTAATGAAATATAAACAATTGTTTTTGTTCAAATTGTATAGAGAGGAAAAAACATAATTTATGAAAAGAATAAGAATTGAAATAAATAAATAACAAGTAATTTAATCAATTTCCATTCAAATTTTGACATTTTTCTTCTTGTATTTTGCCTAATCTTCAATATATTTTGCCAAACCTTCAAAAAATTATTTTTAAAAATCGATTCTTGTATATCTCTTATCTCAATCATAGCAAACAAAAAATACTAAGACAACATTGTCAATTATTTTTTAAGGGTGTGTTAGTAAAAAGAACAATTACAATCGTTGGTACATTTAAATGACAGCAAATCTAATTTGTGATAAGGGGCAATGTGAAAAGGTCCTCTTTTAAATATTTAATAAAAAGATGATATATTCAATCAAGCTCCTCATCTGCTCTAATACCAAGGTGAGGACTTTTGTGGTGATACTCCTCCACTAAACTCTGAGACTAAACTACAATGTTCTTTAAAAAAATACACATGGTTGATGATGTGGTAAAACAAAATATGTCGCTCAATCACAATGACATTTGATAATCATGGTTGGTTGTTTAGCATTTTTCTTCTTTTGCTTTTTCTGAATTCTAGGTTCAGTACCAACAATCTACACACATGTTGGTTAACAAAACAATAACCATGGGACTAAAATCCTGGTGAACATATCAATCAAAACTTGAAATGTGGTCTTTTGGAACCTCTTACAAGTATTTTGAGCTCCATCTTGGTAAAAAATATCAATTCTAGATTTCCTAGATTGGGCAACACAGAGTTTTTCTTGGTCTCATAAAAGCCTAAACGCTGTGGGAATCTATATTTCAGTATGTGACAAAATAATGATATGAAATACTGTCAAAGAAATCTATGATTTTTGTAATGAAAGTACTAAAAGATGATAAAATATCTTCAACCTATACATCTACAGAGGGTGGTGATTTGTATGTAAGAAACTACCAAATAATAAACCTATATGAATGGACACACAGTAGATATAACCATGAGGCTATTCCATGATATAACCTAAAGGAACCTGGAGATCTAATATTGTTCACACATATCATCAATTGCCACAATGCATCCTGGGAGAAGTAGACTTTAAATTCACGAGAGTAGACCTTTTATACCTTTAAAGCATATGCCTTTGTGAGGCAAAAATGGTGGAAATAACATTATGTGTTTTAAATCAACATTTTCAATATGGAAAGATAAATACATATTGAAAGGAATATTTATATGGGAATTATACTTCTGGAAAAATTTGAAAAATGCACTGTGATAAACAATGACATGTAATTCTCTATGTGGGTACAAATATGACCTAAAATCAATTCATTTATCAATTAAATATCACAGCAGTGTAGTAGAACACACACACAACAAAAAGACGTGAGGGGCGCAAGAAGCAAAAAATATTCTAAAGGTAATGTTTAAAATGGGTGAACATGCCAATATGCATTACTGTTTTTCTTACCCTTTGTTCCTATAGAAATACACAACCATTGCAAGGAAAAGACAAATACAAAAACAAATAGCATTAAACACAGTATACTTTGTGCAGCAAAGGGGAATTAAGGTATTATAACAACAGGAAATCCACATAGCAACAGTTGCCATATTTTCTAAATGTACCATATCTTATTGGGCCATATTTTTTTATCACTTACTGATATTAAAAAGTATTCTTATCTGTGGCCGAGCTTTATAAACAAAAATCACTGCAAACTATAACAAATGTTAATTGCTTAAGAAAATTTGGAAACCTCCCAACCCCAAATGTACACTCTAGAGGTAAATAACTGTATCCATCTCGTAAAAACAGAAAATGCTGGTTTTATACCGGTCATTCAGCACATAATACTGGCGTCAATCATTACAACAGACAATAACAATAATTGATCAGCAAATAAAAAATTCTTTATATTCACACTTTTAAACAAATTAATTATTATCAAAATGCACACAAAATTAATTCAATGGTTATAAAATAAAAATTCAAGCCACTTAGAAGATCTAAGTATTGCTTTGAAAGGTTGTTATTGCCACGGCAACACAAGACAGATGTGCACTGGATTCACTTACTGCACTCATTGCCCTGCCACTGTCCTGTGTCGAAGTTCATGCAATTATTTCAAATAATAATAAGTAAGACACATGCAATGCAGGATAAAGAAACACAAAGAATGCGAATATAATATTTGGTTATGAAGAAGAAACATGAGAATGTATTAATCACCATCATCCTCATTACCATTATTATTGGCACTAACATTCATCACCATCATTACTATCACCACCAAAATTAGCATAACAATAATTAACCACCCCTTTTACCATCATTAATATTACAATCACCACTACCCTCATCAACATTACCACTATTTATTACCACCATCACCACCACTACTGGCATCACCATCATCAACATTACTCATTATCTCTACCACTACTATACTATCGCCATCACCTTCATCATTGCCATCACCACTGCTACTACTATCATCTATTGCGATCATCCTTTCTATCACCATCACTACATTACCATCACACTATCACCATCACCACCTTCATTAGCATCCCTATCATTAATGTGCTAAAAAACCTTATTAAAAATACATATGCATCAAAGTATTTTAAAGATATTGGTCAAAAAAGTAGTCTTCAGATTTGTACAATGACTTACCTCTTTTGGTACAAAAGGTTTAAAGAAACAATCCATGAGTCTAGTCAAGCTCAACGTCAGGTTGCTGTCAATGTTGCCAACGATCTCTTTACAATTTGTACGAATAAAACCAATAGAATCCTGAAAACATGGTTGACCAAAAGGTTAAATACTTTATTACTAATGTTGATATCTATATTTATACAAAGGTAAAAAGTTTTCAAAAGGTATATAGAATAACGTGTTACTATGCGCTCAAAGGATAAACTCATCCCCGCAACTTGCTACTCTCAAAGGGTCCCATCATGTCAGGTGCAGCCTATAGGCGCTTTCATCAAGTCAGTGGTCAGACCCAAACACAAGGATGTTTTAGGTTCCTTAAAGTGCATATAATAGAGTGTACACAGGGTACACTACAGTTTATTGTCCTAATTTGATAAATGTTCCACCACCAGAACCATTGAACAAGCCTGCAGTGCCAATGGGTTTCAATGTTTATAAATACAAAAATTTATGTCCACAAATGGATGACCAATCATGTGTTTGTAAGAAGTGGTGCAACTTTGACTAACCTCAAGAAACTTGGTAAACAGATCTGCTAATGTGTCCTTGTATGGGTAGATAGCATCGGGCAGCTTCTTCAGCCAGCATTCAGTGAAGGGGCTGAGGCCTAGGATGCTAGGCTCAATGTAAACCATACCACATCGACTGACAGTAGCAGGCGATGCAACAGCTAAATCAGCTACTTCAAACACCATCCTTTGAAACTATGATGAGGAAAAAGAATTAGCGCAAGAAAATTACTCAACAAATTGACAAACTAACATAAACAAATCTACTTTGCTTTCAACAACTCATTTACAACAAAAGCAATTACCATTAATACCCCAAATGCACTACAGATCAGTTAATAATATTAATAAGAGTGAAGATATTTTATAATAAAATGTACTTTAGGTTATAGACAGAAAAACTGACTAACTGTACCTCTGTTAACTTTATAATTTCACCACTACTCAAGCACAGTTTCTTGTTATCATCCAGAACTGTGTTCATGTTCTCAATCCAAACAGCATCCACAGGGCCATCAAATATGTACCAACGGGCATCTTCATCCTGCTTGGCTGAGCCCATGCGAATCAATGACGACAGAATACCATCAGTCCTGAAAATCAGAAATAAATATAGAAATTTCAACCTGGTTATTACTTCCTGAATGCGAGTTTTCCTGATAGATAAAAATATTGAGTGATTGAAATTTTTAATGACCCAAAAATTAATAACCACATTGCATCATTCATCTCCCCTAGCAACAGTAACTAACATACCATTCATGAGTCAGCAAATCAAATTCACCGTACAGCTGCCCCATGGTGATACTCTTGGGGTTCAATATAAAGGTATGAACGGTCTCATAAACACCGCCCCCTACAGCTGGCTCTCCTTTGAGGGACGTGAGAGACCGTTTCAACACCTCGTAGCACTTGGTTTTGCCCGACCCGGCCGGACCGACCAACATGAGACCATGTCTAACGACCGTTGTTTCATATAGCTGGATACATTTTGTGATGAATCCATCAACGTCTTTCAAGTCCATCTTGAAACATGTGCTCCTCAGCGCGGCATCCAGCGCACCATAATCTATTGGTTCCTCTCTTAAATTAAGAAAAGTTAAAATTTATAAAACAAATAAATATTAATGAATTTTCACAACTGAAGTAAGTCAAGTAAAACAAACTGGATACTATATCATGAATATTCTCAGCCAACCAGTTAAAGTTTAATAGCTAATCGGAAAACCGTATACAGTAATGCCTTATAGCAGCTTAGTTCAGTCGGCTAATCTGGTGGTAGCCACTGTGTGTGCGCTGAACCGTGGAGATCTCTAGGTCCCCGGTTCAATTCCCATTGTTGCCTCTGCTTTTGTTTCAGCTGGAGGGCTAAAATACATGTTACAATAGCGCACCGTCTATCGGATGAGACATTTAAGCCATTGGTCTGTGTGCATTTATGGCCCATGTGCATGTTAAAGAACGCAGTACAATCTTCAGAAAAGAGTAGGGGATTGTCTCCCGGTGTACCTCCCAATCACCACCAGAAGGACCCCACTGGAAATAAGTCTTCTTCTAGACTTTTGTGGGTTATCCTTGGTGTTTACACCGAATAAATCCAAACCAATCGAATCCAAGTCTTTTGTGTTGATTCTAACCACTTCCGTATTTCTTTATAAAAAAAAAAATTCTTACTTGATTTTTGGGAAAAGATCAGAAACAATGCCGTTGAACAGCTTTAAATCATCTTGCAAGAACTTGGGAACATTAACATCACGGATAGCTCTCAACACTATCAATTCCTAAAGAAAACATGAAATCAATTTTAATTGTTAATTGTGTACATTTTGAAATTACACAAACCAATTCTAATCTTTGTGCAAACCTGTATATCTGTACACAAGAATTTCAATAGGCTTAAACATTTTGTAGGTAGAGATTATTTTTATAAATCTTATAAAATACCTCATTCATTTCTGGATTTTCTCTCTTCAGATTTCCAGCTGCAGAAATAACAGTCTTCACAGCTCTCATACCAAAATCATAATGATCCTAAAACAAAGTTTTTTATATTGATTTTAGTTCCATGTTTAATCAAATCATAGATTCAAAATATACAACAAAGGTAATCATTTTCAAGCTTTTAATAATTTTATTCAATTTATTTACTTGTGAACTGAGCTGTTCTGATGACAATTTGAAAGTAGTTGTGATTTTCTTAGCCAGAACTTTAGCGTCACTGAATCCATACGAGTATAGCGAAATCTCGGCAATCATGGCGTAATCAGGGACCATCATAGCAACTGGACGGAACAAGGCCTAGAGAAAACACGCACAAATATAAGTTACTGTACATTTATTACTGATCTGACGGAGGAGGCCCCAGCAATGCAGTTACAGTTACCCACTTTCAAATAATTATTTTTTTCAATAAATAAATAGGTAGAAATAAATATTATTTAAATTTAATCATTGCACAATTGGGGTTCAATTGTACCAGGCAAGGTAAAAGAAAGGCTCGGCATGTAAGATAGATAACAAATTTTGATAGTTTTACCTTTAGGTTATCTGGGAGTTCTGTACGACCAGCATAGCCAGGGTTCATGGTAATGAAGACGGCACAAGAGCTCTTGAGGGCGATCTCCACACCCTCAAACATGAAACGATCCACCTATCAATAAAAAAAAAAATATCAAGAGATGAAATATAATAAATGTAATATATAACAAAATAAAGTTTATAAACTTTTCTTTCCCAACATTAACATACCTTTTGTTGTTGAGCCTTTTGGATGGTAGTAATCTGCTGGGCTACTACAGACAACACTTCAATGTCGATACGGTTGAACTCATCAAAGCAGGCCCAGGCACCGGAGCTGGCAAGGCCTTTCAAGAACTTACCCATGGCCATGAAATCGAGCTGATCAGAGCAGTTGAATACCACTGTTTGGATGGCTAGAGCCTTGCCAAGATCCTATAACAAACATAGTAATTGGTCAAATCAATGAATAATGTGATTGGTCAAATAGTGATTTGTAACATCAATGACGATTTTAATAGGTCATGTTAATAAAAAATATAATTGGTAGATTGGAACTAGACGATGATGATTTACCATTTGAACTTTTTCAATTAGAATACACAATTATGAAATAAATTTGATTAAACTTTGACCTATTATACCTTAGTGGTTTCAGTCTTTCCTGTTCCAGCAGGGCCTGCTGGGGCGCCACCAAACTTGAGATGAAGGGCACCGGTAAGCGTTAGGTAACAACGATCAGTTAACGGGGTAATGACCAGTCGGCCTGAGTTTCCCAGGTATTCATAGCCATACTCAAACTCCGCATTAACAGCACGTACATACAAGTTGTTTTCAATCCAATAATATCTAGTATAAAAAAAAAATGGAGCATTTATTTTGTGTACTAGCATAGCACTGTTTCATTAGCAACTCAAAATGGAGAGGAGGGCAATCGATGCAGCACTTACGATCTGGGCTCTAAACCTTCAGTTACTGGGACTTGAGCATCACGCTGTGCACTTTGCTTGTATTTTTGGGTAAGGCATTTAGTAATAATAATAATAATAATTTCAAGCACTTAGTAATTTCATTCTGTTTATTTACTTGTGAACTGAGCTGTTCTGATAACAGTTTGAAGGTTTGGATTGAATTAAACGCCTATGGAACAGAAACTCAAGCTCCCTGGGAGAGTATTCCATAACTGTGCAGCAGCTAAATCAGTGCATTTTGGCATTTATCCCTACCACGTACCCATTTATAACACTCCTGGGTGGAGAGAAGCAATGCAGATAAAGTGTCTTGCCCAAGGACACAAGTGCACAGCAAGGGATTGAAAATTCGTCCTCATGGTTGGGAAACCAAACTGTTCCCTCTGCACCAAACCACTTCCACTTGTGTTTCTCCACCCATGAGTATAAATGGGCATCTGCTAGGAAGGATCTAATATTACAGAATTGGTTGGGTATATAATGTATAGCAATACTACTGTAGGTATACAGGGAGCGGAGCAGATAAAACTGCATTCCATATAAGTATTTAAAAAAAAAAAAAAACAGTAATTATTTCAATTGACTTAAAATTACCTGAGCTGGCTGATCCACTCAAAGTCATTCAAATTGCTGACTCCTTCCAGGCACATGGTGCCAACCACATCCCTAGCATGGACTTCTATCACAATCAATGCTGACATCATCATACGTTCTAGTTTGGAGAGTTTACCACGGACAAGGTTGACTAAATCATTGATCTAAGGAATTTAAAAACAAATATTTATTTTAACATCATCAATAGTTGAACCAATGTCTGCTGAGTTTCCCTTTACAGAACTTGCATAAAAAATAATGGAATTGTCCAGATCCACTATAATAGATATTCCCAACTCATTTCAACTACTATTTGTTTTAACCTTCTCCATCAGACAATTCCATTATTGTTTAGGTAACTTCAGCAAAGGAGAAGTTAGCATAGCTGTATTGGTATTCACAAAACTAGGCTAAACAAATCATACTGAAATTGGTTACTAGTTTCAGACAATTTTTAAAATTAACATGGAGGGCACCATTCATTGGAAAAGTTGGTATCTATCTTACCTGCTGCTTGAGCACCTCATGTAGTTCTGGAAGTGAATTTGCCTTGATAGCATCTTCCACCATCTTGGTCCAGTACACTTGACAAGTAGCGATGACAATTTGACCTGGCCAATCCAACACCCATTTTGTCCTTTCCTCCTGTAAATTTACCAAAATAACATATCAACCACACTGGAAAAACCCTATTCCATACCTGCTGCTGAATGAGTTTGTTTGAAAGGATCAATGGATATTAAATATGAGGAGTAAATTGTTCTTACTTCTGCATATTTTTTGATAGATTCACCAAGTACTTGCTTCAGACTGTCTCTCATCACCCGTTCCACCTCCAGCAACCAGTCCTCTACGTTTCCATTGGGATAGAGAGGTTCACAGAATGGTACCATTTCACCCTCACCTGAGAACATCTGGCTTATCTTTAGATCATCTTCAAATCGTAACTGTAAAAATTACAAAAGAATATTTAAACTTCAATGTTATTTTGTATTCAGAATTTTTTTAAAAATTAAAAAAATAAACATTATTAAAAATTAATATATAGAAAGTAACAAATATCTTATATCTGTCAAACATTCTTGGTGAGTGTAGTCCATCCAGCAAAAGGTAGTCATAGAGGACCTCATTCTGCATGGCACACTCAAGTAAACTGTAAGAATCTGCATCCCACAAGTTGTGTGCTCGGGACTATTAGAGCTATGCTATGTTATTTCATATAAAAACACATTTAATATAGGAAAAGACATTAATTGTTTGATCATACATGTCTGAAACAATTACAGACAAGAATTGGAGTAACCTGTTTTTAAGATCAAAATCACATGCATAGTATATATGATCCATCAAAGCATGAAACTTTAAAAGAAAAGGAAGTTGGTCAACAGAACATTTTACAGAGACAGATGAGGCATGTTGTGGCAAAATGGCTAAGTTGTAGCAAAAATTGAAATTCAAGTTATTGGTATTTTCAGATACCTGAGTATATGATCTTTAAAATGAGGGGTCATTCATTCAAATTGGACATTTCAAGCCTAAGTTATTGAAAAGTGAATGTACAGTACTCTTAGAGTCAAGATAAACATGATTTTGAGTACAGTGGAAACCCTCATTTACGAACCCCGATTTTACGAATTCCCGATTTTACGAACGTAAGATAAAGGAGATGACGTCATAAAAATTTAAGTGAAAGATAAAAAAAAAAAAAGTCTGCTCGAATTGTAACTGTTATACAGCACAACACACCATACTATACAGTACTATGTAATTCTCAAGTGAAGGAGGCCCTCTAACGGGCCTCTTCAAAGTCAGTGTTTTTTATGGCTTCACACATGTGCATGCGACAAATTTTACTTCTCCATTTTCAGCTTTAAAAGTCAACATAGTGCTTGATTGTTTTATTGAATGATCAATATATATAATAAACAAGTATCTATGGAAGTTGTGTTGGAGTAAAATCCACAATCTAGGTATTTAAGAAGGTAAAATTGTCGGGCCTAGAGTGGGATCAGAATGCTTAGAAGCTGCCTACTGTGGGGCCTAGGCCCCCTTAGACTTAGCTGCGTTGGCCTGTAGGCCTAGTTTATGCCCATGTAAGTAGTACCAGTGCAAATATATAGGAATTTGGGTAAACCCCGATTTCACGAATACCCGCATTTACGAACAGCTCTGCCCGTGCCGTACGTAAATGAGGGGTTCTACTGTAATTGCCTTTCAAAGTTATTTGTGCATACATTGTTTAATAGAAAGAACTATGAAAAATAACGTTAATAAACAATTTGTTAACCACTTCCAGAACTAATACTTTAAAACATGATTAATAAGACATTAAACTGTTGATCCATAGTGAAAAACAAATTTGGATTTTTAGGCAATTTTTTGAGCTCCCATATTTTATAGCTCATTTACTCAATACTGTGGACTGTGCGACAACTTAACCATTTTGCCACAACATGCCTCAGATGTTGAGCACCTTAACTATAGCATCACTCTTGGCATACCTGACAATGCACTTACCCTAGCAATATTCTCAAAACATTTCCTCAAATGTGGCTGGACTGCTGTAGGATCTTTTGTCTGTGAGAGGATCTCCAACAGTTCATCATCGGACAAGAAGTAGAATCGTGGGAAGGCAGCCCGCTTTGTCTCCAGGTACTCGCTCAGTCCCTTCTGAACCTGATCTAGAAGCTTGTTGCATTCTTTGAGGTTCTCCAGAAGCCTTGCATCTGCACACAGAGAAATGACCTTCAGGGGAAAAAAATACTTTCTAACATGTACCCAGTATATTCTTCCAAGAAATTATTTCCAATAAATGTACACAGGTTGAATAGTAACCATTTGTTATTATTACTTTTCCATTTGATTTCTCTTTTTCTGCTCCCAATGTCTTAAACTCTCTCCCTGCTCAACTATGATATTATGATTGATTACTACTCCTTACCTGTGGGTTCTCTTTTGCATTTTTCATTATCCTTCTCCACATTCTGTCCATAGTCTGATATCGTTTTCCTTCAACAGGCAACTGACGATTGATGTCATCAGAACTGAAGATGGGCTCCAAGTAAAGCCATGACCTTTGACACAGTAGCCACTCATCCAGAACATCCTATTAATAAAAATAATTCTTACGTTAATGCGAAGAGATATGCAACATTAAGTGTACAAACTTTAGCAGGATTAACATTTTGGAATAGAATAACAATGTTTACAGATGACGAAAACACCAGTGGAACAACTATCATGACAATAACAGCGATAATAATAAAACTAATATTCTAGTTATATAATTCTCAATTTTGTAATTATGAAATAATGTTTCATTAAAAAAAAAAGAAGAAAGAAATTGAACTACATATGTGGGGACTTACTTGAGTCATCCTCAATTTGGACTCCCAAGTGTTGATTCTATCCTCAAATGGTTTTTTGTACGGTGAGAATGACATACTCTGGGTCATAACAATGTGATCGTCCAACAGCTGGGTACATTCATCCGAGCCTTTCATGATGTATGTACCGGTGTCCTTGTAATCCATGATCTCAAATACTACAGGCTTCCACTCACCTTCCATTTTATCCAAGGCCTGGGGAGATCAGATGGTATTTGAAAGGGTAACAAAACAATCTTTATGTCACTAGATAACTTCTTTTATATACTGTACTGAAAAAATATACACAAAAAATCTGGTGATTTTAGTTTTTTTTTTCCATTAAAGCCCCATTCCCGGCAAAATTTCACTAAAAATGACTTTTTTTTAAGAAAATATGCATTTGCATTACTCCAATTATTATAAATCATGGAAAAATATTGGCATGAATTTTAGTTTTAAATTCAGAGGTTGTAGATCGCATCCACTGGAATACTCTCGCTTTTATGTATACTTTATACAGTCAATAAAGAGCGCCCTCTCTAATGAGATTACTTTTTGTACTTCGCATCTCGCACAATGCGGTTGTTTGGTTAGGCTGAGATATGTTTGTTTAAGTGTCAAAATCTCAGTCAGAATCAGTTTTTTAACAAAGTTGAAATAATTCCTATGAAATATTATATTTCACAAGTGTCAATACTAGCAACGGAAAATATTATCTTTTATTACATCATGCAGTAATTTGTGGGTAAATAAGATATTAATATTCCCATTTCATATTTATATAATTATATGATTTGCTATTTATACAAATAATTTATGATTAATATATGAATAAATGTATTTGAGTCATGGCCGGCGGAACCGGGGGGGGGGGGGGCCGGTTGGGCCCCGTTCCCCCTACTTTTTGGCAGAAAATATATGATGCCTATGGAGATTTTTTATGATCGGAAGGAAATGCAAGCAAAGAAAGGGGGAAGAAGAAGGAGAAGGAGAGGAAAGAGAGTATTTATCCAGTCTCCGACCAAGTTACATTTTCGCGCAATTCTCATTGGCGGATCTGGGGGGAAGGTCAGGGGTACAGACCACCTTCCTTCTAGACCTATCTTTTCAGGACCCGTGAGCTGAATTTTTTTTTTTTTTTTTACGATAAAAAAATTAGAAGTCAGTAAAGCTAATTTCCCGCCACCTAGGAATCAAAATTTTCTCGGGGAGGACCCCCACCCCCTTTTATTTTTATGGTTCATTGAATCATGGAAAAAAGAATATGCAACATATGTGTACCAGAACACATATAATAGGCCTATTTACTGTAATAAGAATGAGAAAAATTTACCTGACCGTTTCCAAAAAGGGGGTGGGGAGGGGGACCTTGAATTTTGAAGAACTTAAAAGTCATTAAAAAAGACACTTCAGAAGTCGGGAATGCTCATTTCCTGCCATTTAGAAATCAACATTTTCCCAGGGAGAACCCGAACTCCCTTTCTCTTTGGGTTCATTGATTCATAGAATCGAGTTCATTGATTCATAGAATCATTTTCAAGAGGGAAAAAACCTTGAATTTTAAGGAACTTAAAAGTCATTAAAAGAGCTTTCCCGACTTCTGAGTTGTCTTTTAATGACTTTCAAGTTCTTCAGAATTCAAGGTTGTACCCCTCTTGAAAACGATATCATGAATGAATGAACCCCAAAGAGAAAGGAAGGTTTGGGTTCCCGCCGCGAAAATTTCTAATGACTTCAATTTTAAGTTCTTCAAAATTCAAGGTTTTCCCTCTCGGAAACGGTCAGGTAAATTTTTCTCATTCTTATTACAGTAAAAAGCCTCCCTGATTCATATTCCCATTTACCTTGCTAGTGGGAACTCACTTTGAAAAACGTTCCGCCGGCCCTGTGAGTATGAAGAATGGAAGTCTGATAAAGAATCTGAAAGGATATATCTTTTATAATATCTAGTTAATGATATTAATCTGAGTTATCTTTTATACGATCATGCAGTAAATTTGTGGGTAAATATGCCATTAATACTCCCATAACATAATTATATTATATAAAAATTATATGAATCGCTATTACTACTACTAAATTATAATCTATGAATAAATGAATTTCGATGTTAAAACTTTATCTATGAATATATTAGATTGCATGATTTGATTATAATTTTCCCAACACCTGATTCAAATGTATCTGCTGTATTAAATAATTATGACTATGATTGCATTTTACTTAAGGCAAATTTGAATGATATAGCAGAGTATAAGCGAGATTAAACAACAAAACATACAAACATGGCAACATAAACCTCAACAATACAAAGCAAGACAATATGACAGAAACATGGTAGCATGAGAGATACTATACTGCATTCCAATAAAACATTTTAATGACTAGGACTTGGCATGATGTAAATAGCAGTTCAAGGGTCTACCAACATGACTTGAATGCAAATTAGTAGAGCATTGATATGATTTTTACAACTGTCAAGCTGTGGTCTCAATTCTTTGTTTATTGGAACACAGTAGAAGGAGTATACAAGATGGATTTTAGCATTACGACTGAAGCGATGCAAGGGTTGTTAAAATGCAGGAGTTTTCCTCACAAAACTTTACAATATGATAAATTTAACCACAACTTATCCATCAAACTAGTAAAAATCCTTGAAAAAAATGATTAAATTGAAGGAAATGAAAAGTAAAATAGAGATAAAGGGAAAAAAATGAAAGAAGTAAGGGAAAAGGAAGAAAATGAGGAATATAGTAAAGTACTGAAATGGAGGATTGATTGAAATATGAGAAATGAATTATAAAAAAAGGAAGAAAAAAGACCCACGGGGAACTTTTACTAGTTTGCTGAAATTGTGGAAAAAGCAAAGTTTTGGGAGGAAGGTTAACCTGTAATGCGTCGAGTCTGTCCTGGAAATTGTTCTGGTCCATCACTTGGATCTTCTGGAAGCGCTCCTTGTCCTCTTCCAGCTGTTGAAATGTCTGCTCCATTTGGATTTCAATCTTGTGAGGCCAGCCAATGGCACTCCATCTGGAGAAAAAATAGAAAATGACAAGGATGTTAATACAAAATATTGAACAAGTTGAATGAGGGATGATGTTTTGAGTTGTTATTCATGTGATAGGCTCACTTGAGATTGAAGTCATCTGTTGAGAGGTTATAGCAGAACTCTTCAATCAGTTCATAATCTGTCATCGCTTTGTCAATAACTTCCTGGTGCTCCTTCAGCCTGTCCGGGATTGACTCCATCCATTCCTTCTGCTCTGACAAATCCTCGATGCAGTTTTGTTTGTCGTAAAGACGACGAGAAATAGACTTGAACTCTTCACATGCCTTTGGAAATAAAAATATAAAATTAATTTAGTGTGTGAAGCTACTTTTTATGGGTACAGTACAATGTGTACAGGAAATGAAGGAGATATAAAAGATAATATCTAATTGATGCAATAATGGAATCCAGTACATAATTTGGACTGGATTGGATTGGATTTTTTCGGTGTAAACACCAAGGATAGCCCACGAAAGTCTAGAAGAAGACTTATTTCCAGTGGGGTCCTTCTGGTGGTGATTGGAGAGTACACCGGAAGACAATCCCCTACTCTTTTCCGAAGAGTGTACTGTGTTCTTTAACATGCACATGGGCCATAAATGCACAGGGGACCAACGGCTTAAACGTCTCATCCGAAAGACGGTGCGCTATGTAACTTGTATTTCAGCCCTCTAGCTGAAACACAAGGAGAGGCAGCAATGGGAATTGAACCGGGGACCTAGAGATCTCCACGGTTCAGCGCACACACAGTGGCTACCACCAGACTACCCGACTGAGCTAAGCTGCTCTCTCTGGTCATTGAAAACAATATTAGGCAAAGTGGCTGTTGTTGTTTTTTTTAATGTGAACTTAAATTTTTAAAGATGGTCAGAAGTGAGCGAAATAAAAAAATAAAAACTAAATTTTGTTTTCCTATTTAGCAAATGGTTTTGCCGAAAACATCCAGACGGAGGAGAAAATAAAAATAATTTTTTTTTCTGAAATTTTTTCCTTTTTATTTCCATTTTTTCATGGCGGTGGGAGTGCTAATTGCCCAAAAATAAAATATTATATTTATTTGAAACCACCATTATTGGCAGCTGGTGGGTTTGCTATACAAAGGTACAAAAAAATTCTTGCCATATACGAAGATATTGGACAAATACAGAATTTCCAACGTGGAATTTTTTTTACAAAATACCAAACTCACTTCTTCGGCTTGTTTTCTCAGCTTTTCTGCGAGGAGTTCCAGTAAAGCGTTAGCTAAAGCTTTACGCTTCTTGGAAAGACCTTGACGGACACTCTCTGTATTGATGTAGAATGGCCCGATGATGATGTTGCTTGGGATTGTGTTCTCCAGAACTTCTTTCTGGGCCAGATGATCCTCGATCTCTTTCTTCACCTCTGCCGCAGTATGCTCCTTTGAGTCATATTCTCTGTTGTTAAATACACACAAATTTAAAAATAGAAATAATGAACAGTAAAATTGATTATTAATATTATAAGTAATAATGAATTAGTAATAAAACACTATTAACATTACTAACTTCATTATTGTTATATTGGTTTCTTATTATGTATATTGTACAACTTATGTGTAAAGCTTTCTATTATGTAATATTATTTCCATTATTAATATTAGTAATAATTTATTAGTAATAATACTTTGAAATTCTTAACGTAATTAAATGTTATATTAGTTTAAGATTATTTATAGTTTACCACTTACAGTATGTGTAAAGCTTTCTATTACCTATGCCTATTTATATATTTTCTTTATAATATCAAGAAATTTTAATAGTAATACAAATGACAATACAATACCGTATACATAACATAATATAATACTATAACAGATCACTGTATGGATATTGGGGGGAAAAGCAGAACAAACAATCATTTAAGAATGCAAGTGACACACTTACTTAATATATTCATCAATATCCAGATTCATGAGTTCCAAGTGTTGTTCATAAGCCCTGGAATAAGCATACATTGGAATAAGAGCCTTACGGATAGCATTCCGGATATTCTGTCTCAGCTCCTCTACCCTTGGCTCATGTTCTCCAACGGATTCCAACAGTGGAGTGTCTGCCCAGAAGATATCCTCTAGGACGTACTAAATAGAAAAACAGAGGTTGGCAAAGATATCATTAATAAGAGTATGAGTAAAAACTGATAATGAGTAACAAAATGAAGTGGCAATAATTAAGTACAAATATGATTATTATAATATAATACTAATAAAAAGGTCATACATAAAAGTAGTTTGAAATAAACAATGGTTGTCATTTATAATACACATATACAATATGCTAAATTTAGAATAAGAATATTTCTACTGCTGCTGCGGACTCATATCAAAATGGCCACTTTTATATAGTAAGGTTAAAAACATAAAATTTAATATTATCTAACCTTCTCCAGCTGAGGCACATGCTGTGTCGCCCCAATGCCCCTGTCAAATAACGACACCAGCATGGGTTCAAAGGTGTGCAAAGGTGTGCTGTAGTGGCAGCCATTGATGTCCACCTGAAGATCCACAAGGAACAGACAATTCCGCTTAGGCCTAGAGAATCAGTAATCAAATATTAATGCATTACATTATACAATCCTTAAATATATCAAATCTAGTTGGTATATACTATCATCACCTACCATAGATGTTAAAATATAATTGACTTACCTATAATTGCTGACGACCAACTTGTTATTCCATTCCATTCCGTCTGGACACTCCAGCACAGAATAACAGGCATCAATTATCATCTGCGTAAAATTGACCAAAGAATCCTGCACCAGATACCGCATGGAATCCTATGCGGAGAAAAGAGACTCAAACATCAATTCAATTTAAGTCAATTCAATTTTATTTGATCTCAACTGGCAGCATTAATCAAATGATGATGGCAGTCTATCAGTTGGATACTAACCTGGATAAACAACTATTGTCACTTTCATCTTATAAAGACTATTATATAACATTACAGGAGCTTGATAGTTTTAATTAACATCTTACCTGCATACAGAACTTCACCATTTCCATAAATTTCTTGAGTTTAGATTTCTGGTAAACTTCCCAGTTGGTTTCATGTAGATTAAACCAGCCTTTGCCGACATCACGTAGACTGGTCCGGATGGCAGCACGGAGTGTGGAGATCCAACTATCCTTCAGGAAAAGTTGTACCTGCAAAAGGAATTGGTAAAATTATAGAAAAAAACATCTCCATTCAATAATAAATATTCTTAACAATAACCAGAGAGAATAACAATAGCATAGCAAAATTACCCATCATAAGTCATAATTCTAAAGAATTTGTCATCTATACATACACCTAATATTTTAATTAATCAATATTTAAATAGCATAATCCAATGGTATCCAACCTGTGAACTCTGTGAGCTCTGAGTTTGTTCAAACTCCTCGATTCGCAGATGCTTTGTCATGGGAACGTGGAAAAGTGACATAGCAGAGACCTTATTACATTCTGTCCTCACTTTCATCATTGCAAAGATTGCCTCTTCTCTTGTCAACAAAGAGTTGAATGCAAAGCTATCATACTGTTCATCGAAAGGGTAATCAGGTACATCACCATAGTAACCTAAAAAACAAATATAAATTTATCATAAACATGAAATGCATAACTACCACTGGGATTGGTAATTACTGGTGGCAGTAAACATACCAATAAAACACCAATGATGAAAAACAATAAAAATATTCAAAAAGGAAATCTTTTTTCACCTGTTTCTGGTATTCTTTCTGCTTCTTTCTCTGGGACTGTGACATAAGCAAATGTACCAGGGTTGGACTGCACTATCTTATCAAAGATGATTCTGTTCATAGCCCTTGCATAGTCAATGTTCACTTCCTTCTCTAGTGTATGAATGTAATCATCAAGGCTACAAAACAAAACCAAAACACACCCATGATATTTTGATAAAACAAAAAATGAGCTGCATGTACTGTGAGTCTGACTTATATACCATTAACCAGCCCACTCTCTAACCAGGGCTCGATTTAGTACTAGCCCGGCGTACAATGTCTAGTAAAAACCGCTCCGGGCTAGCCTATTTACTCCTCATGTTGCCCGGTTGTCTAGTGGAGAAAAATTAGCAAGAAAAACATTTTCTATAAAAAAAAAAAAAAAATTTTTTAATCGGAACTTTCGAGACAATCTCTGCACAGGAGGTACCGCAGCCCAGAGAGTACACCTGTCTCTTATACACATCTAGATGTGTATAAGAGACAGGTACTGTGTTCTTTAACATGCACATGGGCCATAAATTGATTTTTTTATTTATTTATTCAACAATATTTTGAGAGGGTAGCTCAAACAGCAATGCTACAGAAATTATTAAATTGCTGCAAATCAACCTTCAAATTTAATTGTCGCTAATAAATGTCCTGTCTGTGGGCTAGTAAAATATTCTGTGGGCTAGTAAAATCTCTAGTAAACTAGCCCAGTGGGCTAGTTACCAAAAAAAGTTAGGGCAAGCCCTGCTAGCCATACTTAAAAGTCTAGTTATAAGCTACTGTACATTCTTTTGTAAACTTACTTCTTATCTTTAGTGAGTGCAGGTGCACCCTTAGCCCAGCCCACAACACGCTTTAGACTCTCAGAGTCCAACTCTCCGACACCTTCCATTGGCATGAAGTCCACGTAGAGATGGTACCTGAGCAAAGCCTCGGTGTGGCGTCTATCATGGAAGGCTTTGGCAACAGTTTGCGCAAACACTGCAGGATCTTCTGCAATAAACATGACTTGAATGCGTGGTACCCAGTACTGCGCAGCTATAAGCGGTTGTCTTGTCCCATCCTGCACACCACCATTAATCACCACCTGGTTGTTCTGGTTAAGAATTCGGCCATTAATGTCAGTTTTCTGGACCAACCATAGGCTCTCCTCTGGGTCATAGTCTAACACGCCGACATCAAACCACTCATACTCTAAACTTGGGTCCTTGGGATCCACTGAAGTATAATAAAAAAAATTATTGAATTTGATTTTTTAATTTGAATGACTTAAAATTGTCCTTATTATATTAATTAGCATGTTGGCTGTCAGGGACGAGTATATAGTACTTGTCAAAATCGGGGTAACATTCTAACGTTTATTACCTCTTTGTTATACATTGTAGAACCACAGAATCAATGTCTGGTAGTTCAGGGAAGATACACCTAGATGATAATGCACAAATGATGTATATATGTTTGTTGTGTTATGTTGCCAGTAGCACACTCGAATGGCACAAGTGGAGGCTCTCTTTGAACACATACCATATACCATAACTCACACTTGGCTTAATCAATAAAAAGTTCTATCATAGTGCTGTCGATGAGCTTACTCGTCCCCTAATATTTTCCCGCCATTTTCTTAGCCACATCATTTTAATGATATATGACTAGATAAAATTTTTTAAAAGTATGTTTGTACACGTAACCTTTTTTTGGCACACAGGAGGAAACCTTAAACAAAGATCTGGCAGTCAACGTGTTAACACTATTATGAATATTTACAGTATATATTAGAATTTCCTATTATAAACATAAGCAAATGAAACCTGATATATAAATTTTTAGAATGTTCAACTTACATTTTTCAGTTGAGTCCCATGCTGGTAATAATGCCTTCCCAGGTATTGGTAGTCTGTCACCATTCACAACACCCATCTGCAACCATTCCTTTGGCGTCCTGCAATCAAACTCCATGTCCGTGAAAATATGCAATGGAAGGAATGCTGGGAAGGGAGCAGGATCCTCTCCACTCATTTCATTCAACTTCACTGTAAAGTTCTCTTCAAGTTGTTTTGGCATCAGGAGATCTGTTTCAATGTTCAGATTCTCTAGAAGATCCTCCAGGTCTTGGCTCTGGTACAGGCGTTTACGTCGCTCAATCTCAATCTTACGAGGGCAGTGTCCAGGTGGTACAAAATATGGTAGTTGAACTTTTGGTAGAAATGACTGTTCCGAAAAATCCTATCCAAAAAATACACAAAATGATATTATGTTGGATGTAAGGAAATTATTAAAAATGTATTATCTCTTTTTATGTTTCCAATAAACAAGTAAAAATAATAAAAGTACAAAGGTAAGATTTTACTTACTGATTCAGTGGTAATTTTACTTGTAGGTCCATACACTTGTTTTGCAATGGCATCGTTGAAATCTGATGAACCATTGAAAGTGGTAACTAGAGGAGTGTGCTTTTCTTTTGATATATTCCATAATGTATCTTGGTGTGTAGGAGGCCCAGCATAAATGTTCTAAACAAATACATTGAGATAAATTACATTATAAATTTGAGACTGTAAATATTATGGCTAGGGCATAGTCATAGAGATTCTATAACAGGTATATATACCAGTGAAAAAATTCAAAGAACCTAATTATTAATAATTATTAATTTATTAATTAAGCCTCTTGTTCAATTGTATTCAAGTGTTATTTTCATTATTTTATTTTACTTATTACTATTTAAGCGCAGTGAGATGATCTATCAATTGTATAATAAGCAATTAGTAGAGCTCCGCATAGTACACTATAGGAAAATTATTGTACGAAGGTTAGATTTAATGCTTGAAAAAATTTCCTAAAGGGCTTGCAAGGCCCGAAGGAAATTTTTGAATGCATTAAATCTAACCTAAGTATAATAATTTTCCGTTAGTGTACTATGTGCAGCTCTACTAACTGCATGCTCTACTAATGGCTTTATAAGTCAATAGCCATCTCTTGATTTTAGTTTTTGATAACCAACTGTTATTAGCAGTCATCGGTTGCTATAGTGATATGATCAGTATACTGTGTGTATATTTACATTTAGCTGTGCGTATGCTGATTTGTGCTCCTGCAGTACACGTTAACGACACATCAGCAGTACAGGATGAATAACTATTGTAATTTGTATTGTGTTAATAGAAAGAACTTGTTTGTAATGCTATTTTTATAGACATTCATCAAAGAAACATTTCAGCATGGCACCTAAGTCCACTTACTCAAGAGAGAATACAGTCATTGACATTTTTCGTCGGTGCATGCATACAGGTAGTAAAAATCGTGCGATGATTTCACAACTAGGCTACAGCCTAGTAGTAGAAGCCTCGGAGGCCTCCTGCCTTGCCGTGGGCTACATCTAAATTTGTTCCTTGAGTCTTTAGAATAGGTCTAGAATATTCCTATTCAACATTGAGTATGTTTTGTTTATGAGGGTCCATTGATTTAATGAATTCCCTAATTGTTCATACTTAATATTGAATTTGAAGTAACTTTGTTTGGGTTCTAATTAAGCTTGTTTTACGCAAGTAATTTTCAATCACAATTCAATTTTCATCGCGGTGTGTGATTTCTTCGCAGTGACAAAGAAATGTGGAATATTTTTTTGTACACGAACCTAAAGAAATCAAGCCAAGCGTCCACTAATTGAAAAATTATTGGAATGTGGGAGATAGGCAAATAACATTAGGAGTTGCAGTGATGACATCACGATTGACTTATAATGCGCTATATAATACAACATTATTAAATTATATATAAAATTACAGTTATCATCATAGATTTTAATAATGCATTAACAATTCAGGCCTACCCCAAGTTTGTTTTCAGCTTCATGTTCAAGTATATCAGAATAGAACCCTCTCTGTTTGATTTCTGGGTAATGTGGAACATCGTTTGTTTTCTCAGGTAGAATCTGAGTTCGGTTGGCTGTAAATGGAAGTCCACCATCACGACTTCGTAGCGAATTCCTCGAACTCATTTTTTATCACCTTCTGCATGAAAGTAAAAAGAACTTGAAAATTGTTGTAAAATTGTGGTCAAAGTAATTTCTAGAGTCGCCACCATGACCGCTCAGAAACAATTGGCGATCGCAGGGAAGCTTTTTAATTTTTTTTCAGATTTAAAAATGATTTAGGCCTAGGTAGGCCACTCATGCTTCATCACATTGTTTTCCCTGGAATCGAGTCAGCTGACGATAATGCATACCCCAGTGGGGTCCTCTGTCAGTATATATTCAGATAATGTCTGCTGAGCTTCCTAGCTTAGCCTTAGGGAGGCCTGGCCAAGAGTTCTATTAGTTAGGCCCTATTATCTATATCACCACATCGGCTAATTATCACATCACATTCACACTCCACTAACGGTCGCAGCATCATCAGTGTCACTACCACCAGCTCTAGGAGTAGAGGCCTAGGCCCCCTAGCTAGGCCTAGTAGTAAGTAGTACGTAGGCTAACTAAGTATAGATAGGCCCTAGGCTACGGCCTAGGCCTACACCAGCCTAATGGAATGCCCCCCTCTAGCCTAGGCCTAACTTAGCTAAATCATGACAATAGGCTATGTATTTTACATTCATTCAAAATGGTTACTCAAACTAAATCCATGATTGTCACCATAATATGATGCACTTGCCTAGTAAAATGTAGAACAGTATATTTGTTTGCACATCATTTTTTTTCAGTCGATAATAGATGTTCGTACTTCGTCGCTCCGCCAAAGTTTTGTTGCTATGGGAAAACGACACTTACTTTCTTCACAACGGATAGAGATACGGTACTCGAAGTATTAGGCCTATCTCTCATTATTGAATTAAATTAACACAAACGTGACGAAAACTGTATAAGTCCAAACAAAATAGTTATATTTCTGTCTTATAAGTCATTCGGCATTCGTACTCAAAAAGGCAGTAGTAAAATGTAAACTTTGATTTCATGGATTTCATAGATTAGATTCACACAATATTAATCAATTATAAAATGGTGCTGATAGATTGAATGCAGCCGCAAATTGTGTGGTTAACTGCTGCAGGGAGGCTAGTATTTTTTGCAGACGTAAGGTGGCGTATTAATAGTAAATCATCGCGCTCCGTGTTTATTATGTGGGAGATCGAATTTTTTTTTAATTTTTTTAATTAAGATTTCAGAGAATGTAAGTTTAAAATATAGTAAGAGAATTTAACCTATTGTGTTATTTGTTTGCGTATTAAACTGACCAATATCCTATCGTATCTACTCAGGCCTCGTATGCTAATCTAGCCTAGCCTAGCTAGGCCTCTATTCTACTTAGTACTAGGCCTACTACTACTACTAATAGGCCTAGCTAGAGTACTGTATCTCTGTAGGCTAGGACGGATACCAGTCAACTCGCCCCCTATCAAACTCTCCCCTTTCAATCTTTCCCCCTATTAAACTCGCCCCTTACAAACTCTCCCCCTATCAAACTCGCCCTTTGCAATCTCGCCCCCTTACAAATTCGCCGGCTTACAGTA
>NW_022704992.1:3347980-3366750 GCF_011630105.1 Anneissia japonica | reverse complement strand
GGGGCGACTTTGTTGGGGGGGGGGCGAGATTGAAAGGGGCAAGTTTGATAGGGGGTGAGTTGACTGGTTCCCGGCTATGCCTACTAAGGGCCTAGGTAGGTTAAGCGCACAAATCCTCCACGCAAAAATTTGACCTAGGCCTAGAAATCCGTCAGCGCATTTCGGAAAATAAGGGCCGATTTCCGTGCAGATTTTGCCAAAAATTATGCTTTGACAAAATCTTAATATATAACCAATGCAATATGCAGCATCTACGATTCGTGCACCTATTTTCCTAGTAATTTTCCGCGCAAATTTGAGCTGATTTTTTAGATATCGTCCGTCCACGCAATTAAAAAATATTACAGACAGCATGCATCAATACACTGTAAAGTTTTATGATTGCGTGGATATGGATACCTTAAAAATCAGCTCAAACTTATGCGAGGAAAGAAAATCACTAGGAAAATAGATAGGCCTAGCCTATGTGCGCAGAATTGTATGCATAATACATTGTTCATACAGTACCGGTATATTAAGATTATTAGGTCAAAGCCTTACTTTGCAGTCTGGTCCTCCTTCAATTACCCTAGGCTGGGACCTAAGGCATAGCTGGGCCCAGTCTAGCCATGTATTTGTAGTACATGTTATTTTTACAACAACATAAATGTCAAAAGCAGTGTGACAAATTGCCAACAGAACAGAGAACTGATTCAAACTTTGAAAAGCTTTGGACTCACTGTCGTACTTTAAAACAGATAGATGGCGCTGTAGATTGGTGATACAGACATCGCAATAGAAAATAGTGCCCAGGAGGAGATAGCAACACCCAATGTATTAATTTGTTTTTCGCAGAAGTATATCACAATATTTGACCAAATTACTTCCAGATAACCGCTGGAAATAAATTCTGAACAAAGGTATGGGTTTGCCAAGTGCGTGATTCAATTCGAAAGAAGTTTTTTGATTACCACAAATGTTTCAACGTTTTTTAAGATATAAAAAACAGTACACTGATAAAAAAAAGTTTCAGCAATTATTGAATGACCATTGCATTTGTTTCTTCAATTTTGTACCTTAAATTGTATAAAACGATTCACAATTTTTAGGAGCTTGGAAGAAGACCCGGATTATGTCGGTGTGTATTAAAATGCACTAGGGATCAAATTGTCCAGTCTTGAAAAAGATGGCGTTTGTAGACTCAATGGTCAACACATAAATAATGGTGCTGTTCTGGAGATGAGAAATGTGGTGCTGAAACTGAAGCAACCAATTTCTACACACATCGCTTGGTTACTCAAGATCCTACAGCAAAATGATATTGATGTGAGCAGTATCAAGGAAAGCACATTGCGATCGAAGATTGCCCTACTCAAGAACGCGACAGAAATTAATAAGGAGTTGCAAAACCAAGTTGGATGCATTTCTTTCTGAAAGGTTCGCCATCCCAGTACCTGTACACAACACAAACACCAAGCAGGCTGTTAAACAAAGATATCAGGAGGTTCAGCTGGCTTCTTGCAGAGATTGTGAGATGCAATTTTCTTTTAATGAAAAGTTGGCGGCTGAGGTGAAGTTGCTAGAAGCTTCAGTAGCTAATTTGGAGAAGCAAGTGGAGATGAAACCGAAAGTTGTGGAGAGAATAGGTAGCTGAAAAAATCTGAACCAGACGATTAGACACATGCTTATTATATTTCTTAACCTTTTTGTATACTTTTTTATCAGAAATTGACTTTAATTCTTTGCTCATTTGTTGCAACACCATAATTCTCTAATAATAATTAATGTTAATAATAACATTAATAGTAATATTTAATAATAATAGTAACAGTAAAATGTTTTTATGAACAATAAATATATAATTATGTAAAATTTGATAGTTACTACTTAAATTTTCATTACATTGGGAATTATCAATAATACTAATAACATGTAATCACAATGAGCAACTTGTTTAAAACTACCAATAGCCACGGCCAACTATAGATGTCACCTATCATTCAAACACCTATTCACAAAAAGAAAACATAAAACACACATTTGAAATAAGTATAAACAAACAAAATTAAGAAAAACAAATAAAACATATTATTTTTTCTCTTAAAAGTAGACATACAATAAGATTAATCTAAAAGATTTTTAAATTGACTAGCAAAATTGCAAAAAGAAAAACAGATAATAATGTTTAGTTGTTTTAAAAAATAAAAGAGAGAAAATACTGTAAATAGTTTGTGTGTAAATGGATGCTTATTTTAGAGGTTAAATTGAAAATCAGCTTAATATTAAGTTTCTTCCCAATTTTCATCATTCTTTATTTTTTCTTTTAGCCTGCCAAGCAACATGTTTCATGTACCATTTCATCACTCTTCTGTTTCCTGGTTTTCCCTTTACTTAAATTCTTGTGATAATATTTCTTTATACTATAATTGTTTTTAGAAAATTAATTATTTTATTAACTGTGTTTTACTATCAATTAATTGACATGTTCAAATGTCTACCTCCCCAGGCATTACTACAGTTAGAAAGCCTCTACTTAACATGGAATTCACAATCAGCCTAGGCTCAGCAAAAACTTTCAACCTATTTCAAGAGGCGAAATTAAAATCAGGTCAAAACTCAGATGAGGAATTTATTAGACAACTTCTAGCAGACCATCATGAGTTGTATGCAAGGTAATTTTAAACATTTTGATAGGCCTAACTGTTGGGTCCCACCAAACACCTGAGAAATCATTTGGAAGGCTTGAGAATTCCCATGGAAACCTTGCACAGAATAATAATTTGTTGTACCATTAGGCCATGTAATTTTTTTTTTTAAATTGGTTGGCATCCTTATGTTATCAATTTTCATGGTAGGGAGGGAGGGAAAAACAGCAAAATAAAGAAAAAGAAAACAACAGAGACCAAAATTGCGTACAAGAAGTTATGTAATTCATCTATAGCAAGCAGAAACTTGACCTATGAATAACAGTTACAGTGCAGTTATCTCTATATAATCACACACAATTCACTCAAACACAATAGGCATCATAGATGTGGCTACAGTATAGAACAACAGTAGAGCATAGAACTGCAATTGGTCTGCCTAGCATGACGGGTGGTAAACAAACCTATAGTAAATGGAGTTTGGGAGTATTTTGTAAAAAAATAAAAATCGGGGGCCTTTTTGATGGTAGGGAGGGGATGCTAACCAATTATTTTATTTTACATGGCCTTAGACATACTTTTTTGAAGTGCAGTAAAAAAATCTGTACAATAAAGCATTTGTTTGCTTAAAGCCGCCAGTATGCAAAAAAAAAAAATCCTTTATTTTTTCAACTTAAAATTGTATTTATTGGAGAGTACAATTCAAAAACTAATGTTTGCTTTTTTGTGTTATGATTTTGTATATTATTATACAAAAAATATTATTTTAAAAGAAATTCTCAAGCATTGAAAGAACTTACCTAGCTCAACCCGACATAGGCTCAGGCAGGGATGAGGTCTTTGTGCCATCATTTATTTTATACTTGTAATTTCTACTGTAATAAAAAAAAATGTATATTAATAATGATGATGATAACTATAACAACAAGCTTATCGGTGGTGACTGTGGCAACATGGCAAAAATAATATTGATAATATTCTATTACTTCATATATTTTTTGCACTTTGTTGTTTACTTTTTATACAGACCTACACTTCCTAAAGATCGAGCAGATAAAGATGCTTTATGTACATCAAAAATGACCAAGGTAAATTTCTGTTACTCATATTCAAAATTCTACTGTTAGTTCTAGAAATGGTCCACAGACCAGTTATTTTATATCTTTCTGATAGTTAATTCCAAAAAAAAAAATCCCATTTCTAAATGCTAATCCTCCAAAACCTTCAGACCTGTCTCTTATACACATCTAGATGTGTATAAGAGACAGGGATGATGCTCGCCGAAATAGCTAGGGTCCTATTACCACCGGAGACCCCTTTTTTCAAACAAAATAAAGAACTTTCGTTGATGTTTGATACGATTTATAACATAATGTTCCTATGTATTTGAGAACTGTATTATCTATGTGCTAATGATTACCATTTACCATATTTATAATCAAATTTATTTTTATAGGAAGTAAAAAGGAAAGAGAAATCATGCGTCTTCGCAGCCACGGATCACAAATATACAAGTAAGGAGATACCCCAGACTGATTTGGAGAAAACAGACATATTTGATCCAGATTCTGATTCAGGTTGTTTTCAAAAAATTGATGAAACCCCTACTGAAATAACACCCTCACAGAAGCAAAGGAGTGACCTAGTTCTAATGTGTGACAATAAAATTCAGAAGCAGAAATCAGACTGTGCAAGAGATGGAAACTCCCCAAGCCAAACCAGATTGAAGGGTATGATTTCACTTAATGATAATGCTATGTGTGCATCTAAGCCAAAACTAGTATGTGTTACAAGAAAATTTTCTGATAGACGTTCAAGAGATACAGACCAAAAGACTGCAAGGAACATTAGTAAGATTGGAAATAGCGGACGGATCAAACATCATTTAGTAATATTGAATGATCAAAGGGGCAAGACTGTAGAAAAGAATCCAAAGAAGGGCAAAAAATATTCATCTAAGGCAGAAAAGAAATCAAAGGTCAGAGTGTGTCCATCTGACGCAAGTTCAGATGGTCAGAATTCACCAAGGACAATGTTTGGTTGCAAAGAGTGTCAGATGTACTTCTCAAAATATGAGAAATTGTCGCGTCACATAGAAACCGCTCATTCTGCCCTCCTTAAGAATGGAAGCACTTGCAAGGAATTTGTTTCAAAGGAATCAATGTCATTATTGAATAAATGCTGTTCTGTTGTGGAACCAAAAGTCGAGTTTGGTATGATAAGCAAGGAAGAGATTGTTGAAGCCATAGAGAGCCAAAAGAAGGAAGTACAAGAAAAACGAAAGAGAAAATTTCAAGAGAGGATAAAAATCTTGAATAAAGAATTACGATGTACTGAATGTAATCGTGTCTTCAAAAAGTTGTATTCGCTGCGTAACCATATTAAATTGCATCATTCTGACATAACCAACCTTCCAAAGTGTAACATTTGTAATAAAGCCTTTCTTTGTAAATCCAGAGTTATACGACATATGTCAGTGAGTCATTCGCAGAATGCCAGAACCAGAGTAAAACACCCGAAGGGATTCTTGTGTGAAACATGCGGAGCAACATTTACGCAAAAACATACTTTGAAATTACATATGAATAAGCACGCGAATATAAAGCCGCATGTGTGTAACCACTGCGGAAAAAAGTTTACGTGGCTAAATGCTCTTGAATACCATGAACGAACACATACGGGTGAACGTCCGTACCCATGTCTCTTGTGCCAGCAGCGGTTTAAGACGCCGTCTGACCTCAAGCGCCACCAAGTTGTACACACAAAGGAGAAGCCATTTAGTTGCTCTTTGTGTTCAAAGAAATTTTCGCAAAGGTCAACGCTAAATGCACATATTAAAAACATTCATCGCAAGCAGGGTACAGAACCCATCCAACAGCGTGTTGCTATGGTTGATGTTATTTCTCTGATGCCGAATATTTTGCCAGACAACATTCACGTTACGCTTAATAATGAGGCTGTAGCATTTGTACAAGGCAGTGCAAGTCCAGTTGTTACTCTTTAGAATCAAATTGCTGTTCTAATCAAATCAAATCGTTCCATTAATATGGTGCCATTTTAACAGTCGTTGCTCTTGGAGCAGTTTATCAGGTTTATCTACAGTAAAAGCTTGAATAGAAGCCCTGGGCTTTTTTTTAGGACCCTTGCATGGGCTTCCTTTCGAGATGAGCATTTTTTGAAGATGGGCTTCTTTTCGAGATTACTGTACTTTTGCAGACTAAAGAGAAATACTTCTTTACAAAATGAAACATTTTTCAACTATGGAATTCAAAATTCTGTTTAATGTTTTTTAAATTATAACCATGCTAGTACAATGAAATAATATTGATACTGACATGCTATCATAATCCTCGAAGATGACGGCAGTATACATGTAAGTACTATATCGAAAGAAGCCCATGTTATCTTGATTAGAAGTTCATGGGCTTTTTTTCGAGATTGGCATTTCTTCGAGATTACTTTTGCAAACTGATGAGTGGGACATGGGGCTTCTAGTCAAGGTTTTATGATATATATCTATGTGAGGCATTTCGTGGCAGAATGTCACACAGACCAATATTCTTTTTTACAATAAATCAACATTTTAATATCTGTTACTCATATTCAAAATTCTACTGTTAGTTCTAGAAATGGTCCACAGACCAGTTATTTTATATCTTTCTGATAGTTAATTCCAAAAAAAAAAATCCCATTTCTAAATGCTAATCCTCCAAAACCTTCAGACACCACTGGTTCTTTAGAAATTGTCAGATCTCTCTGTTGGACAGCTTATCGCCCTCTAGAGCCTGTATGCAATAGGGATACATAGACTGATACAGCATGAATTGGGAAAATGTAATTCTATTTATAGTAGACAGTAATTTCCATTATATTTTGTCAAATACTGTATACTGTATTATTATTAGTTATTAACTACCTGTAGAATAAAACTAAAATTTGTTGATTATTAAATTATATTACCTAATGAATGTCACATGTGATAGACATGGGACATGGATTTTTAAGAATGAATCCAAACAGTTGCTTTGATTTTAGGTGTGAAATTACATTTGATACTTCAACAGAGAGTTGGTGGCACTTGAGAGTCTGGATTATGTTTTAAAAGAATTGAATTCCGAGTACTTCAGTGTGTTACCATCCTAAAGTGTTTAGCGCCCTCAGCAGTTTGTAATGGTTTTGTCCAACTACAGTATGCAGATTAGACCAATCATATAAAACAACTTGATGATACTCTACATGTCTAAAACAATTATTTATTTATTTGTTAATTTAAATTATGAGGGTGACCCATACAGTGTTAGCTGAAGTAAAGGACTCAAAAGATGCATACAAATCCAGATCATCAAATTTAACACAGTATGTGAAACATAAAAAATCAAAATCTTATAAAAAAAAAAAAAAAAAAAAATTCAAAATCTTATTGTTAACTTATAAAGCTCTCAATGGTCATGCCTTTAACTATATATGCTACGTCCTTCAGTATTTGCAACCATCAAGATCCCTTTGGTCTTCTGAAAAACATTGGTTCACTCCAAGATGGAAATTAATATCTTTCGGGAAGCGTTCTTTTTCCTGTGCTGCACCATATTTATGGAACAAATTGCCCATTAAAATACGGAACTCGCCAATTGTGAATATGTTCAGGAGCAATCAAAAAACTTTTCTTTTTTTTCAAGTGTGACAGCGCCACTGAACACTTCTGGATGTTGGCGCTATATAAATATTTTAATCGATTGATTGATAAACGATAAATGCATAAATAATTACATTTATATGAATGTTATATAAATAATACAGTATAACATAAAGAAAAATGTACAATGGGAGTTGGACTAAATGGTTGAGTATGAAAAAAATAAATATTGTTAAATAAACTTTTTATAACACCACTAAGGCTAAAATTAGAACAAGAATATGAACAAATATTGGCTGAGGTAAAAATGTCAAATGAGGTTTTATTAAAAAAAAAAGGAAAAAATCCATCAAACCTTATCTATTCCTTATGCAGTATGTACCATAATACCCTGTATAATACAGTATAATAATATAACTGTTGTATGATACTAATTTTTATTCTTGAAAAGTGTAAAATATGAACAAAATAAGAATATTTTGAGCCTAAAATTGGCACAAAAAAGAGAAATAAAGAACATTTAGCCTAGAAAAAATTTTACTGGTTCTTTTTTTTTAAAGTGTATATTATATATGTAAGTATTGTGTGTGGTTTTGTTTTGCATGTAAACTAAATTAATGGACAAATTTAATAAAACTGTGTTGAGATATTAATTTGTTCTTTTTTTTTTATTTTTAAATATTTTTTAAGCTATCAGTTAAATTATTGTATTAATATGACATAATTCCATTAAGCTACAAGTTAACGGCAATGTATTCTGAGCATGGAGGTATAAAAATAGTAAATAAATATAAAACTATTTTTAGACCTCCATGTCCTGAGTCACCATTCTAAAGGGTTAGGCGCCCTCAGACAACAGTTTGTCAAATTTGCAGATAATGAGATATTAATTTGTTCTCTTTTTTTTATCTTTTAGTCTAACAGTTTAATTGCTTTTTATACTAATGAAATTTAAGCTAAACTACATTATTATATACTGAGTCGTCATTATCCCAAATCAAAAATTCGTCGCCACTAAATAAATAAACTGTCAAAAACGCGTTAAGGTTTATATCTTGACAAAATTACACACGGAAACGATCAATCCTAGTCATAAAATTCGACGTGGATGCGTACTCGTACGGGGCGCCGTTTGGGACATTGCTATGTTACTTTCTAACTATTATGTACGGGGCGCCATTTGGGACATTGCTATTTGTCTTTAAATAGGCATTCTGTTACAGAAATAATTATGTACCACAGAATCATTACTGTCAAAATAGTATGTGTACATAATTAATTCTGTACTTACCTTGCGTTGTCATTTAATCAGACACGGCCTAGGCTTTTGTGATGTTTTTCCTTTTGCTGAATAAAGTGATTTTAAATAATAACTTTAAAAAATGTAATAGGGACAAGTGTCAGCTTTACATATTTTATTAAGACGACTTCTAGATCTATTAGAACTGATTGAAACCCTCCACGCATTTTCATGACACTCCTCTATCGTGTGTGGTCTTCAAACTTTTAAAAAACAAAATTTTCTGGCTCTTAGGGCTTATGCGAGCGCTTACGGTAAGAATTGAAATTGGAGTACTGTATGTTTATTATTACAATGTCGATACTGTTTTTAACCACAATAATGATCACCTTTTTTCAATAGGCTTATGCATTATTTTTACAAAGTTTAGCCATTCCATTCTCAGGAGAACATCCTGTAACACAACCAGCCCACGCAACGCAATACAACCACGACTATTCATTAACTATTTCACCAAAGAGTTAGCCCAATAATATTTTCAATAAAAATAATTAAAAGTGAAAGTATAGACAGGGCCCCGGGGCTGGGTCACTGATCCCACCGTTATGGTTTAGGTCCATTGTTATTTAAGCCCTTCGGCACAGAAGCTTGTGGAGCGTAAGAACATTGCATGCTTTGAACATGTCATCACAGCGCTTCATAATTCGCTGAAAGTTATTAACCTTGTCATGTTTTATTTCAAATTAAATTGACAACGAAATATTGCATTACAATAAATATATTAAGTCCTATATAGGTTAAATACTTTTACATTGCATTGTGTCAGTTAAATAAGTTACAAATGAATATCGTTCCGTTGTCAGTGATTCTGGCCTCCGTGAATTCGGATCCCTCAACCTTAATACACTCTTTTTGTTTTATAAGAACCAGTAAAATTTAGCCCAGGCTCATTGTTACTATTTTTTAGCCAATTTCAGGCTCAAAATGTTCTTATTTTGTTCTTATTTTAAAATTTTCAAACAGAAAATTATTATTGTACAACAAAAATGGGCCTGAAAAATGCCCTGGAAAAATTGCCCTGAAAAAAGGCCTGGTAAAAATGGCCCCAAATGACAGTACACCTGATTATAGGGGATTACATAGTCACTCCTACATTACTGCACATAAGGTACAGATATGATGATTCTTTTTGGTTTTCAAAAACCTCATTTGACATTTTACCTCATCCTCAATTTGTTCTTATTTTGTTCTTATTTTTTAAGCAATTTTAGCCTCAGTGTTCTTATAAAATGTGTTCTTACAAAAAAAGTGTATATACTGAACCTTTCTCCCTGTCCAGAAAATCCTTCTCTTCCCTATATGGGGACGAAGTTTCTGCGATACCATCACCCTCTTGAAGAAATACCATTGGTGAGAGCCCAAGTACGCAAACACTAATTAATATGGAAATCATATTGTTAAAACAATTACCGTAATAACTTGTGAGGAAATTATTAATCTAATTTTTAGTTGAAAGCTGAACTATTATAGGCCCTATTATACATAAGCTAGTACTATAAAAAAAAAAAATCTCAGATTTTCGTGTTACATTTAATGTACATCGAACCTGCAAATGGTGACACAGGTATACAGGAATTATCAATATTATTATATAGTGTAGTTGCTAACACCCCTAATAATTATCGCCAGGATTCTTTTGTAAAAATGCCTGAAAAAGTTGACCATATCCTTCACCTTTTTTATTCTGCAAAGAAACAGAAGTGCAACACGACAAGCAAAAGAATTGTAAATAAATACTGATACCTACTTGACAAAAGATTTAATTAAACGGGGTTTCTGAGGCTTGTTTACATTTCAATAAGGTTTTATCTTTTAGTTCTTTTCTATATCTCTTTGATAACAATTGTTTTTCTTTCATAAACAACAACACTATAGCCTATTAATTTGTTCGTTTCGCCTTTCGTTTCCAATTTCTAAGGGGACTGTCTGTACAATGACAAAGATGTATTGCTGTAGAGGTTCCAATGATAGGCCTTATAATATATACCCTAAAACAAATTAGGTTCCCACAGTCACCGACCTTTCTAATCCTGCAGTTATATCGTTTCGATAAACGATTATAGTAACCCTACAAATAATAGGACATCAAACATCACTAAATTGGTGATGGTACTCGTAAATAAGCTTACTTTTAGGAATGGCAGCAATCGATGCCTGAAAATGGAATCACTACTGCCGAGTTCGAAGGGAGGGCCCTTCGAACGGCATTCACATGTTTTGTGTCTATATGACGTCATAATTACATAAAACACTTAAGATTCGCTCTGATCCTGGCCCCCCTCTGGGCGCCTGCGCCGGCCACAGAACCCCGCCCTTGGGGCAGCTTCGCTTCCCCGGGACCCAAGGCCGCTATCAGCGGCCCTGCGGATAATCAACGATTTCTGTAGTGTGACGCAAAGCTGAAACAGAATTTGAATAGTGGGTAGTTAGTTCTGTTTTTTCACTTGTATGGTCGTATGCTTACATTGTGTTTGTATTAATAAAAGTTTTCTCATGAATGGTACTTTACTGAGAAAAAGTTACTTTACTGAACACCTATAGGTACAGCCATCATTATTATCATAATTTTCGGAAGAGTATAAAACGATGTCTTTGTCTTTGTAATGACGAGCAAAGAGTTTCCCTTAGTGGAATAGGCCTAATAAAGTTATCTTTATATTATCTTATCTTATCTTGAAAGGATGGACATTACAGGCCAACGTACTAGTATTTTGTTTTAAAAAGTTAAAAAGAGATAAAATTAAGATCTCAAAATAGCATCATCTTTTTATTGTGTGCCGTACTCGTTCAAGGGACTCGAAGTTGAAAACAATGATGACCCCCTTATTATGTAGCTGCCGCAGCAAAAATTTAGAAGAAAAAAATTGCAGCATCTTTGACGGGCGTGACAGCATTTTTCACTGATGTCTGTTTTTAATACATTTGAACATTTTTCATTTTGAACCTAAAATGGCAAGCAAATCACAACATATTAAATTTATCTGGCGTAAGACTCCTGAGCCCTTCAACCGCTGGGCTCGGGGATTACGCAAGTACCCCCCCAAAAAAAGTAAACACCGCGGCCTGCTACGACCAGCGTTGAGAATGAAATACAAACAGACAAAAAAATCGTTTACGATTTAAATATTAACCACGATTAAGAGATGAACCAGTGGTCAACTAACTTTTTTTCGACAGAATTCAAATTTAATTATTCGTTTTGACAATAACGAAGTGTAGCCTCTGCCTCGATGCGGTCCATTTCACGGCTATTGTTGATGAGGATACTAACAAAAATCTTTGCTTCCCGAAAAGCACAAAATACTTTCAGCAATTTAACCTTTTCAAGTGACTGATTACAAATATTTCAAGGAATTATCAGTAATTGAGGGAATCCAGAGAAAATGTCATGTGAATTTTAAAGCGCAGTTATCCCAAAGGAAAAGGCGCAGTACAAAATACCGTACCTGGCCATTTCCAGTGTACCTGACGATTAAATACGAAAGCAGGAATTAAGAGTCAACTGTCCAGTACTAATGCATTATTTATTTTATTTTATTTCATTATTCAATTTTTAGTAACAATGAACATAGGTCTAATTAAGTATCACTAAGCCACGTACCGGTGTCATTTATTTCATGCAATTTTACAAATATTAACATTACAATAAATATACATGTGAGGTATATGTAAATTAAAAATTTCTCTAATAAATAATATGAAAAGGATCACTGAAAGAAAGCATGGTTTTTAGGCTTATGATCGGTCTGTAACTGTAATATTTAATAAATTTATTAAGATACCAGTATGTAAATATCAATAAATAAGAATAACAGATTGAATCAGAATAAGTAAGATAAAATAAATAAGAATAAAATAAAAAGAAATAAATAATAAATAAACAACTACCGGTATTTCATTATGTCAGTATATTATATATATATATACACTGTATTTCTTCATTAGAAAAGTTTGTATGCTACTAAGTTTAAAAGCTCCAATGTTATTGTTATTTTGTTTATCATTTTCAGGCATGTTATTCCGCGTTTTCAGTGCTGCCTCTATATACCACCCTTTGCTGGCCAACATTGAGTTTTAAAGGTTTGGGTAGGCCTAATAACGTTTCTTGTCGGACAATTGTGTGTATTCATTCTTTAAAAAGAGCTATAACACATTTCATGATTATCGTGATAATAGGCGCTTTCTCGTACACTCTGACAGTGGATGCAGTTTCCTCGGGTATTGAAATTAATGTATAACATAGTTAGGCTTAATGTTATTATTATTTATTCAGGCAAAAGGTATAATATACGAAAATACAAATGAAACAAATCAAACGAACATAATATTAACAGGTACATTAAATACTGGTACAGAGTTAGGGTAATTTATTTTGACATATCCTCATAACTGTCATAATTGATAGACGGATTGATTTGATTTTCTAGTTTACGTTCATAACATTTCTTTGTATGCTCAATCCAGGAAGTGACGCGAATTTAATTTAGAATATGTTGGCAAAGACAATGGTGCCAAACAGAACATATTTCAACCAGGAACAAGCTATAAAAATATAATAATCCACTGGCTATTAAAAAACACAATGTGGATATATTTTGTAATTTTTGGAATATTTGCATCGCTGCCGAATTAACTCAGATTATTGGTAAAGATTAAAGAGCCTATCCCTATTACTGAATATTAATAAGAATCCAATTATCGTATTCTTCCTCTAGTCTAGAGAGTTTGTAAAACAACTCATTGCGTTAATGTAGGCCCTCACGAGTTGAAGTAATAATTTATTTTTATTCCATATTCATCCATTTATACACGATGAAATATAAACATTGTGAGTTATCGTCTGTGAGTCAGTGAGACATGCGGTTAGCCTCATTTACGTACACATATTATTTATACAGTATTTTGAGAGACCCACTTTGCGCTTCAATAAAACGTTGTACAATGTTGATACACTTTCAGAGTATGGGTCCTCAATATGGGGTACATTTTGATGCATTTGTTCAGGAACAAGTCGAATTAATGATGCACATATGACGACCTTCGACTGATACATTCATGGGAAGTATGTAATGTAGGCCTACATTATACAATGTGTAACGATATATGTCATTTCGGTTAAATTATACAGCTTTTTATGACAGAGAATTAAGTTCTTCATTCCAACGAATTACATATGTTGTTTGTTAACAGCATTAATTGCTTCCCATCTGCTTCTTGTTTTCCCTTCGTGTTGGCATCTATTGATTTTTTTTTTTCACTGCATAAATTGACAGATATTTTTTTTATCAGTCAGCTTATGGTACTACATTGTTCATTTAGACAACTTAATGCGAATATTGTCCTGTGATTGATGGCTTTAATATGTATACATAGAATATCTATACTTGGGCATGTCCGTCTCGTCGAGATAGGCACCCTAGTCACCATGTTGGATTTGTGCACAATACTGATCCATTCCGCAGGATATCATTACACAATAAGTTTAGATCAGTAAATGCCAATCGAAGGATTTTTTGATAGATCCATAATAACCTCGGCATTTGTAGATTTAAAAAAGAGATTTATAATAAGCTGGGTGTATTTTGTAAAGACCATCTTATATGGCAGTTTTATCTTAAAAGAGGAAGTGTTCGAATAAAACAATAGGCCTATATAGGATTATTCTGCCTCAAAGGAATCTGCACTAACCTAGATATGGATATGTAGGCCTGTGTGTGTGTATGTATATATAATTATGGGGGGGGGGTTGTATCGGAACACACTTGGCTCTGTTAATTCTTATTCAGCTTTACTTGTTTATTATATTAGTTGAACGGTTTTATTGAACATTTAATTCAAACTTTATTTTTAGTTGATATGTATTTGTAATTAGATTCAACGAACCACTTTGTGTGTGTTAGAGGCGTAGGCCTATGTTCACAAAGTAAATAGGATAAAAGATGAATAAAATATCCTGTATGACGTCATCATTAAGTATGAGGGATGAGGGACTGCAGATGCTTAAAAGAGGGTTAATATCTGGGGATGGGGTGCCTTTGGTTGTGTACCCATACGTCCCCATCTAAGATAGTTATGAATTATTTTTTTTATCTGTTTCATCGTTTCAGTATCATACTGTACTAAAATACGAAATCATAGGCCTAATGCATAATGCATTGGTCAGCTATTTTGTACGAAGGTGATCTTTCAGGACATTAAATCAAACACTTCCTGGAAGGCCTGGTTCAATAACTGGGAGTGTGTTATACTATGAATACAGCTTATAAATCGGAAGCAATATGCAAGCTGTATTAGCGTTTTACTAAACAATAGTCTTGATAAACCGAATATGGCAAATAAATATCGTAGGTTGCTTCGTGATTGTCAAGTCGAATAGTCAAACTTGAATTCTGTAAAGGAAAGTTAATTGACCGCTGGGTCATCACTTAACCATCTCTTTAGATAATTGTAACAGTTTAATATGTTTTTGTGTATAAGGCCTTGTGTCATGACTGAGGTCGTAGGAAGCCGAGAGGTTACATTTTTTTGGACAGTGTTATGTAAAAGTGAATTTAATATTTATTTACTTTGCATTCTCCACTTCGCAATAATGTACAGGGTACTTAATATAAGGCCTACGGTATATGTTCCAATGCGTATTGCGGGATTATGATTGAATAGGCCTACTTCAACTGCTGCACGCACTTTCATTAATAATAAAATGGCTCCTTCCATAAATAAGACACCGGTGTGTCAACACTTTTAGTGCCTGAAATTTATAGCCCATCTTTTCTATTCCAAAAGAGTAATGCTGACAATTCTTAGATCGCCATAGGATTATTTAGACAACCCCTTTTTTGTATACGGTACGTTCTGATAGGCTAGATCACATGCTTGGTGGTGAAAGCCATTATTATTACGATTACGACACGACAACGACGGGATACAGATCGTGCAATGTTGAAGAATAAAAACTAAGCGATGATATGTTGTTGTCGTGTCTAAATCTAGCTTTACCTGTATCTAAATTATTGTAATGCCATAATATACATACGATTGAGTAGACTGCCATCAATTTCACTGTAAGGACAACATGATAAGGATTAAGCTAAAAAATGTTTAAATTAGTATATATTTGCACTTTCGTTGCATGCAATTTACAGGTGGCAACTCATCATTGTTCAAACATTAATCATTCTGAAACACAAAAGAAAAAAAACAGAAAATGTGTTTTCGCCCTCTCGCGAGAGAAACATCGCGGAAACTAGCAACATTATTAGCGGCATTTACAGTCAAACTGACCATTTGCGGTAATGGATAATAAAGGAGAGAAACTGAACATTAGGTCATTTTTAGACAACGTTTATATTTTTGAGGCAGTTAAGCAAATTTAAAGTTGGACAAGAAACATTATCTTTATATATTAATGCTTGCGGTACACCACGTAGATTTCTGAAAAGAACTGTTAGTTAAGAATGTCTTGCATTATCTTTAAGAGCATGATACAATTCCGTTATTTGCTTCTGCTGTATAGCCTGGTTTTCCGAACTCACTAATAAAAATCAAGATATATTATCTAAAGTAACCAAGCCTGCAAGTAAAACTATCAATAGAAATCTAAATCCCATAAAAGAAATCGTTGAAGAAGCTATACTAACCAATGACGTAGCCAGGATTTTCAAACATTGCTGCGTGTGGGAGGAAACAAAATATCAGGGTGGACTCACTTTACGCGGAAATTCAAACAATGTGGACCCATTTTACGTAAAAATATGAAAAATGTGGACCAATTTCCTTAAATCGTACCCATTTTGAGCTAAATATGAGAAATCTGGACCCATTTTTCAAAAAGTGGACCCATTAATTATGCATAAAATTACATAATTTGGACCAATTTTTAAAAATGTGGACCCACTCTTTGTGGACCCATTAGAAAAATTGTGTGGGACTGTCCCAAACGGTCCCAATAGCTGGCTACGGCATTGATACTAACTAAATTACAATAAATAAGTAGCAACGAAACGCATCTACATAATGAAATAAATATTTAAAAAATCTTGAAGACTCAAAATCGAACAAACCGACTTAAAAATTCTTTTCTCGCAATTGCAATCAGTCTCTATAATAATAAATTCAGTAGGTACGGTTTTTTGTACAAATGTACAAAAAATGTACAAATGCAAGACTGTACCTCAATTTTATATAGGCCTACTGTATGTTTTTAATAGTTTTTATTTGGTTTTTAACAACTCTGTCATGTCCATTTTATATAATTTTTTTAATATTTATGCATTGTATGTTGTTATGATGAATGTAATACCTTTGTGATTTCTTTTTACATTAATTTTTTCATAGGAAGTACTTAATGAATTTTATGTAATTATTTTTAATGCATTTTATTTGTGTGTTACAACTCAGGAACAAATTTCAGGTAGTTTTATATGATTAATCAATAAATCTGAATGTGAATGTTATGCTGTTGTGTAAAGCCGGACACTTACTGCATCGTACAACCGTCGCACGACGAATCCACATTTGCTTCCGGTGAGCGATAGACGACGCAACGCCGTCTGCTAATTGTCAGTGGCAATCTGAACGGATCCTCATTAAAAAGGCGCTCCGTTGGGTCCGCGTCTTTTCTTCGTCGCGTTGCCGTCGCGTCGCCGTCGCACGCAGTGAGTAACCGGCTTAACGCTTTAGAAGGTCATTATGAGAAGGAATGACAAGGGGAAGAGTATAAAACTCCTTTCTCGTCCCCCTCCCGGGTGCCGTCACTGCTGCAGTGTGTTAACAGCGACTGGAATCGACGTTAGCGCATGGTTGGGAAAAGAGGAAAGACTGCTATCTTATAATCAATAATCAATACTGCCCCACCATGACAAAAGGAAGTAACTGAAAAGTTTTTTAGTCACTATCAAAGAACTAATAATTTGGAACATATTGATATATTTGAGTGTGCCACTAATTAACAAGTAATTAGCAACACAAAAAGGAAGTAAGACTAAAAATACCGTAAAAACCACCAGGAAAGGAAGCAGGGGACTAAATCCATATTCCTTAATTACTCAAAGCAATGCAAACATCAGTTGCTTTCAATTTCAGCAACAAATATTACAATATATGAATAATTCAAATGGAAGTGTAGGGGAGGGGAGATAGAGAAGGTATATTAACCTAACCCATTTACATGATCACCTTCGGCTTTCATCACCACTTTTTAGAAGAGCCTCACATTGGCCTTGGCAGACATATATGATAACTACATTAACAACCTCTAATGGCGAGTATTTGCACGGCCTGGCTATGTCATAATAAAGCAATAAATTTACCTGCCGAGAACCCAATGGACCGAGTGATGTATCGCATTCTATTTCGGGTTGAGACTCGGACAACTAAAAACAAACATACATGCCTATACTGCGAACACGGAATGAAGGAACGAACTATGACTAGACGTAAATAGCAAAAAATCAAATATTTGCGTTATCTTCTGCATAGGAAAAAGCAGACTATTCAAATTTATTATAGTTGAATGAAAATGACAAACATAAAATCGGTTATCGGGAGAGAATATCACAATAATATATTGATAACAAGTTCTATTAAATATTATCATCGTTAAAAAATATTGGAATTTTGTTTCAACAAAAGTGAACCGAAAACAGTTTAAAATCAATCAATCAATCACATTATTGCTCGGAATTTTTCCGTCATTGACCTCAAAAGCGGACAAGGTTAGAGAACCGTGTAAATAAAATAGCTACATCAAGGGCATTTTAAACAATAAATTCTCTACCGAAATTCCTCGTCTGAATAGATATCAGTAGGAAAACAAAGTTTATTTATTTACATGTCTGTTGTTAAATAGTTTGTGTATTTCAATTATGACCGAATCCCAAACAATGACGTCATACTTACACATACAGTACCGTACTGTACAGTAAATGATTACTGTACTTACCATACTTACGTATGTGATCCTCCTCTTCTGCATCGTAGAGTTGTACTGTATTTGATTTCGTTTATGTATTAAACACTTGGGCTGAGAATTGTCAATAGAGAATGTCTTGCGTAGGCGTAATTCATTTTACTACATACAAGATCAAACACAAAAACATAAAAGGATGTAAAATAAGATTTGTTATGTTGTTTTTTCGTCTTGTGTCACTTTATCCTTATTTACATTATGTTGTGCAGACTCTTGGTCAGTGTGATTGTACCCCTTCAGTATGTA
>NW_022704992.1:3341139-3347901 GCF_011630105.1 Anneissia japonica | reverse complement strand
ACTTTTAAGTGCGAAATATCAAGCTAGACACGAAGGCGTTTAAGGTGAAGTGTCTGCAAGTACCATATTATTGGAGATAAAACACAATAATGAAATCGTACAGTATTTAACCTTACAAAACATCGAATTAAATAAGAATTAATACTAACACCAGGGCCAACTATCATTTTCTGATTAAATTCAACAAGGTAAATGAGCTACTCCGGGTAAAGTATCAATCTGAAACTGAAATACCGGTATTTAAATTAAATACAATCATGCACGGTAAGTAAATTAAACGGTACTACTGAAGTTTACTAAGCTTGATATTGGTGTAATTCATAATCTAGGCATATGAAATGTTCTTTGGATGAGTAAAAGTAAAAGATATTTGAATGGTGCCCAGCTCATATGGCTTAGCCCAAAGCATAGGGTCTTGCTCCATATAGGCCTATGCCGAAGAATATTAAGATAAAGTTGTACCGGTATGAAACAAACAATACAAATGTAACAGAATACCCACTATAATACGGTACTGTATACAGTAATATACTGCTGTACAATAATAATGTTCTATGTTTGAAAAGTGTATGAAAATAACATATATTTATTTCCAGTATTTATAAAAAAAAAAACCCCATTTAAACTTTAAATTTAAAAATTCATAAAATATGGCAGCACTGAAATGCATCTTGAGCTGAATTGTATTTCATACATATTAAAAGGGCCAAACAGGGGAAAAACAAGTCCACCAAACTTAACCAAACATTAAGAACAAATAATAACATTTTGAGCCTGAAATCGGCCAAAAAAAAAAAAAATCAGAACATTGAGCAAGTGTAAAGTGTGAATGTGATTGATAACAACTGCTAAACTACTAGGCCTACCTGTAAAAGACCTATGTTTGATACCGATGACATGGTATGGTTTGAAAGCATTCAAAATTTAGCCGTACAGTATATCAAATCAATTTGTGCATACGTTCAATGGACAGTTATTTTTATCAATTTTATAAACAAAAACGTAAGGATCTATGCTGCTAATTACAAAAATACATGTTCTCCTTGAAATATTTTTTTTTAATGATTTGTCTCTCATCATGTGTTTATTTACTCAGTCAAGTATAATATCACCAAGCCTTAATATTCCATAGGGATTGTATAATGCCTCTTATAAACTAAATTGATTGACTGATTAAAATCAGTTGCTATAGTTACTAATCAAACGTTGAATTTATTGCACATAATTTGACGTTTGGACATAACCGGTTCCAGTCTGGCGCCAATCTCAACCAAGTCCATTACGCCTAATTATACGTATTTTATCTATCGTTGTAATCAATGTGTATAATTAATAATAAGAGAAATAAATCATTGGAATTATCCAAATAACTCAAAATTTGAGCTTCGCTTTATGCATATTGAACTTATCATCAATGTGACATGAACATAACATTGATGGATGACTGTTCAATTTGAATTTTATTAGGATTTTGATTTGATTCAATTATATTTTATATTTCAACTGTGCAGTAGTTTATTAAGTGCATTCAACCCTAATTTCCTGTAGGCCATTTAATGAAGCTACACGCCCGAATTTATGAAAAGAGACTGCAGAAATAGACATGTTTAATCAAACACTTCCCTCGGCATAACTGTTTTATAAGGACCAGAACCAAGATGCAGGAAACGCGATAAAGTCGTGAGACACAACCGTAGCGTAAGCGATTACCTATAAGTAGGCCTATAAGATTCAGCTGTCGGTAGATTGGTTTATTAGGCCTATAGGTCTACTGTCGGCCCGGGCCTACTGATAGGCCTACTATAGGCATGCCTACTGATTGGAATACATGTAGAATTTAAAAATTATGTACATAAAGTTCAAAGTAACATAACACAAAAATAGACATTTTAATAATAATTATAAAGTACCGTAAAAAAGGTCAAAACAAGAAGAAACATTCTTCTTCTTCTTCTACCGTAAAAAAGGTCAAAACAAGAAGAAACATTCTTGACATGTTTGACCTTTAAAAAAAGAAAGAAAATATAAATAATTATATAACGAATATGAATATAATACATATACGCCTAACCTAAAAAATAGGTAAAAACTTAAAAAAAAAAAAATGCAACCAATAAAAACGCTTTGTGAGTTGTAAAATTTCTACGAATTGAACAATTTGGAGGGCAGGCTGAACAATAATGTGATATGGAGGCCTAACTATTTCCTCTGGTCTTTTTTATTCACAACATACCGTGCGTACTGTAACGCCTGTGAATTATTATTTTATGTATAATATGGATAGACTAGGCTCTTTACTTATATTTAAAGATTCGTGCGAGATTAATCCGCTTAGTGCGATTTACTACAGTACGGTACCTGTAAAAAGTGTTCAGAATAAAATCCATACTCGACATTCAGTATGCGACGTCAAGCGCTTTTTTTTCTAATTTTGACGTAGATTAAAATTTAGTAAAGTCACAAGTTACGGTACATTTACAGGTGTGCTTCACATATCTTGAGGGCCTAAAGTTTAGCTTGTACAGCTTTATGATGTACGGTAGTGTGTTATCATTCCAAAAAGGAATTAGCACCGCGGGCAATGTCGTAGACCTTTAAACTTTGTAACCTGTTGGAGCGAAGAAAAACACAGAAAATTGTATTATTGTAGGTAAAATCCCTTACCTGCATGGTAAGAAAACTATAGAAATGATTACACGATACTAATGAGCAATCGTGCGACCGATTCTGTTGATCAATCGATTGATTGATCAGAAAGTACTGGTATTGATATGACCTATCGATTTACATATCTTGCAAACTAAAATTAATTTTACATAGGCCTATCTTTAAAAAAAATCAACTGCCAATCAACCATGTTAATCAATCAAATTAGTTTCTCAGTCTCAGTCAGTCAGTCCGTTAGTCAGTTAGTTAATATAGGCCTATTCAATCAACAATCAATCATAGCGCCAAACAGGACATAATGTTAAGTGATGTTAAGGACGATTGAAATGAAATCGGGAAGGAGATTCATCAAGGTTGTTTTATTTTATTTATTTATTCATTTATTTCTTCTTTACCCTGGGTGACCTGATCAGTGCAAAAAGCGTTGTCAGTGGCAAATTCAAGGGGGTAAAATTGTTCAAAATAAAATAAAAAATTAAAGTATAAAGAAAATTATGTTAAAATTTTAAGTCTCACGGTACAATTTCCGGCCATCTAAAGGTGCCATAATCACATTTTTTACCTCAGCCCCAATCATGGTGGGGCTGAGGGGATATAATCCTCCATCTGTGAACGTACCTCCTCGGGCCCCTCTATTTTCAATTACGAATTCCCGGATCCGCCACTGATTGTTATTCTCCAGGGCCCAGCAACACATAAAATAAAAATAAAAACCTCAAAAGACAAATCCAAAAGTACATAGACAATCAATAAATGGTTTTGGACCACAGTTCTTATGAATTTTATTACTACGTTGTAGGAACGAAAAGTGCCACACTAGAGAATATTGAGAAGGCGACCTTTCGTTCACCGTGTACTGAAGTAATGAGTTTTGACTGGGAAAAAATTAAAAAGAAATGATTCGAGTGCTGTGAGACTGGGGTTTAGTTTAGTTTTTATTTGGAATCACTTTTTACAGTGGCACACATTCAAAATGATGGTGCATCCAAAAGACCAAAATCAAAAGAAAATTGAAAAGAAGAAAACATCTTAACTACGAAAATCATTACGGAACAAAAGGTTCGGTAAATAAAGTCAAATGGCAACGTTCCATCAAACAAATTTATTATAAATAATAATAAATTTAGATAAAAAATAATAATAAATAAAAAAAAAAACCAACTTAAAAATATTGTTGGTACTTAGGTATTAATGTTTTTATAGATATTTGATCTTATATTCCTAGTAAAGGACGCTATATAAATGCTTAAATATTATTATTATCATTAACAGTCGATTTCCAGTGTGAACATTAAACGTGCAAACGCTTAATGCTAACGGCAGCAGTTGGCTGAAGCAGTCTTTCTACGGATGAAAAGCCTCGACCTAGCTTCTTCTTTTTTTTGCAAGAGGGTGAGTAGCTTGAGGCTTACGTGTAAACAAGATATAGTACTTTAAACCAATAAGCACTCAACACAGGAAAGTTAAAAATGAAATGATACAAAATGTTGACGCGAACACATGTTTTACGCATCACGTACCACCGTAATTTTGTCTAGTAAAGATTTTACGAGTTTACACAGGAAAAATGCAATTTTTACTCTAACGCCAACGCATTTCAGAAAGTCCATTGTACCATGCTATGTTCTTATAGAAAACATGCATATTAGTAGCACAGTTTTGGTTCGTTAGGGATAAAAAGGTGAGACGAATTTTAATAACTTCACGTTCTAAAGTGGTAAGGACTAAGTTAATTCAATCTCAGATGTCTCAAACTTAATAAATTCTCATGTCTTTAGTGTTAGCAAGGTGGGTTAGTTACTAAAAGTTAAATTGACAAGTTACCGTATTTATTGGCAAATTATTGTTTTAAAACGAAACCAGCTACCCAAACTCTGGTCTAATGGGAGAGGAAATAGACAATGATGCCTTTAGGATTATGGTGATGACACTATAATGTAAAGGAGGTGTGACGAATTGTATCTGCATGCCTATTTTAGGCAACCATTTCCTACAACATGTACCAACGCACTTTCATGGTCTATGCGTTCGCTGGGATTTGTATTTTCCATTATTGAGGCCGAATCAATTCCGAATCAAAATTCAATATTTTAAAATATTAAATTAAATTCTTAAAGACGAGATACATTGCAAATACTTTATAAATACTTTAAAGTATATGCTGACACGTTCTAAAATTATCTTCCGCCAATTCCCAATGGGATAACAATAATAATAATAATAATAATAATAATAATAATAATAATAATAATGATAATAATGATGATAATAATAATAATAATAATAACAATAAAGGCCTGTTTATCAGTTATGCGATAACAACATATTAACATATTAACATAATAACGACAAACCAAATCAGATGACGTCATAATCATGGAAACATTAAAATCGTAGTAGTAGCAGCAACGATTTTATCTTTTTTCCATGATTATGACGTCATCTGATTTGATTTGTTAAAATATTTTGTTATCGTATACACGATAATTTGTTATTGAATCGTCCTAGTGTAAAAACGTCTCATTTCTTTTGTTTTATAAACAATCGCTTTTTAGCTTATATCGTTATAGTTATCTTTGAAGTATAAACAGGCCTTAACAATAACAATAACAATAATGATAATAATAATAATAATAATAATAATAATAATAATAATAATAAATAATAATAATAATAATAATAATAATAATAATAATAATGATAATAATAATAATAGCCTAATATATTAATGTCCTCAAACAAAACAGGAGGAAGGCGCCAAGGAGCAACAAGGTTCCTGTACAAGGTTTGGCAACCCCAAGATGTAGGCATAAGCTTGGAATTTTTTTCTTCAACAAAATTATGGAGCTCATTTCTGTCATTATCATTAACACACTTCGGAGAATTGTTATAATGCCAAATGCTCTAAAGCTGTATAAGTCTAGGCCTAATCGTAATGTTTAAACCAATTTGTACAACAAATTGATTTACTACGTAAAGTAAAATGACACACAATGTAAAAATGGACGGTAGTATATCGTAATTGGTAAACATCATATTCTCAACTAACAAAGAAAAGCATGGATTTAAATGTTAACCATTCTGCTTTATTTCATTAACATAGGGCCTACTACTGTATCATAGTGTTTTATGAAACACAAACGGGATTTTCCCCTGAAATTTATTATTATTATTATTATTTCCTTGTGAGAAATTATTAATACGCATTACCGGTATTTGTGGAGAGGCCTATTAAGCCGATGCGATTAATATATTTCTTTCCCTCTATATTTTTCTTTCCTTTTGTAATTTAATAAATCTTTTTTTCGGATGTCCACGGTTGATACGGACGGGATGAGAATGGTCTCAAAGATATGTGGTTAATATGATATACCGGTACTTCCTATTAGTACCGTATACCTTATACCTAATCCTACCTAATGACTTGAAGTAACCCGGCTACACACACACATGCACTTCAATTTCCTATTTCTTGATTGTGTATCCATTCGTTAAATGAGGATAATTTTTGAGTGCTACACGAAAAAAAATAATGATACTATTAATAAACTAGGTAATAATAAACATTAGTGTCCTTTAATGATACGCATTTGTTTATACAAGTTCATATTCCATCATACAAAAGTGGATTAGGCCTAGGCCTGCCAATTTTATTATTTTATTTCATGCTACGGCAAGCCTATTTTTTATAATTCCATGATCTGTCACGGAAACATTATCGTCCTTATTTTGTCTCTCGTCAGCTCGATAATGCACATATTCAGTTAAAGAGTGGAGGCGTACTGACATTTAACAAATTATGTTTTTTATTAAGAACGATATCTAAAGAGAGTCAGCAGTTAACAGGGTTTTCTTAAACTGAAATTGGCAACTTTTATACGAATCAATTATCCTGCATTCAGAAAATAACTCATAAATTAGCCTAAATTAAGCATATTGACAATGTATAATAGGTGTAGAAATAGCGACAATAAATAAATTATAGTATTCCTAATCGGCTTCTCGTTTTAGCAGAATATTAAAACCGAAATGCATCATCCGTCACGTAGAGGTAGGATCATGCGTATACATCTATCGACTGAGTGGCTTAGCATC
>NW_022704992.1:3281911-3338387 GCF_011630105.1 Anneissia japonica | reverse complement strand
TATATATACATCTCACTGAGTCAGATTATAATCTGTTGAATTTGATTCTCGTCCCTGTGCAGTACTTTGAATCATTTTATATATATCATATAGGATACATGCTTACTTTGTATATTCCAAATGTAGTTATTAGCTTTAAACTAAAATTAGAACGAGACAAACATTTCCTTCGTCCATTAAACGGGCATTTAAACAATAACAAGCCTAGCCATTTTGCAAATAGACCTACCTTTAAATTCCTGCCAGTAGATTGGACTCTATACATTTTTGTATAGTAAAACGTCTGTAAATCATTAAATTGACAATGATTTGTATATTATATGTGACTTATTGAAAGGTAATAAGTTATGTGATTTAAACAAAACTACAGTAAGCAATTCAAAGTTCAATGTGTTTCATTTTTTAGGGTTTTCTCGATTGTTTGGGTGACAGTTCTTGAAATGAATTTATACAGCCTCAAATGATAGTGACCAAATTCGTCCATCGATTAAAGATATTTTCCGTTATATCTGTTGATTGGACAACATTTCGGTAGTATAAAATGACAAGAATAAATGGAATAAATGGAGAAAGCATGCTATTTAAACAAAACATTTAAAGGTAAAAGATTGTAGCTATAAAAGTAGTATAGGCCTGTAGTATATGTTCGTGACTCGTCCTTGCAATGTTATTCCCTCTAACATGTTATCAGTTTTGATTTTTTATTTTATTTTTAAAGTACGTGCTGAATTATGGTGGAAAAGCAGAATTTATATTATCCATATTTTCCTGTTCGAATTTTCGGAAGAAAGTGAGTATTTAATCCTGCGTATGAGAAGGTCATGGGGCAATGTAGGCCTATAAAATTATACTGTAGTATCTAGTCGTATCAGGGACGTATTCATTGGTCGTATGTTGACCAAAGTCACGTGCGTCTCTACTGTACTGTTAGGTCAAAGTTGGGGCAACAAGATGTGAAGAAGATTTGACAAGTTTCCTGCCTGTTACAACATGAAAAACAGCTCTAAGATCTTGTAGATAAGATCACTGAATACTGGGTAGGCCTATACTGATTTAATTCCTTGGGGGAAATTCCCTTACCGTTAGGTCACATTCCCAACGCTGTTTCACGCGAAACTCCGACATTCATGGAGCCACAAATTAAACCCATGGTCAGATCATAAAAAGTTGTTACACAGTCATGAAGTTCATGGATAACGTCAGTAGGCCTAATAGGCTCTTCCAATGAACAACAGTCGTAATAACATGCAAAACCTCCATGGTAATAATTTTTCGTTATTGAAATATGTTGTTATAGACGGTGAGGACCCATAATTTTGTAAGAGTACTGTCCTAGTTTGCTCCAAGTTAATCCAAGATATCCCCATTCAAGTAAGTAGAGTTAGAAAAATTATACAAGTCTCCCTGTAATTAAAGACTCGTCAAAATAAAGACCAACTTTCTACAGCACCAAATGAATTTCTTTATCTTTTATAAGAATACTTTATCTAATTAAAGACGAAAGCTGTTAAAGACCATGAAACCACGGTCCCAAAAATGACCTTTAATTGGAGGTAGAACTGTAGGCCTATGATTCAAGATTTAAAGCAGCTAAGAAAAGGAGAGGAACCGTCAAAGGGAAAGATTTTTGTTAATGATTAGCAGTAAACATAGGGCTTAACGATCGCATGTAGGCCTACAACGAGGCCGTATAACATTTCCTCATTTCCTTTAATAAAATGCTCTGTTTGTGATGAATAGGCCTACATTGTTTATCGTTTCAATTATAAGCGTCATTAGGCTAATTATGTATTTTGCATCTATAATATTGTAGTGTTGTGTATGTATATTATTGATGGTGTTTATTTTACAGCGAGTATGACGGGAGGTAATTTAATCTTCCCTTGAGTAGGCCTACATAAATTTTAATTAAAAACACTGCGTCTATATAGACTACGCATCATCGTAAAATGGTTAATTAACGAAGCTAGAAGGATCTCCTAAGTTTATTGAAATTTTCTCCCAAATGAATTTCTTTCCACTTGTGCGGCAAAAATACCTACCGGTAACTTTAAATTGAAATTATATATTATAACATCATAAAACCACATAATGTATAGGCGTTCTCGTGATTAATGGTCCAACAAATTTTCCCATCACAAATATTTGTTTTCCATTAAGCTAATGTTGTTTATAAATTACATTACTGTACCAACTTGGTCAACTACAATAACTCGCCCTCTCACAAGATTAGTTATATTAGTAAACTGATACGATGTAAATGACGTTATTGGGTCAAGTTTGACAACTCGCCCCCTCAACATTATTTCTCGATTATCCTGATGTTTGGTATAGACATTATAAGTTGCAAAATGAAAGCGAGAGTACCGGTAGCATAGTTGAATGTTGAGATCATCCGAAGGGAGGTTAATAAATGTTTTTATGTGTGGGCTTTGTTTACGTTCTTATTTTTTATGTGACAGTGGAGCAACCGTTTGTTGGCCTTATGAATGTCTTTATTGTCCAACCTACGCATAGACCCTAATTATAAACTTTTTTTTCTAAGTTTTTCTAAGAACAAAACACTGAGAAAAGCTGATTTTCAACAACATAGCAGGGGTTATTTTTGGTAACCATATTAGGCATAGCTATTCTTATGGTCTATGCTATCAAATAGAACTGCATTTTTTCAACTTCGAAAAAGTTGAAAATGAAGAATAGTAAGAACATCAAAATTCAAAACTGTATCAAGTTATCGTAATTCACAAGAACAATAGGCCTACATGAGGTAAAATAAGTAAAACATAAAATACAACGATATATGAATAGGGATCCAGTTGACAGAAAAATTAAGGGCCTTGAAAACTTGCACTTGAATATTGGTTTATTACAAGGATTTATTTTAATATTATATTTATAGAGGCCTTTTACTATTATCGTTATAGCTTAAAAGTAGCCTAAATGTTTTTTTGCGCATTTTTTATGTTAAAAATGATTAACTTACTGAAATTCATATTGTTATTAATTGTGAATATTTGTCTATGCTTGAGGTATTCAATTTTGTTAATACCTCATGGCCCATTGCATATCTGGTATTCGGTATAAGTTTGACGTGGTCTCGTAACCAATGCTACCAAATACTTTATGCATCTATTACCGTATTTTTCTTATTTTTCCCTTTCAACAACACTGTTTAATGTAAGACTATGTCGTGTCTGTTATATTACTTGAGATTCCAGAGGTGAATAATAAACAAGCATATCGCTTCTTAGACCCTGCGATATAATCATGAATTAAAGAATATGGATGCAATCCATGTCTATTGTAAATAAAAACAGTTTCAAAAGAAAAGAATTATGGCGACTTAAAAGAAGCAGACTGTTTGCCAAATAGACCTTTCCGAAGAGTCAATCAAACTTAACAACTGACCAATCAGTACAGGGTCAGAAATACGCGCGTGTTCTACAAATACGCGCGTGTCCTACAAATACACGTGTTGTCCCACAAATACACGTGTTGTCCCACAAACGCAAGTGTGCGTAGGATTTTACCCTGTCGTTTTGTGGAAACTTAACAACAATATCTAAAGGGGAAGGGGATTATCATAAAAGTCCATTAGAAACCAAGGTGGCGGATCCAGGATTTGGAATATAAATAAATGGGACCCAGAGAGGGATTTCACAGATAGAGGGTCTATACTACCACAGCCCCACCGTGGTTTGGGCTGAGGTAAAAAAATTTATGATTATGGCACCCCTAGATGGGCGGAAACTTGCACACTTAGACTCAAAATTTGAGTAGCGTTTTCTTTTTTTCTCTCTCTTTCCCCCCTTGAATCCACCACTGACCAAACCTAAACATTTTACTTAAAAGTACAATGAGGAAAATGTAAATGTCATTTGTTTTAAACAAAGAATAACAAAAAATGCAAACAATATTTAAATTGTGTTCAGCTACATTGGCAAAAAACAAAATTTATTAAAGTCATAACGGTATATCATAATAATATTCTCTATACACAAATACTTTACTATTAATGTAGCTTAAATAGGCCTATTATCGCATGGAATTTTAAGTGGCAGTAAAGGACGTGTGACTAGATTTTTTTTTAAGTTTGAAAACCGTGCATTCTAACCATTTGCTTTTGATAACACAGAACATATGATTGAAATATGCCTCTCTAGTGGAGTGTTCAGTAACCCTTGTAAATGTTCTCAAAAGTACATAGGGCATAATGAATTTTATATGTCTATGATAGTCTAAACTCTAGTGTAATAACGACGGTGTGGAAACAATCGCCGACATTATTCATGACGTTTAATGCACTTCTCAAGTTAATTTTGGTCCCCAGGCCAAGAGTGTCATAGGAAAAAATTCCTTCCAATTCTTCAGTAGGTCATTCTGTATAATAATGCCAGATTGAATTTTGAAATATTGTGTGAATTTTCTTATGAAAATACAGACCTACTGTGCCGAAAATGAGGATACTAGATTATGCCAAAAGGAAGACTTCAAAAAGAGCTTGAAACGACCCATCTGGATGCCATTGAGCATAATTGAACCCCTCTCCCCTGATACCCAAGCTGGAACGATTTGCTACCTCTTTACCATTTCATATAATCGCCATGTCATATGACTGATCGGATATAGGCCTATGTCTTCATTCAAATTCCTTTCCCATGATTTAGGCTTATGTTTGAATGTGCATTGAATCTTGTTAAATATACAGTGAAGTCTGTAAATGAAATGAAGACCAAGGTTTTTTAGATTTTTTAAAAGGTGGAATTGATAGGTAATCTATATCAGGGCCATACGACCAAACAGGACATCAAAATCCCATTGCAATGAGAAGGCGTATAGGCCATCTTGCAATACAACAGAATCCTCCAGGAACCAACCTTGTTCAGAGAAGTAACGTATCAAGTGTTACGCCAAACTACAGTATATTGCCATCGGCGTGTTGATTCATGGTAAAGTTTTTACAGATTATGGTCTTTCAATAAACGCTTAAAAAACCCAAGCCATATAATTACAGTATAAGTAAGGATCAACATAAAAAATACAAAAGTTTCTGTCATGGAACATCTGCGACACTCCACACAGGTCGATAAATTGATCTTTAAGGGTTGCTAATGCTCGTGTTGCGCTCTGCGAACGTCGAGCATTGTTTACAAACCACAGTATAGCACAAGATAGTATGATGATGATGATGACATAATGAATGTCGAAATGTTGAATCCCGACACGATGGCGTGCATTTCAATACTTGGAGTATGTATTATCATCTTATCTGAGATTAATCAGTGGACCTTTCGGTTTTTACAGTATAGCACTTTCTACAAGAATAACATTCTAAAAATACTTATATCACGCTTGGGTTAATACCTGGAAGTATACCAAAAACCAACGACACCGCATTGAAAGTAATTACGGTACAACTTCTTGTTGCGGTCAGTGGCTCCAAAAGGATTCAAGAGAGAGAGGGAGAGAGAGAGAGAGAGAAAACACCAAACCACGTCCAGCAGACAAGATGATTAAAATAACGAAGTCAACTGGGCATATAATTTTCACGAACGAAAAACAAAATAACAGCGACTCCACGATCACAGACTATTAACAGCAGCAAATTATTATATAAATAATATATATATATATACACTATTTTATATATATATATATATATATATATATATATATATATTCTTTTTTAAAATATGAATAACAAATATACAGACAGATATACTTGTAAACACAGTGCAAGAGGGAAAACCACATAATATGTCTGTTTTTCCTAACTCAGTACCGTACAATCCCCCAAATTTACACATACACGAACGGTTGGCGACACTATTCTCGGATACATACGTTTAATTGTCCGGTAAGCGGAACAAATTCAAACTAGGCCTATCCTTTCAATGTGTGGTGGATTTCATCCAAGAAAACGTTTCCAGGTAGGCTTAAGACGGTACTAATTTCCTCCAATTTATAAAATTAGAAAAGTATATGTTTGCAATGGAATGTGAATGTACCATCGAACTCCTTTCGGAGGACTGTTTCCATTCACAAGCACATGCCTCGAGCGGCCAGGATCGTTTGCGAGGAACATTCATAATCAAAACGTCCCGCATGTTTAAATAAATGAATGCAGTAATAATATTAATGTAAAACATTTTCAATATATAAATACAAATTTGAAGTTTCAATAATTCACAAATAAAACGAGGTTTTCAATTATTTACAAAAATTTTATTACGAAAATCATTAAATCTGCTGTCACAAATATAAGGTTAGTGAATATGCAAATACTATAGGAACAGTTTTATTTAAATGTCAGTTAATCATTAATTGTGCAAAAGGTCTTTTTATTGTTTTGTTTTAATTTTCAGTTAAAAGCTAATAGGCTAACGTAAGTTAAATATAGAAATTAGGCAATTTAATTACTTTTTTAATATTCATGTTTGATGTAAGTGGGAGTATCTTTAACTCTATGATCGTGGATAAGAGCAACTTTTTCCCTACTCTAAACAATGTTTATACATCTGTTTGCATCTTAAAATGTAGGCCTCCTGGCCTGGTGAGGGATCTGGGACCATAGAGACACAAGACTTCCATCGCAGACTGAACGCTAATTATTTGTATTTATCGGTATTTAATTATTTAATAATAGGCTAATGGGAAGTAAGGAACCCATGTCTTGGGGTTTTAACACCCAATTAAACCCCAATCAATCGTTTTTCTGATTTCACTTGTCTCCCTCATACCGAGATAATCTCTGATCCCCTCTCAGATGTTTATCTTATTGGCCTATAGACTCCTTTAATGATACAACTGAAATTTAACTGATGTAATTTTTCTTTTTCTTTTTCATATATAATTTTTGTTGAATTATAATATGAGTCCCTTACATATTGAAAAATATATGTTTAATTCAGTTTATTTTGAATAGGTCTATTTCATTATGTGTTTTGTATAGCATGCTTTAACCTTGCTGTAATAATATTTTTCAAGCTGTAGCTGATCGCACGTTATATTTTTGTTTTGTTTTGTTTTGTTTTTTTGTTTTTTGTTTTTTTGCTATTTTACATACTAGTGGTTTTCTTATAGAGCCAGCCTATTCTTTGGGACAGCTGACGTTCCGTGCGCAATATATGCAATTTACCGGTATTCAATTTAGCTGTCCCTGACCTGAGTCAGAATTATTTATTGCTTATATTTTTTCTGTATGTGTATTTTGGTGATTGTATAAATGAATGAATGAATTACTTAAACAAGGAATACACCATAGTACTCCGCCAATGATTGCTAAATAATGACGCATAAGAACATGTTTAACTTTATCAAAATATGCATTTCTTAGTGACTCACAAGCTCAATTCTAATCAGACATTCAAAACTATACCGATTAGAAAATAATAGGCTTAACGTAGGCACATGTACACAAAACGACGGAACAAATTATTGAAACGATTGTCAATGTATACAACGAACAGTGTTTAAGAGAGCATTAATCTACATTTAGTGCTCCTTTAGAACAATTATTGAACGGAAACATAAAAAGAATAGCAATGATATTGATATTCAAAGGTATTAGAACAGCTGCTCTTACCTATACAATCTAAGGTTTATATTTAAAGACTTGTCACAAAGCATGACGAATTGTCAACGATTCAGTTGCCAATCAATGAATTTTGTATTTAAATGCTTAACGCAAACAACTGAAGTTGTAAATAATAATATCATTAATTTATGTTTGGAAAAGGGATTTTTTTTCGATCTGTTGCCGGATCAATATAGGCCTATGTTCTTTTAAAAAGTTAAGGACAAGAAAAATAAAGAAAATAAGCCATGCCTATTATGTAGGCCTTTCGTCTTATTGTTTCCATTATGCTTAAAGTTTCAGCCAGAAGCTTAGGGTACCGGTAGTGAATCAAATGCCACTGTAAATAAATCAAGGAAATTGTGGTGATTACTTTGAAAGGATGATAGGGATATGAAATGATTGTTGTGGCTTTAGAATACAAGTTTTGAAATAAGCAAAACTGTTACAGAATTATATTAAGATTTAGGTGATATTTAGGTGAGTCGAATGGCCGAGCAGTTAACAGGGGCGCCGCAAGCACATAGCCATAATATGGTTCGAATGGCACGCTCGCCTATGGTTCTGGTGGTAGAACAAGTCTTCTCGGATAAGAACTATAAACCGTAGGCCCAGTGTATACAATGGCTCATGTGCACTATAGAGAACCCAGTACATCTTTCGAGACGAGTAGGGGGATACCCCAGTGTACTGGAACAGACAGCCCCTGTGGTGGACGACGAGATTTGCTGGTACCGGGTTACTGGGTAGCACAGACTCGAAGGGACCCTTATGGGCGAAGAATGTCATTGATCGAGTTTCCCGTCCACATTCCAAGCGCCCTGAGCATCTTACATTAGATGGATATGTGCGCTATATAAAATATTATCAATTGTATGAGTGTATTACACCAATTCTCATGTGTTGTTTCATCCCTGTCTGATCGTCAAATTGCTGTCTCCAACATAATCTCCAAATGTTTTGAACTTGGATTTGATGTTTGCGGTCATGATACCTCAATGTACTTATAATGGTCGATGCAAGAGTTCATAATGCAAATAGGCCTTATTATATACAGCATATACATTCACTGTTCACATGTTCTCTCGATGCAGGTTTTTTTTGTTATATCCTTCACAACCAAGAACATGTGCACTCACCACTTACAGGATGGAATGATGTTTTATAAACCAATTATCTTTATGAGGGAGAGTGGAGGTGTCTTTGGTCGTGAGAAAAAGTCCTGCTGTGACAGATTCAATCTGGACTCTGGGATTAGAAAGCAAGCATCTTAGCCATTAAGCTATTCAACTCCAATTTACTATTAATTATTTAGTCACAATACGGATAAAGAATGACAATGTTTACCTTCGTGGTGAACAAACTTTGCTGATGATTATATCTTCTTATGAATTTTGTCTATTCTTTAATTTCAGCAAACACAAACATCATTTTTTGAAAAAAAAATTATCGCTCGATTTGTTTCTGTTTCTCATTGAGTGTAAACTAGTGTCATTTAAAGTTCTCACAGCATTTTGAAGAAGTGGTTAAAACGAATCAAAGGGCAGTGTTCTCTTCAGCGTATTGGTATGTGTAAAAATGCTACTTGTTAACAGATGTTAGCGTCCAAGTTTGAAAGTACGTGTCTCCCTCCTATTAAAGACCATTTTTGGGACTAAGGTTTCCGTGTTCTTTAGCTGATTTGGTGTCTAATTAGAATAATAAAGATAAAAGACCTATTAATATGGGTCCACAGAAAGGTCGTCTTTAATTAGATTAGTCTTTGATTGGAGGGGTCTTAAATTAAAGGGAGACCTGTATGCTATGGTCCATATAATCTAATTTGAGACTACTCAAAGCAACATTATAAAAGTATCAATTTGATCATCTTTTGTTTTGTTTTATTTTCCATAAGTTCAAATCTGTAAAGTTGTTATGGTTACTACAATCGTTATATTTGTAATTGATATAAATTGACAACGGTACTCCTCATTAATTAAAAGAAAAAAAATCATTGTAGGCCTATTTAACACAATATATATACAATCTACTAAAATGGTTTAGAAAGTCTTGTTATGAAAACTTGAACAATTGCAACAATTAGGTCTATAGTTAGGCCTATATACTTGTTGAATTCTCTGTGATCACATTTTTTTTAAATCAATTTTTATATTGATTTGTAACATTTGTATTTAAAAGTATAAACAAATATTTAAATTTTAATTACCAAGGATATTTGTATTATCTATGATAGCCACTGCGCGCATCCTGATTTTCTGGTTTAGGTTAAATTCATGACAACGCCATGACATTTTTTTTCTCACCACTCCTTCTAAAATGACATCTTCTTTGGGTCAACCCGTTGCAGATGCTGAACACTAAAAACCTTGGTGTTGGTGAGTGTCTTATTGATGTGGGATTTTATAAATACATAATAAAAGTTATGCGTTCTTGTCCACTGCGTTCTTTCTTCCTATAATTCTTTCAGGCAATCATTTCTGAGCATTCATGGTGCTCTTCTGTCTTTTTCAAACTGCATGTACGCGTCCAATTCTCATTGTGCACCGTGATCCAATATAGTCCATCGAACATTATTATTGACATTATTGCCGGCCATGTATCCCGTCTTGAAACATTGTAAACAATTTTATCAACCTTGACCACGAATGGCATTATGTATGATTAATGCACGGGGCGGAAGCCCTTGTTCAGTTTTCAGTGAAACAACCAAGAAGCGGTGTTGGTTCGATACCCGTTTAGCACGTGTCAGCCAAAGCCAAGAATACCCTGGATGTGTTGTTATCTAAAGGCATAATTTTTTATTTCCACTTTTAGGCCTGAAATCTTAAAATTGAGAATATATCCACGAAGTACTATAACTCTAATTCAATAGTTGCTAAGTTAGTATATTTCGTATTTGGAAAGTTGTTAATCGAGAACCTGGCATTTGCTTGGGATTGGCATTGGGGAGCTTACCGATCAACATATTTTTTATTTGTTTAAACGCAGTCCTACAGTACAAGCGTTCCACATCGATTCGTACCGCCCTGAGACTTATTCACCTTTGAGTGATACAAACTTTAAATATTAATGCAAAATAGCATTCAGGTCACAACAGGTAGCGATAACACGCTTTCAATATGAGAAAAGCCGACTTTACTTTCCAATAATCAGATTAGGTCTATTTTGACGTATACCTGAAGCTAATATGCATTCCCTTGCGGCAAGGTATCACCCTGCAAATATTCGTTAATATGTGTTTTTTAATATAGGAATACCAGGTATTATAAACAATTCCGTAACATTGCACCTGCTATATCAAGTACCACACAACGTCGTTCAAATTCATATTAATACAAGTGAAATAAATTCCTTTAAATTAACACACGGTCAGTTACGGTACAAGATTAACCTCTCTGAGTTGTCTTACCTCAGTCGCGCATACAAAACAAGAGGGCTTATTGATGTGCCGGACATTCGGTGCGGATAGATGTAAATGAAGTTACGCGATGTAATCCAACTACGTAAATCGAGTTTAGGATTTAGGAAGAGTAGAACAATTTCTCATGTTGAAAATAGTAACATAGATCGTTCACTATAATGAATGCTAGGGCCGTGTCTAAATAATTAACTAAATGAAGCCACTTATGAACTACTGATTATATATTTAGTTTCACAGAATTATCTTCCATTTCATTTTTACATTGCACATTTTTGAGGCAAGAATATACGGTAACAACGTTCTCTATTATATTCCGATCAAACATACAAAAAACAAAAACAAAGAGGTTTCGGTACGTGTTTTAATGACGATACTTTCAGACTACCTTCCGACAATCAGCAGACAGTTTCGCGTCGTCAAGCGCTCACGAAGAGCGGAAACGGACTCGTCATCATCGGAGATTCTGTCGAAAATTACAGTATATGTAGGCCCATAGTAAAATAACCTATGTGACATAACAGTGGCGTAACTTTTTCATAAATAGTTTTAATACAACCTCTCTTTACTCTCTTTGGGCATCTTCTGTAAACTGAAAATCTCAAACCCTAGATTAAAACAGGTTTCACCTAAAGACCTAGGCCCTATCTCTTTCTTGTCATTTCTTTTTTATAAGAACGAGTAAACTTTTGCCCAGGCTCAGTGTTCATATATTTTTTGGTCGATTTCAGGCTCAAAATGTTCTTATTTTGTTCTTATTTTTCCACACTTTCTAAACATAGAAAATTATTATTTTACACTCAGTATAGGTACCTTACTGTATTATAGAAGGTATTACATAGTAACACCTACTGAAAAGTAAGGTACAGATAGATTTGTTGGTTTTCTATTTAAAAACAAATAAAAACGTCATTTGACATTTTCACCTCAGTCTCAATTTGTTCTTATTTTGTTCTTAATTTTTAAGCAACTTCATGAGCCTCAGTGTTTTTATAAAATGTGTTCTTAGAAAAAAAGTGTACATGAAACAAACTCAAGGGTTTGTAGAAATATATATATTGTCGACAGACTAATAATACTGTAGTTAGACAAAGACATGTGCCTTTGAAAAACGTATGAATAATTTAAACAGAAGGTTTTAAAAAAGGGTAAAAAGTAAAGTTGGATATATACCAAATATTATTATCGCGTGACAAAGCATTCGGCCTACTAGAAATCAAACATGATTGACATGTGAAAATCTCACAGAAGCAATGCATACTATCCAGATTTTATTTTAGGATCCCTTCGCCCCACGCCAAGGACCAGGAACACATGGGCTTGGTCTAGTTAGTCATCATTTATATGACACCAGTGGCGTATGGGAATGATGACCCTGATGAGGAGGGGGAATGATTGGAAAGTGAAATGAGTTGATTTTGAACTATGAATGATTTTTTTTTTGCTCATATAGTGGGATGGGAGTTCATAGGAATTTCTGATCGTGCAAACCCTTTATGTGCGAGTGCACGTCCCCACACTCATATTGGCTGCTTTTCTGATGATAGATTTACAGAGCTTAAATGCAATTTAATATGGGCTGTGTTTTGACCTATTAGCCCATGAAGAGTGCTCATAAACCCCTTCGACATTGCCAATTTACTTTTCTATTGCTAAGTAAGAAAACAATAGTAGGTAAACGTCAAGGTAAGGAATAAACACCCGGTGTCCCTAAGAAACTAAGTATTAACCGGGTTCAACATTAATTAAGCTTAATTTCGGAGATCAGGTGAGATTCAATGTATCGAAGTGGCAGAAGAACTGGTAAAAGAACAACCCTTACCATCTACACACATCTCCCATCCCCACCCCGCCCTAACACGAAGTCAATAAATACTGTATAAGTCAGTGGATAATATCTATTTTTTGAATGAAAGCAAGCACACGCAACTGGATAGGCCTACATTGGAATCTGATAGCAGCGGAACATCGAAATGTCAATAAGGGACTGTCCAGTGTAAGCCGACGTCACTGGGGGCAGTGGACTCTTGTTTTCTCGTGCCAATAATTATCTTCATCGCCTCAAAATTACATTATTGAAGGCTACCATGCGTCTTTAATATAATCTGACGCAGCGTTTTATATCAATGAGCGCGCCACTGTCACGTCTAAGGAAAACATTATTATTTCGATCTTATCGTTATACCGAAAAATCTGAAGATCTTAATTCAATTATTCATACTGCAACATTAATGTTGAACTTGACCACATCATAATCATCACATTCGATATCTAACATCACATTTACTCGAATGTGACTCAGACCTACGATTATGAGTATCTTTACAGCGCCTCTTGTCCTCTACAGGTAGTTGCCAGTTTCTTTTTAAATGTGACATACGACGGTTCGATCAAACTTCGCTTATTTATTAATTATCAAATCTGTCGTCGTCATCACGATCGCACCACCATCACCAAGGGCTCTCCTTACTGTTGCCCAGTGGCGGATCCAGAAATTCGAAATAGTGGGTACCCAAGGATCGGAGGGAATGTAATTACGAGAGTCCAGACCACCTCAGCCCATTACGTTATGGCTGTGGCACCTCTAGAATCAAGAAATGGAACTCTCAGACATAAATTAGAATGTAATTTTCTGTTATGTTCCTCTTGAATCCGCCTCTGGTTGCAGTTTCGTTTCAGAAGTGTCATAACGCATGTCCCTAATCATCATCATCATCATCATCATCATCATCATCATCATCATCATCATCATCAGTGTCAGTAACATCGCTACGATCTCTGTCGTCTTAACCGTCACGATTCATTGCATTTATTGTGACACTAAAAAGAATCGAACACCATAAAGATTTTAAAAATAAACATTCGTTTCTTTCTCATTACATTGATGATTCAACAATTTCCATATACCAAATTTATTGTGCAATCAGTCACCTTTAATAACCGCAATCTATTATTGGCCCAATATTACAACTCATGAATACTCATCTCCCATTGGCTCTTAAAATATCTCACCGGTCCAAATGACAAAGCAAACTCTTTGAAATCTCCCCGAGCCTGTGTTAAAGGTGCAGTAGAGTGACTGGAACATATGATGGAAGACATACTAAACCGACATGATACACCGCAGGTACTATAACACATCCGACTGACCCCACACCTGCTTTTTACCGTCGTTGAATTTTGACAATTTAATACCAAAGAGAGAATTAGCAATCGAGTAAACACCATCTTTTGACTGCTTTTGTTTTGTTTTTTCTAGTCTAGTATCTTTTATTTCCGATTGCAGAGCACATGTGTCCCCTCTTCCACATTTTATTTATAGGCCTACTGTACAATATTACAGTTTACATGTTGGCCCTTTTTAGCAAAGATAGCTCCATGATGTTGAAATTTGTTCGCTGGACTTGTTTTAATTATTGTATTTTTTTCCACATCAGAGAACATTTTTACCGGTATTATTTTGAAAAGTTAGTCCTACTTTTTTCACATCTAACATTCGCCAATTACAGGGTGAATAACTATGTGTTGCTCTGGTAAACTGTCTCATTAAAAGGCTTCAGGCAGGTGTGGAAATGTTTTCAGTGGTGAGAATAATAAATCATGACGTTTTAACTGAAACCTGGAATTTGAAGCCTGGCAACAACCACCTGAAGCTATGTCTGCGCTCGTTACGGCGATTGTTTACCATTTAATAGCATAATGTACGGTACGTGCGTTGGAGTGTTCATGGGGTAAGTTATGTTGTTGGCATGGAGCGGGATATATTAAGGGACTGTTACGCATTTCCTGTGGTACTGTCCCCACATTTCCAACCAATGCAGTAGCTGAATTAAAATGTTAATAACGTCATCGTCATTTATTTCTCTTTATTTCCACTTTGTTGAGCCCGATTTTCTAGATAAGATGATATTAAATTTTGATTAGACCTGTAGGAATTATTTAAAAGTACAGCTGTAATACGAGATTATTAAAACGAACCGCTCAACAATGTATTTTAATTGCGTAATACAGTATTAGAGATAATGCATTACCGAGGAATTCTAAAGATCAGATAGAAAGAATAATTTAAAAATATTATCGGCAACTACCAATTGGCATAAGTGTGGTTTTATAGTCATAATGACGAATTGTATACCTAATATTCTATAATGCATGTTTTTTTTTTTAACAATGCCAGTTTGACTCTTTCTCAATTGCATATAAAGAGATCGAAAAACCCAGCCAACAGGTGCGGGAATAAATTCCATAATGGGCCGTGTAGTTTGACCTGAAACACTCCATTTACTGTAGTGTATTGTAGGCCTATCTACTCCTTAAAAACATTCCTCAAGAGAATACCCAGCATCGGATATAATTTATGTTCACAATTCCGTTGACTTCATGTAAAACGAACCTCGTATGCTCCTAGCAGAACAGCCGTTTAATGTCCTGGACAAGAATATGAATATGTAGCCGAAAATTATAAGGGCAATACAGTACTGGAAAACCTCAATCACGGTGTCGTTTAAAACGCTTACGGTAATTGGAGCAAATTGCTCCTCTTCTTAAATATCTTGCTCCAAGGCATTCTAATACGCTCTGATATTGACTCACACAGTTACATCATTCTTAACACCTTTTAAACTATTTTTGTTTATTGTACTGGTGATTTGAGTTAAGACTATACCCTTTAGAGTATTCATGATCTGACCTACTTAAATCTTGAGACCTATATCCCTGTTAAAGTTAGTAGTTGAGAACTAACTGAACTCAAGTGTTTAGATAGTCGGGGTACTGGGCCTAATTGAAGTATAAACACCCATAAATAAATCAGAGAGTTTAAAGTTACTGCTGCTAAGTTCGCATACCGAAACAAAAACAAAAACAAAAACTGTAGCGTTTACGCGACCTGCGCTATAATGTGGAATTGGGGGGGGGGGGCTGTATGAATATTAATAACAATAGCAACAACAATAACAATAAGGATACCAATAACAGCATCAATAATAAGGATAATAATAATAAATTAATAGTTATCGCTATCTCTACAAATCGTAATTGTTGTCGACATTGCCATCGACATTGTCATCATAATAGTTATTATTATAATTAATATTATCATTATCTTTATTTTTATTGTTAGTAGGCTATTATTTTCCGTCAAATTAATATATCTAAAAATCATAGAATGATACTTTCATTCACAGGCCTTTTGACAGGCCTTTAGGGCCTATCTGATCTCATTTATCCAGTGTATATTATTTTTACAATGTTTAATGTTCTCATTTCAATAACTTACATACTAATTATTTATAGCTAACGTACATTCTTATAGACTATAGGCTTACATTACATGTGCATTCACATCTGAATTTCAAATTCTTCTTAGGCATATTGTTTACGTTAACGTAGGCAACATTTGTATGATATAAGGTAGGCCTATATCCTACCGTTTAATGCGAGTTAATCAAATAATTTGATATTTCTGATTAGCTCAAAGGCAAACGCGACCTGGTTATTATTATTTGACGGATTTTGGGCCAATCCAAATGCAGGTCGAGGACATGAACTGGTCCCAGTAAAGCTTCTGATTAAACCTATCAAGAGAAGTATGGGTTCGACCATTTCGTTTAGTAATGGAATTGTGTGGGCCACCAATATTATTATTAATCGCGCGTATTTACAAACTAGACTCAGGACTCTCAATCGTTCAACTGGGAAATAGTCGATGTTATACGAATGAGTCGGTGGTACCCATGGGTGGCGACAGGATTTGCCCAACGGGGGGGGGGGGACCGAGGTCCCCACATTTTCTGCCTTCATCTATCTTTTTCTATTTCTCAAATTACGATGCAATTCATCACCCGTCATATTTATGGGCATTAATATATCGTACAGTATCTAGAAACGACAAAAGAGGGTAAGCTATACAAATAAGAAGATTTTCGTATTTTAATTAACACAATCAATTTTAAAGCAATAATGATTAGTAAAACGTTCATGAAATTTCGGTCTCCAACTGGCCAATTGACACGCATTGTCCAATCGGCATGAATTTCTCAGAAGTTTATACAGCCATTGACCATTTGGTCTCATCTGACTGTCTTAAAATTCGACTGCATTACTTTCTTGAATTTGTTTTGGGGGTTGCATGGTCAAGGTTCTTAGGCAACAAATCACTCAATAACGCACAACTGCTTCCTGTTATAAGTATACTTGGATGGGTAGTAGTTTGCAGAATGTACCGGTACGGGAATTAAAGTGGACAATCCGTAACAAAAAATCGCGGCTTATGTGCTAAAATATATTCGCAATAAAACCACCCTAACACGACATAGACTTATTTTTATCTAGGTCACAAGGCCAAAAAATTAGATTTAAATGATCATTAATACTATATGATTCTGAATTTTATTCGACTTTAATATTATGCAGATCTCTCTTTACGAGATATGTCCTGGTCTCGACCATTCTAGAGTCACTTGTTCGAAGCAAGACAGCAAGTTGTTTTACCCAGTACCATTAGTTTATAATTATTAATCGGCGGGAAATTTTTCTTATAGGCCTATCTCTCAAAACTGCAATCGGCGGTGTATAGGCCTAAAGGCCCACGTGCTACATGAAAACCAATAACAAGATTGAGATATCATTGTTGGAATAAATCATCTAAATAGGCCTATGAATCAACCAGAACGGTGGAAAGTTTTGATAAATTTTGCTGTTGATTAACTATAACGTAACACCTTCACCACATTTCCTTCCGCAGTGAACAATATTCTTAGAATTAATATCACGGCACATCTTTGTCACACACTCCTTTTAAAATACCGATAATAAATGATTGACATGAACGTGATATTTAGTAATAATTGGAAAAAATCATAACAAGTTCTAAGAAGTTCTGTTCATTCACCCGTTCACGTTAAAATTACATGTTGTGGTTACGTGACTTTTGCAAAACCGCTAAAAATATCTCAAACTAGTGTTTGACCGCAGTATAATTCGTTAATTTATTCATGTTTTTGCTAGTTCATGCCTGAGAACTACAGACTTCGAAACAAGTGTATACTATGCAACGATTAAACTTCTCAAAACTAATCGGAATGGAACATCATTTCAATGTTATCGAGTTCAATTTGTCTTGTTTTTCCAAGTGATCAGGCTAATCAACTGTCAATGCGTTTTATTCAACAAAGATTATTTTATTATCAAGATGTAGGCCCTATCTGACGAATATTTCTAATTTGTCACATGCGTAACTATGTTGAATAGCATATAGCCTAACGACGGATGTTTTGACTGTAAACAATGACTACAATATGTTCTGAAATGCTAAATTTTAGTGGCATACAGTAGAAAATTGGAGGATCCCCAACCTGGGGCACGATGCCCCCGACGAGGGGTCAGATTTCCCCGACGAAAGTAATGTGGGCGTGGTCGAGCTTCGACTAAAAGATCTCGAAAGTAGTCCAGGGGGCGAAGCCCCCGAAAATTTTAACAATTTAGGGGTTTCAAGGCTTATTTAATCGATTTTAGAGTCTACTAATATGTAGAAAATACATACAATTTTTTTTCTCCCCGACGGGGGGGGGGGGGCTGTGGCCCCCGGCCCCAGCTGTCGCCACCCCTGCATTCTAGGTTGACAAAGTAACTCTAAAAGAGTGAAAATGAGTGAACGAGTACCCCAAAAAGGTGCAATAGGAAGAGTAATGATAATACAACGGAGTAAATCCCACTCTACCCAGAGTAAATTATTAATGTGCCACTAATATTAAGAATGAAAAATCAATCATTTAAAAACTGTCTCTTATACACATCTAGATGTGTATAAGAGACAGGTGTACAACGTGGGAAATGCATGCATTCTGCAGGGGTGGCGCCAGGGGAGGGGGAGGGGGAGGGGGGCGAGGTCCCCGACCAGGGGGACGATGCCCCCGACGAGGGGTCAGATTTCTCCGACGAAAGTAATGTGGGCGTGGTCGAGCTTCGATTAAAAGGCCTCGAAAGTAGTCCAGGGGGCGAAGCCCCCGAAAATTTAACAATTTAGGGGTTTCAAAGGCTTATTTAATCGATTTTAGAGTCTATTAATATGTAGAAAATACATACAATTTTTTCCTCCCCGAGAGGGGGGGGGGCTGTGGCCCCCCGGCCCCAGCTGGCGCCACCCCTGCATTCTAGATTGACAAAGTAACTCTAAAAGAGTGAAAATGAGTGAACGAGTACCCCAAAAAGGTGCAATAGGAAGAGTAATGATAATACAACGGAGTAAATCCCACTCTACCCAGAGTAAATTATTAATGTGCTACTAATACTAAGAATGAAAAATCAATCATTTATGAATGAAGATTTACCCAGGAATGAGTAAAATTGGAGCGAACCCTGAACTGTAGCCATTTTTGGGAGTAATGTAATGAGAGGAAAAGTACAGTACACTTTTTTATTTATAAGAACAAATTTTATAAGAACACTGAGGCTGAAATTGCTTAAAAATTAAGAACAAAATAAGAACAAATTGAGGCTGAGGAAGAATGTCAAACTAGAAAAAACAAAAAATTATATCTGTACTTTATGTGCAGTAGGTGTGACTATGCAATACCCTCTATAATACAGTACAGTAGGTGTACCTACCTCCCATTTGGGGCCATTTTTTAACCGGGGCTATTTTTTCGGGGCCTTTCATTCAGGGGCCATTTTTTGCAGGGCCGCTTTCACCTCCAAGTACAGTGTATACTGCTGTACAATAATAATTCTCTATGTTAGAAAAGTGTGTAAAATAAGAACAAAATAAGAACATTTGAGCCTGAAATTGGCCAAAAAAATGAGAACACTGAGCCTGAGCAAAATTTTACTGGTTCTTATAAAAAAAAAGTTTAGTACACTCAGATAGGCCTTAATAATATTTGGTATTGATCCTCAATCCTGTAATTTAGTAGTAGCAAATGGGCCTTAAACAAGATAATGTACAGTTAATATTAACATGAGCCCACATATTTGCTGTGTTCATTCTAAAAGTTCATGTAATATAATATCGGTGGCCTCTTAAGTCGAAGATGATGGTTATAACAGGGTGAAAAAAGTGATAAATTCTAGACGGCTAGTTACAAAAATCAACCTTGACAGCAATATATCGTCAACCCCATCCGTCAATCAAAGGTTCTTGATGACCCAGATGTCAAAAAACAATGACTCTTTCAACTTTATGTATCAAAAAGCAAATACAATACTGTAAGAATATCGAAAAGTGTAAAAAAAAGTGAAACATGCCAAGAAAATGTATTTATATTTGGTTCACGTAGGGAAAACTAAAATGTATAAAGGTAGCACATACTAAATTGTTCCCTAAGAACATCCAACTAACTATATTTAGATACAAGTCGATTCATCGTATGCGGATGAAGTTCTATCCATTGGTAGCATTAAGTTGAACCGAGGTAAAAAAAACAAAAAAAACACACACACAAAATAGATAAAAAAAGAAATCATCCAATCTATGACTAAACTAATATGGTAGACTATATCTGAGACAATATATAAATAGGGCCTATATTCCTTAAAATAAGAACACATTTTATAAGAACACTGAGGCTGTGCATGCTTAAAAATTAAAAACAAATTGAGGCTGAGGTAAAATGACAAATGAAATTTTTATTCTTAAAAGAGAAACCCACAAATCTTATCCGTACCTTATGTGCAGTAGATGTGACTATGTAATACCATCTATAATACAGTACAGTATTAAAAATCTATGCTGCTGTACAATAATAATTTTCTTTTTTTGAAAAATGTTTAAAATAAGAACAAAATAAGAACATTTTGAGCCTGAAATCGGAAAAAAATAAGAACACTGAACCTGGGAATATTTTTACTTTTTCTTATAAAAAAAAATGTTTCAGCATATAATCAGGCAAGCTTCTGTGAATTGTTACCCAAACCCCAACTGCCGCCCGGCTTGACACCACATGGACCTGGGGTTGGTTGGACCACCAACCCCACACTCCAACCCCTACAAGTAAAAAAAATAGCAAATGCTAAAGGGTACTAAAAAACTATGTAAGATGGGTTTGTTCATTAAAAATTACTCTGACTGAAAGAAAAATATACAAATCATCATTGGTCGTGCAGTTTGTTGAAAATTGCCAGAACTGGTACACAGGAAAGCTAATTACCCCTCATTCTTTTTGTATGAGTCAAATGGGTAACACACTGTATTGTTTTATATGCGACCCCACGAAGTATTTATAATTATTTAGAGGCTTCTGAATCTAAATCAGGCATAATCCACAAAAAGGCCGAGGTCGATCTATTCTTCGGGATGATACACAGTATAAGCCGAATACACTCGGTATTTTTCATAATACTGTACGCACGCACACGCGAAAGAATTTTTAATAAGCATGGCCTTGAGTTGTCCTTATTTATTTAATATTATTACTCATTCCATTAACGTTTTTTAGTTTTCTTCTATTCTCTCTGTATATGATAATCTCTTGCCCTGTATTTTCACCTGTTTCCTTCTTCTGTCAATGCACGTCATCCTCTTCCGGGAAGAGTGTGTTTCTTTTCTAGAGATTTCCTTTTTATTTTGTGTATCCTATAAATTTTATTCGCACTGATTATTGAAAGGGTTTATCCACAGACCCCTTATATGATTTAAAATCTTGCACTCGGTGTGGCTACAGCCGTCAGTCCGAAATAAACCACCAGGTAGAAATATACCACGAGGATACCGTAACTATAGAAATTACTCAGAAAAACAAACACACAGATGATCTAGATTTTTAAAAAGAAGTACGGTACGAAAGGTACCAGTACATACATGTATGATTTCAGTTAGGCTTATTGATAATGATTATATCATCATCATCATCATCATCATCTCGGCAACATCATCATCATCATTACCATCATCATAATAATCATCTTCATGGTCCTCATCGTACCCGTTATTATTATTATTATATTAGTATTATTATTATTATTATTATTAAAATAATAATTATTATTATAATTAGGCCTATTGTTATATTACACCTATTTTTTGGCAGATTTCAGGCTCAAAATGTTCATATTTTGTTCTTATTTTTACAAACTTTTCAAACACAGAAAATTATTATTGTACACGTATTATTATTACTGTATTATAGAGAGTACAGTATTACACATTCACACCTATTGCACATAAGGTACAGATAAGATTGTTTTGTTTTTCTATTTTTTCCTCATCCTCAATTTGTTCTTATTTTGTTCTTATTTTTTTATGCCATCTCAGCCTCAGTGTATTAACTATAATAAGTTTCTTTTAATTAGTGATTGGTCGTAATGTTAAAAGGTATATTTTCCTCAATTTGAGAAAAAAAGTTCCCACTAAGTAGTCGTGTCCGAAAAGAGGGTTTGTATTATATTATTATAAATACTATGACTTATTAGCATCATCATCATCATAGTAATATCCACATAACGTGGTGCACACTAGGAATAGGGGCATGATGCTGGAATGAAGGAAACAATCAAATCCAGCACTAAAGAGCAGGATCTCCTCCACCACCCCTTTTCTTCGTGTCGTCAGAACGAGATTCAAAGAATAGTGTCTCATTCCACCCACGTACTTGTGAAAAGGAAGGCCAATTACAGGGTTGCTAAAAGAATGAGTTGGAATTCCAGCGTTAGATAGTTAAAACCCGAAAATCTGTAGGGTTTATTGAAAGAAACTGAAAATGTGTCGTAAGTCCACGCAATTATCTTGTAAGATTAGGCCTATATAGATATTAGCAACCCAAGTTTAATCGAATAAATTACCGAGGTATGTATGGCTGAAATAGTATTTCTGCTGTCGTGCCAACCTCGATTATCATTTTTCATTATTATTGAATGAGATACCTTATTCAAAGCATCCTCACTCACCTTACAATTAAAGGTAGGCCTACGTTAAGTACGGTACACTATGGACATGGTAAGGCCCATGTACTGCATAATATTGTACATGGCTAGTAAACTAAGGATGGTTCTAACAAAGTAAAGTTGTAATGGAATATTAAATATAATAAAATCATATAAAACAAGTATTATTGACATAAGAGGAAAAACGGGCTTTCACAAAATCAACAGTGGGTTGAATAAAAGAGATGTCCTACTCAATTTTATACCTTTGTGATGGAGGTATGGTCTAATGTGAACACGTAGGCCCATAATATAACTGTATGTCATAGTGCATTGCACTTCGACTTACTTAACAACTTCCTAAAAAAACTCATCTTTTTCATGGTATAATTTGGCAGGTAGGCTATCATTTGTGGAGAGTTTAACAAGGGACAGTGGTTGACTCACCGACTATGCGCTGAAGCAGCAATGATATTTAATTTCGGAATTACAGTATTTAAACCCCGTCAATGCTTTCCATGACGCGAGCACCGAGTGCGCTTATTAATTCGATGCCAAACGTAATAATTTTTGGATGTTGTCCAGCCATAGTAAATCTCTGATTACAAAATTTGTTATAGATTGATAGTGTATACTATACATTTATGTCTTAGAATGTATAATTGAATTTTAGAGAAATATATCAATGAATCACTTATTGTGATACACAATGAAAAGTAGATCGTGTGTATATGATCAGTTACTTTCTGTAAACATTCAAAAGTGTTTGATAGTACATCCAGTAGCCTCGTACTAAAGTGCACTGCGCCTTTAATCATTCTGTTGGGAGAGGCCTACAGTAAAATATTGTTGTTTCTGTCTTCATTTGGTATTTTCCATTCGTTGTCAGGCCGCCCCTGATACATACATATACATACCGTCGTACCCAACAAACTCACAACAAATTTCAGAATCCTACATATTGTAAATTGAACTTAAATTCAGTTATTTATTCGATCTGTAAATATATACAATACATGAAATCCAGTTATACTTAGCCTAGGCCTGTACAATGATTTCGTAATTTAACATTCTAATGTGTATAGAGGCATTGTACCGTACGCTGTCTCGGCAATGGTAAAGAAGTTTATGGTTGGCAACAGCTAGGGATACTCACCATTACCGGGATGCATTATTTTTTTCCCATACAGTTAAGGCAGAAATAATAGAGGGCGCTATTTTAGGTCAGTTAGGTCTGTCTCTTATACACATCTAGATGTGTATAAGAGACAGCATTTTATAAGAACACCGAGGCTGAAATAATGATGTGATCCACATGAATTTAACTTAACAAATATTATTTGTCCTCGATGTATTTTAGTAATATTAGTAAACTTAATTTGACCCAATACACACCTACATGAAATAATATTTCGACCTGTTAACTTCCGTACTGAAAATACTATAATGCAACATAGGTGTGTCTGTAATGCTTCTTTTGAATAGGTATAAATGATTACGGTATTTTACCTTTTGTATAGCATTAATGCCTTTCCGTACTCCCCAAATATTATTTGTCCTTGATGTATTTTAGTAATATTAGTAAACTTAATTTGACCCAATACACACCTACATGAAAGAATATTTCGACCTGTTAACTGCCGTACTGAAAATACTATAATGCAACATAGGTGTGTCTGTAATGCTTCTTTTGAATAGGTATAAATGATTACGGTATTTCACCTTTTGTATAGCATTAATTCCTTTCCGCACTCCCCATCTTCTTGTGAAAATATAATGATCACGTTTTTTTTTGTAATGCTTAATATTAATGGCCCATTATCATTCCCTTTTTCCACCCTGGATTAGTCTCCCAATAGAGCACGAGTCCCGATTCCCCCTCCCCCTGGGCCGTCGTCTCAGGCCCTACTGCCAAATAAAACAACTCAACAAAGTAAAGCAATGTGTACAAAGACAGGTGTAGCCAGATCTCAATAGGCCTGTACTTATATCAAGAATTTTAATCTACCGTTTGTTCTAACATTCCATAGGCCTATGTGATAATGATATTGGGAGACTAATTGACCAATTAACCAACGGTCAAGTCATTATCGTCCGAAGTAAATGGCATTACATTTCATTGGTAAAAATAAAATGGGCCAGCAATAATGATGCTTAAGTCAAAGTAAGTCTAAGGAGTATATATCCATAGGCCAATACTCGCCTGTGTTCATATTTTAGCTTGGCTTACATTGTATTGGTATAATGTAGGCAAATTGTTATTATTGCCGCTGCTGCCGACTCTGTCGCATTTTGGCCGTCATCGCTATGGTATATTTTTATCATTAGCAACTAGAATGCATCGTGCGTGTATGGTACACTTGAATGCTGCTTAGCTTAATTCCAGTATAAATTTATTCCTTTCATAACGAAAAATAGGTCGGCTGCATTCCAACGGATTGTTGAGTAATTTTGAATTTTTATTGAATAGTGATCATACTAATCTTGTTTAAGATTGATCTCAAATTGAACTTATAACTAAAATACTTGTTTAGAATCCTTAAATCCAAGATTATGAGATTATATATTAAGCTTAGGTATTCGTATCTGAATTTATGGATATGGCAGTTATTAACTTTCTTCACCCTGTGTCCAACATCTTATAGCATATAGGCCTACGTTTCTGATTTTTTGCCTATATATGACCAGGTCTGCCTGCCTTCTTTTTTTTTTTTTAAATTACAGTGATTAATAGGTTTATGCATTTACTGTACCGGTATATACTTCTCTATTCCATTCTATCCAAACACCAACCTATGGCGATTAGATGTTTCTTTCAACCTACGGTAGTGAGTTTCAGTGGGCCTAGTAGGAATACTGAGTCTAACTTAGAATGTACTCGATCTTAAAAAATAGGAGCTTAAGAGTCACTCTCCAAGCAAATAAGACCAACAAAGTGAGCATAACTGCGCGATGTTGCCGCCATTGGCGAAGAAACTCGACTCAGACCATGATACCATGGTTTACCATGATTAGAACCGGGTAGGCTATTCAGAACCTTGTATCGATTTGTCCTTTATTGATGTAGAAACGTCAGCATCACATTATTGGTAATATACTTGTATACATTATTGTTTTTCCAGATTTAAGGTATTGAGTTAAGAGGAAGGTTATTTAAAAGTGCACATTGGCTCCAGATTACTGAGAATTAGACACGAATCCTATAGGATATGATCACTGCTAGTCAGGAAGACCAGCACTGAATAGGCATACCATTGGTTAGTTGCTAAAGTAGTACAATGTCATTTTATGAAAACTAATCATCTGAACATTTATTAAACATTTCCTTGGTTGTCAATTAAACTGCGCCCGTGAAGGTTAGGTCTATGTACAACATACAACCACCAAGGTAATATACGATAATACAGCAACATTACATTAAAACTAATTATGTTGTGATATTCTCATTGTATTTCATGTTAATAAAAAAAAACCCCAAAAAATTACTGTCGGTTGGGCTCAATAGTCTCGGATATCAATTATCAAGCCACATGGCTGGCTTCAAAGATGTCACCTTCTCCTATTGCCGACTCCTTATACGATGAAAATGGAAGCAATAGTTCAGTCAAAGAAAAGACAAGTTTCATGTACTGAAATAAGGAAATGACGTAAATTTATACATGAGAAGAATTATTCATCGAAATACAGTAATGATACACACACGTTAAATCGGGAAACATATTAAATGTTTGTCAACCAGCCAACTTACTGTCAAGCAATCAGTGTGATCAACTGTACAGGATAAGTCAACAAATACTTTTACTGTCCGCTCAATTTCACTGCGTTAAATAAATATATTCGGAAAAATGAGAGCTTCCTTCAAAATAGCCTACCATTAGTCCTATAGGAAGTAATTATACAAAAATTAAATCACATTTTTATTCATTTTTTTAAGAATCATAATCACACAGGTATGTCCCCGTATTGTCATTTGAGCTTTGAGAAGTTTGAAACCATTTGGCTTACGAATAGGCTACTATTTGTGGTGACAATGAATTTACTTCGATACGATATAGGATACTCTTTTATTGTCATTTTAACAACACCGTAAAAATGAAATTTGTCTGGCTAAACCACAACACTGCCACCACTACAACCAGCAACAACAACACGAAGAACGTAGGCCTACACAAATTAAAGAGCCTCTTCAAACTTCGCTTCTGAGGCATCCCTTCCAAGTTACGATATTTCTTATTATTCATTTAATTAATTAATGTTATTACCTCATGCTATTATTTATTTATACATTATTATTTTATTAATTATCTATATTGTATCTTTATGATCATGACATCTCGTTGCATTAGGCCCTATAAAAATATTATTAGTTTATCACCCTATCTGGGTAGAAAAGTGATGAGGGAGGGAGGATTTTTTTAAATTTTTTAATTTGCTAAAGCCAAATATCACCCCTGGGTTGATTGCTGGTGCATTGATATTCAAAATAAAACATGATTTAGATAATGCAAACAATATCTACTAACTATTTAATATAATAAATGAAATTTTTTTTTTTTTTTTTTTTTTTTTTTTTTTCAAAAAAAAAAAAAAATTCAGTACCATAGAATACATGCGCGCGGAGGTGATAAATTAATAATTTTTTTATTGGGCCTTAAGGTAAGTTCATGTTCCTACATCAGTCTTCCCCTACGAAGGCCACGGGATTGTCAGAGATATCCGGCATTGTCTTGCTATCGGAATTTTATTCATAGGCAGAGCTAACGGTGAATAAACATTAACATGTGATGTTGTTTATTATCGAAAGTTGGTTTGCTAAAAACCTCAGTGTTAGACCGTCAAAACAATATATTTTTTAGCAATTCTAGTTCTGTGAGAACTTTTTAAGGACTAGAAAGTGTCCTACAAAACAACCTGCCAGCCTAGACCATACTCGCTATGTCCAGTTGATGTTTTAATTCATTTTCTTTTAATCTAATTGGATTAATTAATCAAGTATTAATAAGTATGGACTGGCCATTGAATACTATAATAATTCTTATATAATGGATTGAGGTGAAATAATATGGATTAAGAATAAACTCTTTAACCAATGTCAAGGACATTCTAATGTCATAATTTGAAGAACCTGCATTTTCTGCTTATAGCCTATTTAAAATGACAATATTCTGAGCTATTTACCAGGTGATTCGCTTTGATGCAACGTAGTTCGCAATTATTCTAGACGCACCCTCTGGAATATGCGCACAGTGAGTTACTCGTTAAGACCCACTTTAACGCAATCTGTGTGTCCCTTGTTGAATCGATGTTGGAATGAAAGAACGCGATGTGTGCATATAGTTATTAGTTTCAAGGAAACTGTATTATAAACGTGTAGACCTACAGTTATGAAAGGTATCAGATGAGAACTGGGTCTAATATAGCTTTTTAATTAGCAATTTAAAAGACATGCACAGAAGGAGCACTGGTCCCATTAGGGGCTATTATTTGGTAGGGTGTAGGGCCTACACTGCTTCAGCCGACACTCAACCGACGTCGTCTGACGGTGGTCAAGACTATCTTTGAGGCCGTGGAACGCATAAACACTTCTTTGCGTGCGCCACATCGCGTTGCGTTCTCCTTTTTTTCTCTCTCTCTTTTGTGGGGTAGTCCCAATTTTATTTGTTCCTTCATATCTTTGAACATCAATATTGTTTTGTTACTACTGACATATTTATCACTTATCCTAAGTTAGTACTATTTTTATATTTCCTTCACATCTGCCACCTGGATTAAACAATCCTTTATAAACCAAGTCTATCATTGTGGTCTAGGGAGTGAAGTTGAGTTTAGTCGTGGAAAAAAAAGTACTATGAGAGGAATTAAAACCACAACTCTGGAATTAGAAGCAAGCCTCTTAACTATCAAGCTAATCAACTCCACTTCACATTTTAAAAACAACAATAGGCTATAATTTTAATTCATATAATGACTAAAATTACATATCAAAGATATACATTCAATAAATTAATCAAAACCCTCCATACACCTGTCAATGCAACAATGTATAATCAACCCTCATTCAAAATATTGAAAAAAAGTATTTAAAATAAATAATAAACGTAGTTAACAATATCAAAAAGCTTATTTATCAAACGTAGTTAACAATATCAAAAAGCTCATTTATCAATATTAAACAGTCGATTTTTAAGCTTATAATATTGTTTCACTTTCATCATCTCATTTTTGAAAGAAAGTAGGTAAACAATACTTTATAAACCACGTCTGTTATTGAGGCCAAGGGAAGACATCCTTCTGTGACAGAAATTGTAACCAGAACACATGTAATGGGATTAGAAGCATGCCCTTAACTATCAAGTTAATCATATTTAATTTTACAGTGGCATTTCTTTTTTTTTTTAAACAATCAATAAATAAAAGATTCTTTTTTAAACATTATACAATCAATACAATAATTTAATTAATCAAGCCCTCCATAAAACAATCAGTGCAACAATACATAATCGACTAACAGTCAAGAAAATGATGATGATGATGATAATAATAATACCAAATAGCTCATTTATCAATAGCATACATGCAATGTTGAGGCCACATTAAATATATATAGTACTTTTGTTTAATGTTTTTTAACTACTGAATATCCATCCAATGAATCAGTCAGTTAATGCATCATATATATCCGTTTTGATCCGTATGTCAAAATTTGTCTCTAACATTTTAAAGTTAGTATTTGACTCACCATTTTGGTTTTTTTTGGCATTTTCTTTGTTAATTAAAAAATCGTTGCGTTCTCTATGAATCGAGTTGGTCGAGACGACGTGTCCGGATTTTAGTCCGTGGTTCCGTAGCAATGGAATAGTGCACCCTCCAATTCGAGACCCCTCTAATTCTAAGACCCCACTTTCCAACAATCTTCAATCTATTAACACTAACCTTTTGTGACAAGGTGACACCTGTGAAATCACCCCCAGATATCCAGGTCCCAAGGGTGGTGTCGAATTGAAGGGCAAATTGTATTACGTTAATAGGATTCCAACTCAAAGGCTACACTTTTTTTTATAAGAACCAGTAAAATTTTGCCCAGGCTCAGTGTTCTTATTTTTTGGCCAATTTCAGACTCAAAATGTTCTTATTTTGTTCTTATTTTACACACTTTCCAAACATAAAAAATTATTTAATTTTACAGCAGTATACACTGTACTGGGAGGTGAAAGCGGCCCTGCAAAAAATGGCCCCTGAAAGAAAGGCCCTGCAAAAAATGGCTCCACAAAAAAGGCCCCGGTTAAATAATGGCCCCAATGGGAGGAGGTAGGTACACCTACTGTACTGTATTATAGAGGGTATTACATAGTCACACCTATTGCACATAAGGTACAGATATAATTTTTTGGTTTTCCTAGTTTGACATTCTACCTCAGCCTCAATTTGTTCTTATTTTGTTCTTAATTTTCAAGCAATTTCAGCCTCAGTGTTCTTATAAAATGTGTTCTTATATAAAAAAAAAAAGTATACTAGTTTAAGTTTGGAAAAATCTACCAGTCAATTTTCAAACGCTCACGTTAAAGTTATTTTCTTGGATATAAACTCACGCTCCGGGCTTCAGGCACCGGATTTTTGAACCACCAAAAGTGCTATAAAGCGGAAGAAACGAGATGGCGCATGAGTAACTTCCTCAGAACAAGAAGATGAAAGGATACGGTATATTTTGGGCCAAGAAACACTTGCGAAACCCACGTTAAGTAACCAGATCTGCAGTTACATTAACCCACTCATCAGACTAATCAATAATTGTCACCGACGACCTTTTTAATTGAAGAGCCTGTCCTTGTAACGTCTATAAATGTATGGTACGATGACCAAGGGTACGTGGGACCTCCACTTCGCGTCGACCGTGACATCTACAACAAATAGTAAAACAAAGTAGATAAAATACAATAGATATTCGTACTCTGTATTAAAACTAGTTTGCTTGCTTTATGATAGATATTCATAATAAAGTATCAGGCTTTATTTTATATGTCCTTAAAATATGTTAATCCGTAAAAATAATTGTTTAAATTATCAATATAATTAGTCCTTGATCGAGGCAATTGACACGATCTAGCAAATATGAACAAACTATCTTATCCTCATAAGATGCTGTGATTTCACACCGACGTAAAAAGTCTGATCAATAGGGAGATTTCGCAACCTTACGAAAATGGCAACGAATACGTCATTATCATTATCGTCATTCGGGGCCTAAAATATTCTTGACAATATGCTGTATGAGCTCAATTTGGTCCTTAAATCATGTAAAAGGCATGAATCGTCTACGTTGTTGCTACTGTAGGGGAAGGTCTAAAGTGTGATTGCGTAACCGTATTGGTTATCGTTTTCGTAAACTTGCGAAACTCCCTAATAGGCCCATTGGATATTTACACGAATATAGGAATATAAACTTAATTTGATATTTTATATAATCATTACATTTCAATACCATTTCACAATACGGTAATATTTAGACCTAACACGCTTTCAGCAGCGCCGAGATATATATTTAATTTATATTTATTTTATAATAGTTCGGGCAAACAAGTACGGTACAACATTTCAGAACATTACATTAAAAAACAAACATTAAAAAAAAGATTGAAAAAGAAAAGACCAACTGCCATTGCCCATTAGGACTTAAACTTTACATTGAATAAGTAAACCACTTTAAGGATTTTTGTACGGATATGCCTAGTGTAAATCAGTAAAAACTAAGTCTTTTTAATGTGTTTTTTTTTTTCTTTTTTAACGTTTAAAAAATCCAGCATACTCAATGATCCAATGAATTTGTCGATGATTTTATGTACATTTATTACAGGGAGTCCTTTGAACTAGACATCTATTATGTAAGTATATACAATTAACAGCTCACAATCACCATGAAAGACATTAAAGTGAATCATTTAAGGCTTCAATCGTAAAAATTTCGATCGTGTTATTTTTATACAAGTGTGCGTACTTCGTCATGTGTGGCAAGAGAACGACTCATTCTAAACGAAGCATATCGGTTTTAATCAATTCATTTAGTTTGCTACTGTTTTGATATACAATCACTGTAATCATTATACCTTTCACGCGTGACGAATCATTCATTGAATGAATCGTTCTGGTTGATTATTATGCGGGGCACAAAAAGAATATCCCGGAAAGAGAGGGAAAGTGTGATCATGCCCTATTGGGGGCGTGTTTACGAAATGCACAAATCACCTAAGCATCAGTGACGCGTTCTTATAAGAAGACCTCACCAAGGTATGTGTACAATCAGAGTGTTACCGACACGGAGACTGAACAACGCGAAGATCATTGATTGGTAGAAAAAAAAAGACACATTATTTCAGGAATATATAATAATTTAGTGTTTTAAACATCAATTTGGGAGCGGAAATTAAAAACTTCAACTAAGGACAGTCAACGGAACATCATGTATCTTTACACAATAGGATTATTGTTTGTGTTCATGGCTTTTGAATGTCATGCGTCTCATTTTCGTGGGGCATATATAACTTATGAACCAGGACCAAATCCAGGAGAGGTAAGCAAGGAATTATAGATGTATAATTTTTCTTAATGTATCTCACGAATGTGTACATACTTAAGAGGCTAGTGATAATGAATTTATCGCGAAGACTGCATTTGAAGTATCGAATCGTGTTTTTTTTATTCCGTAAATGGTGACACAGATTAGTTTTGATGGCAGCTTTTGGAAACATTTTCACAGGAATCTTGCTTTATTGAAAAGTCTGTATCTGTAAACATTTTATATATATATATATATATTCATATACATATATGCATAGGCTATATATATATATATATATATATATTATATTATTGTATGTATATGAAGGTCTATTTAAATTACTTATAGGATCTGTTATTAATTTGTTTTTTGTTTTGTTTTTCTATTTGGGTCCACAAAGAATAGGTCCACATTTTGAAAAATGGGTTCAAATTATGCAATTCCAATTTCATACATAAAATAGGTCCACTGTGAAAATGGGTCCAGATTTCTCATATATACCCTAAAATGGATACAATTTTACGAAAATGGGTCCAGCTTGTTCATATTTGTGCGTAAAATGGGTCAACTTTTAAGAAAATAGGTCAACATTATTTGGGTTTACGCGTAAAGTGGCTCCACCCTGATATTGTCCCGCACTGTTTGAAAATCTTGGCTAAGGCATTGCATAAATGATGCTTATAAAATGTACCCTCCAATTCGAGACCCCTCCAACTCGAGACCACTTTTCCAAAGACCCAAATGGCAATCTTCAACCTTTTAACACGAAGCTAGCCCCGAGACCACCCTAAATCTTCAGGTCCAAAATGTTGTCTTCTCGAATCGGAGGGCGAACTGTATTTATAGTAAAGTAAAAGGCCTACAACGTTTTTTTTAAATGTAAACTTGCATTATTCTTCAAGTGTGATTTATATTAACTAAACAATCCTTGTTGATTCGTCTAGTTGGCCTTACCGATTCATCTTGGTACATCAATCAAAAATTTGTATTTTTCAGATCCTAAAACATATCATAATTTGTATTTTTTAGCTTGATGTGAGCACGTGTCTGTGCGCCACATCGTTTGTGTAATCAGCGCATGAATTTCTTTGTTTCATTGTTTGATTTTTTTTTTTCGATCTGGTTTTTTTTAATTTTTTTTTTTTTAAAGAATGTCAGGTTTATTAAACCTTCATGCCTATGGGTGCAGCTATATTGATAACAATGTATTCATAATCGGTAAATATGACAGTTTTTAGGGACTCTATTGATGTAATCGGCGTGGATTAAGGAGCATTTAGTGGATTACGGTACAGATTGTGTACATATAGCTACCTGCAACCCTTTACAATATAATTCACCTGGCGATGGGTAAGGCGAGCTAAACTACCATTGTTAGACGGGTGCACCACTGAATACATCAAACCGTTGTGGTTCGACGGTAATTCTGTTGCGGTTTTGTTGTTTTTTACGTAAAGAAAAAAGAAATGGTCGTTAAGGGATGAGAGAAAAAAGTTCATATCATTTGTGTAACATATAGGATCAGTTTCATGTTTATTAATTAATTCAATGTGTGGAAATTTTTTTTAATGAATGACTTCCTTGATTACATAAAATCCTGCATTATATGTTAATACTCGTCTGATGGGTGCAGAGATAATTAATGTAATGTACTGTAGTGTGACAGTTTCTTTAGGTATTGGTGTGTTTATGTGGAATAATGAACATTAGTATATTGTATACATCAGTTACCTCCAACGCCCGCTACAATGGAATTAATCTGGGCGATGAGAAGGCGAGCCAAATCCTGTTCGCCTGGTGAACCACTGAATGCATCAAGTCACGATTCGACGGCAATTTTGTTGCGGTTGAAACTGTTGTTTTGAATTAAGGAGAAAAGTTCGTTAAAGGAGAGAAATAAAATTCTATCCACACCATCACGTTTTATGTAAGAAATACCTGTGGTTTTCTCACATAATTATAATACTTCATCCTGCCCATATTTAGGACTAATATGACATCATCAGGTACACACATATACAAATCACAGAAAATTACCACAGAAACTGATAGTGTTGACACTTTAGGAAAACGTGGCATGCCTATGGACTTTTTGAAAATTGATTCATTTCATAACAAACATAAACACAATAATAACTGTAACAATAAAGTGAAAACATAAACTAAATGGGGGGGGGGGTGAAAGAAAAAGACTTTAACAAAACAAAAGTTACCGTTATTGGATTAACTTCTATAAATTCAAAAAAATGTTTGTATTTCAACAGAATGAATGCAGCTCGAAATTAATCAGGCCATGAGATCATCATTTCTTTCTTTATCTATTTAAAACGGATATACCTAGGCAATGGAGTCTTGTGAGTGTGGGGATCTCTTGTAGAGATACGTTGGAATCTTATTCATGATGCAGGCCTATATTATATAAACTGTCACTTTTGATGGTCTTTACATTATAGGCCCCATAAACAAAATTATTAGTTTATCACCCTATCAAAGAATAAAAACTGATTGCTAATCCCGCCCCCATTTTACCGATGATCACAAGTAAATCAATGGTTAGAGACCCATATATAAAAAGTCATAAGAATGGAATCAAATTTATATTTTAAAAATATGTTTATTTGCAAGAAACCCTGAGCTTTTCAAGTTAAAAAAGATGGAAAAAAAACCGTTTGAAATGAAAATATATGTTGATTGAAAAAAAAAAAATCAGATTTTTCCCAAAAGTGATGAGGGAGCGGGTGATAAACTAATAATTTTTTTTATGGGGCCTTACATACTGTAGGTACTTAAAGTGTTATTAGATCTTATTAATTTGGTATGCATCTTAACAGGTTACATTTCTCACAAGAAGGTATACTGTTATCATGAATATTCGTGAGGTTGTTAGTGTATATAAAATTGTCAGAAAAATAGAGTAGTCCTAGGCCTTCTCTCTGTGGCAATAATAAAAAAAAAACAACGCGATGTTGATGTTTTGGATTCCTGCTGTTAATTCATGTGTCAATTCAAAAGAGATGCTTTTAAAATTATATTACGGTATTGCACGGTTTTGTTCATGTATTACTCATGATCAAGTATATATTAATGGACAAGGAATTAATATCAAGGTTTGAAAATCGTAACTGATAGGCTTTCATTTGTCATATAATTGTAGCTTCTTTGAACGGATCTACTTCACATAACAAATTCTGCGATATATTCTATGATTTCGTTGCCAATATATTTGATAACTATCTCGAGGTCTTGTTTTATTAGAAGTATCCTCGACACTTAGTTTGCTGAACGTTGAATTTTACATCAAAAGAAGTGTATGTGTATGAGTAAGAAGGAAATAATTTGAAATAGAGATTATTTTAAAGATCCACATTCGCAAGACCATTCGACCTTCAATTAGGAACATCAAGTTATCCCCAGGCCTAGACCCTAGTGATACTGTGTATCGTTAGTGAATGTTTTGGAATAATCCATCTTAGCGCTCATTTAAATTAACCTTGAAGTTGAGGTGCTTGCGTTGGATTTTGTTTTTTCGTGGGACTAATCCTGCTTAAAAAAAAGCCTAGACCTATTGGGACACAGTGTGGCATACTGCCTGGTTACCTCATAAAAATTAATTAAGACTTTTAATTGCTCATTTAAATAAAATCAATTAATAAGTCTAATTTCCAAAACGGTGAGGCAAACCATGATGTATGCCTATCTTATGTACACTTTATGCAATAGTTTATTCCGCTTTCTTTGCTCCCTGGTAAATTTGTAAGTATTTTTTTGATTCGTTACCGTACTCTTTATGATTGTCTTTGTTTGCTGAAGATGATATAAAATTACCTTTTGATTTTTAAAATCATAAGTGATTGAATCTACATTTCTAGAACTGAAAGGAGAGTGCCATCCCAAAAATTCCTTACAATAATTTTACAAAGGTCTCGTTATAATATCCCGTGCTTTAATTCAATCTGAACTTCAATCAAAGTCAACGTATCCAATTCAATTCATTATTTACTAGCCATATGTTATACCACACTTTAGAGAAAGCAAACGGGTACCACATACTTCAATTGATTGTCCAACAGCCTCTTAAAGCGTATCTTTTCAAAATTTGTGCTCAATCTCTGTGTATTTTACCTATGTGACCATGCTTGAGTTCCAGAGTGGCGACATCACTGTCTAGTCTACAGAAGAAATTTGTTTATCTTCCTTTTGAAAACTTTGGTATCTTAATCCCCGCTCAACAATCTTGAAATTGGTATCTGAAAGACGCGACTAAATAAGGCATAGGCCTATACAGTATTCCATAATACAGCGCCATTAAGTGGGGTGTTTGAGAAACAGTTCATTACCTTTTTGTGACTCCCATTGGCAAGTTAGTTCTCGTTCTTTATTCTGAACAATAAAAGAGATGAAATGTACCAATGATGAAAGATTTGTAAAACGTTATGGTGGCCTGGATCCAAAATTGACCCAACAAAGAGATAAAAAAAAATGCCCAACAGTCTTGCATGTTAACATACACGTATAGTGACAAATTCTACACCTACAGTCCCGATTTAGGGAGTTGAGCACTTCGGAATTCCATACGTATCACTGAAATGTTACGTGATAATTCGAATTAATTGTTGAGTGTATCCTGGTTGGCATGGCAAAAATCCAGGGTCATTCATGATAACATGGAGGTATGATACGGATACACAGTGGAGAACATATTTCCGCAGCGGCGTCGAGAGGTCGCTGCCCTGGGGCCCGGGTCTTCTGGGGCCCGGACCAAGATGAACAATTTTCGGGGTAAGAACAAAATCTCCATAGGGTCCGAGCCCAAGCCAAGATGAAAACTTTTGTTGTCAGAACAAACTATGGTTTTATGGGCGTCTTTCTCAGTCTTTTTGTATTTTTATTACTAGATGAATAATCCCCCAGGGGAATAGACAACCCAATGCTCTCCCCTTCCAAACCTTCACCGTCTTGAAATCTCTCGTTTATTCATCAGATTATTCTGATACATCTACATTGCAAAAAAATAATCATATGGAATCATATTCATGTATGTGGGTTTGGACAAATAGGGTCTTAGGAGGAGACTTAATTTGGGGAGCGGCCGATTGGGGTCCCAAGTGAGGTGGGGGGGGGGGGGTCCATGTGAGGTGTTGCCCCGGGGCCCTTACTGGCTCTCGACGCCACTGTATTTCCGTAGCGCCTTTTCACTAACTATAAATAGGACAATCTTTAAAAGTGAAGTAGCGAACATTAAAGGTAATGATGGTCTCACATACAACGAAGAACGTCTAATAAAAAATACCGTATATGATGATCCAAGGTAAATAACCCATCTTGCAGCATCATTGTGTTGAGTTTTAATAGCGTATGGGCGTGGTCCGTTACTACCTGCCCACCGTAAAGAGGTCCTTATAGTAGCTTCATGTTTCATCAACCCACAACGAGAGGTACTGAAGTGAACCATAGCATCGGGTAAGCCCCTGCCTCTTCCGAAAGATGCAACGGTTTCTTCAAAGTGCACACGAGCCAGATGTATAGGCTACACATTAATTAAATTAATAGTAGGCATGTAATGGCTACACATTATTTAAATTAATAGTAGGCATGTAATGGCTACACATTATTTAAATTAATAGTAGGCATGTAATGATAATATATAATAGGCCTATTTAATAATAGGCATGTGTCTATTATTAACGACATTATTATTGATGGTTTTATTAATAAAGATGATAGTGATATAATAAATAAAAATATAAATTTAAAATGGAGATGAGGATAGCAATATCACTTTATAAACACTAATATAATAGGCCTCCTAAAAAGACGTAATTATTGAAAAGAATGATAAAAAAAGGAAGTAGCGTCTTATGTCATTCATTTAATATACACGAATAAGTAAGTGCACATCATTAAATCGAATATTCACCCTACGAAGAAAAAATATTGAATTTCCATAAATTACAAAATGTCTGCACCGTCGAAGCATGAAGAGAGACGGTTGATATTTGGAATTTAAATTAGATAATAAAATCATCCTAAATGTCATAACCCGTAAATACGTTAATTTACCACAACAGGGTACCCGTTACCCACACTTTTGACACATTTTTTCATGAAATTTATTAATACTGAGTAAATTGCCTTCAGACGGTCAAATATTTTGTCCAATATTTCTGTCTATAGAGAGAATCTATCAGATACGATGTACAAACCACAGGGTGGGTGGACATATAGCGACATTCTGTCCCAAAAAAGTCACTTGTTTGCGTTCATATCTCTCCATGGGGCAATTTAATTTTTTATATAAAATTATTGGAATGACCTGGATATAAAATTGACAGATGTAAATGTAATATGCTCAGGTAACATAATTTGCCGACGAAGTATTTTACAAAAGGCGTATCAAAATTGTAATTATCCATCTTTAACGTACATTCAAGTTGTTCATTATGCTATAAATGTTCAGCATACATTAAGCCGAAGAGCGAAACTAATGTATTAAATCTACTTCATGCTCTTGGATGGCACTTAATAATATACGGTACTTAATACAGGCTCAATATAACTGCGGGCAGAGTAATGACGATCATCAATGACGAAACGTTCTATATGTTTGATATTTCATTATGCTAATGATGTACATGACATATTTTAATATTTTTGAGTATTTACTCACTGTACTTTAATTATAATCATTTATTATAATAAACGCCTATTAATGTACTGTTTATCTTTTTCGTACAATTTTAATGCGTGTGCAAATTTGCAGCTACGTGTTAGCCCAATAAATCGTGTCATGACATTTTTTAAACGTTCCAGGTTTTTGAGTCAAATTTTAAGTGGAAATGAACTTAATTTAATAGATAAACTATTTTTAAAAAAGGTCAAACATAATATGCCTATATGCCTCTTTAAATTTTGGAAACTTTGGTATATAATCACGGTTGCGTGATGCATGCAATGGTATCCATGTGCGTTTGGCTCACGTACCTTATGCACGTTTGCACTCTCGCAATACGGTGTGCTTTAATAATTTTTATATTTTTGGATTGTAAATAAACAAAATTTCTCTTCATTTTGATATATAGATTCGAGTGTCGTATCGTGTATCGTGGCGAAGGGACAGTAAACCTCACAATGATTGTACACAAACGGCGATCGATTCCAGGAAAAAACTTTGGGGTGAATCGTATTTAGAATGCGACTCCTGTGTTGGCCCCAAAATTCGATTGGGGTACCAATGTACAGATTTGAGTTTAGAGGAAAACTGGGTGACGGGTATTGGTACCCATACGTTTAAATTAAAGGAAGGCATGGACAAATCATTCCAAATGAGGTAAGCAGTAAACTGCCAGTTGGTATTTACTATCAATCAACATTTAGGCCTAATCTGACTAACTTTTTATTGTAAGCCTAGAAATAGGAAATGGAAACGTCGTCTTTGGTAGATAAACTCGAGTTGTGCCCACAGGGGCGTAACGCCTATGCACTCTCATGCGGCGGTCCGCAGGACCCCCGACCCTACCCAGCTTCCTCGATCTAGCACCCTGACCAAAAAGGACTTTGTTGATACATAAAACCATAATGTGCTTCTGAAATCGACTGCAAGGCATATCATATTATTTCCACTGGTGGATATTAAATGGATGGGGACCCTGTCGGCCCAGGAACCCACCAAATGTGTCACAAAATGTTAAAATGGAGATAAAAGGACAATATTTTCACGATTTTAAGTCTGTAAGTGCCATTTCCAGCCATCTAGACGTGCTATAATCATACATTTTCTACCCAGGCCAACAACATAATGTGTCTCTCCTGCCGACCCGGGGCCCCACTAAATTTGTCAAAATGTTTTTATATGGAGATAAAAAGAAAATCATGTTCACAATGTTATGTCGGTGAGTGCCATTTTCGGCCATATCTTACCTCAGCCCCAACCATGGTGGAGCTGCGGTAGTATAGACTCTCCTACTGTGAAAGTCCCTTCCTGGCACCTTTATTTCAAATACTGTACCTGGATCTGCCACTGATATTATATCATTTATTCGTTGTTTAGAATAACAATGCAAACATGATTAAAAAACGAGTACATCTAAAATCCCACGATAGAATTGGCGACCGGGACCTAAAAATGACCCCCAAAAAGGGCCCCCAGTTTTTAGAAAGCCACAGGGCCCCCGGCCTCATTGTTACGCCACTGGTTGTGCTTTAATGGCCCACGTTGTTTTGCTTTTTAAATTTACTTGCCTACTGCATATGGTATACATGTGGTACAAATAAGCCATAATGTCACCCCGACCATAGATCCATATTGGCTCCATGCCTCTACGGATGCCATATGTGACATAACCCTTAGTTTTTTTTATCAGTTACCAATATGCTTGTTACATTATGAGAAAACGGTGTTGCTTACGTTTGTGCACACAGTACTCTTTATTCTTCATACCGGATGTTATAAAGATATAACATTCATATAAATGAAAGCAATCAAACATAAATCTATTATTATAAATTAACACAGACCCCTTGTATTGTATGCATACACTTTAACAGTTATGATCAGTGCGCTCAGCAGGTGGAGACAAAAATATGACGTTATTGAAAATTGCACAGGAAGCAAAAACAGTGATGTTCTCCATTATATGGCAAAAAATGGCAGCTACATGACAAAATTATCATGCTAACTTACTGAAATTTTCCATACGCGACATCTAACCTAATGACGTCCCATTTTTTAGGCCTATTATAATCACTGTGTTTCGCGGAAATAATTATCGATCATCAGCCTCTATAAACCATTAAGGGTCATGCACTTTACGATGTTTTAGCGTCTAGACGTTTTTTTTAGTTTATCATGGTTTAATAAAAGGTGTGCGAAAATGACATAGGCCTACACAACTACTTGCATGGCCTTCACCGATCGTATGCTTCTAGGGTACCGGTAAATGTGTCTTCCCATTAAAATACAGTATCCTCTTTTTTCCGCATCCTAAGTAATGATAGGTCAACAAGTCCATAATAAACATAATAGTACTATTACACCAATTCGGATCGATTGGTCTGCAACGAGTGGATATTTTTTTCTTGCCACTATTGTTTATGCAGGCCTAAACTTCCAGAACCATCGTAATAAGCCTAAGGCGTGGAGTAGCCTACATGATTATTTTATGAAACTTAACACTATTGTTTCATCAACCAATTCATCGTTCATGTTTTCTAATTATGTATTAGGCCTATGGTATTTCTAAATATATCTGCAACGCGTTGATAAAATGTGCGTCACAATCATTGAGTAAACAAAACAAAGGAAGTTTTCAGTGTAGTCCATTTCTATCCAGAAATTATCACAATGACATATTATGTAGCATATTCACTTTTATACAATTTTGTTTAACCCAATTTACTGTTATCTACTATGGGGCTCATTTTTCATAGGCTACTAGGTGATTATGACATTGAACTTTATGAGAGGTTATGCTGTATATAGAGACAGGGAGTCTGGTCACATACCGTACTATAATAATTGCTACACAAATGAATTGGACCAATCAATCATTCAATCAATTCTTTCAATCATATTCTGTTGAAAGAACGGAAATGATCACTATACCATATCATTGATTCAAACATTTTCACGAGACGTCTGGGACGGACTTTATGCGAAGAAACTACAATGAGTGTATTTAATTTATCGCTTTGCACCTATGAAAAGAGGGGGTAGACGTAATTTTAATGAATGAAATTGTAAGCAACATTAATTCAAGTTTATCTTGGGAATCCCCAGTGAGACAGAATGTGTTTGGAGACTACTCATAATTGAAAACCAAAAGGCGTTGCAAGACCTCCCATGATCCGCGGGCAAACAAATGAACTCAAACGGACTGGCTGGCGTTTCAGCTTGTCTGAAAAATATTATACATAGGCTTACGGTACATGTATAGTACAGTACAAGATTGCCGATATTTATAAAATAACGTAAAACCTCGAATTGAAGCCCAATGGGCTTAATCTCCAGATGAAGCTCATCTTGAATTGAAGCCCCCTCTTTAGTTTGAAAAATTAGCCTCGAAAAGAAGCCCATGGGCTTCTTTTCAAGATAGCATAGGCTTCTTTTCGAGATAGTACAGTATATATACTGTACATGAATTTCAAAAAATAAAGTAAATTAAAAACAAGCTTGGTTTATACAGTACGGTAGTTTTGGTGATTTAGTGCCAGTTAAATACACTCCATGATGCAGATTGATGTTACAGTGGACTTACTGTACCGGTATTTATTGTTTCATGGTACAAGTTCACAAAATGTACAGCATTCATTTTGAAAAGAAGCCCCTCACCCCTTCTTTACTTTGCAAAAGTAGCCTCGAAAAGAAGCCCATCCAAAGTTCGCCAAAAAAAAAAAAAAGAAAAAAAAAGGAACAGGGCTTTAATTCGAGGTTTTACGGTATATTTAGTTATTTACCGTAACTTTCTATATAATATACTTAAGTTTTTATCCCATTGTCCAAGCACAGTACCGTACTTCCTTTTACTACTAACATCACAACTGCCACAAATACTCGATATTGTTTTTCTGAACTTAATAAAAGATGAGCCTGCCACCCGATATAGGTACCTCTAATGGTAATGGAACTTTCTGCTAAGCCCGGCCACTTTACTATTGTTTTAAACACATGTGCTTTAGATGCACTCCAAATATGTGTTTTGTGGGACGTGTAGACCTGTGTCCCTATAGCCCGTGCACTTGTTTCTGGCCCTACCGATCAGTTGATGTCTAACTGATAGTCAGGAGAGACCAATTTGCACTGATTGTGCAATTTTTCGAGATGATGGATTCTAAATTATTCATAATAATCTCGTAACGGATGGAAATGTTTTTCTTATATGTCGGCAACTTAAGTCTGCAAAATTATTTCCTTCATAATCATTTAATTAACCGGAAATTTGTTATTGGTGCAGTAAATGTATTGTTGATTTTTATCTGAAAGTGCAGGAAATTTAGGATATATTCGTTTTTTTTTTTTGTTTTTTTTTTTATAAAGTTGATGTGTCCCCTGTTAATACAGTACATTATTAGGAAACTCGTCAATTAGACTTTCACTGTACACGCTTTAAGTAATGTATAGTACATATGGGAGATGTCTATACATTCTAATGGAACCTATCATATTTATATCTTATTAATATTATAGCATAACACAATGAACATCATCAATGTAGGCCTGTGTATTGACAACATTAAAAACATACGCCTGTTCATTTTTGTGGTTTTCTTTTTGTGTCTCCCGTTGGCATATATGTAGCAATTCGATCCCAAGGGTAATTTTGTAATTGAAATATCCGATTATTAGTGAAATTTGTGGTTGACATGGTGTTCAGCGTTTAGGAAACACATTTATGTCTAATACCCCACTTGGAATTCCCTATACGGAGCTTTCACATTTTTTTTAAATTTAATTAATTATTAAATAGGTCTATATGTATTGAATTTGAACACTGCTTTATTTAATTGTGAGCCCAAAAACACATTAATCATTCTTTTTTACCCGTACCTTTACATCACGGCTATGGTTATAAAAATTTTTGTGAATTCAATCAACGCATGTTTTTTCTGCTGATTGGTTATACTGGTACCGTAATAAATAAACTGATGTATTTAATATGTAATATGGGGGTCTCCAATACTACTTTGAATACATTCATGATTTATATCTTATTAATATTATAGCATAACACAATGAATATCATCAAAGTAGGCCTGTGTATTGACAACATTAAAAATATGTGTGGTTTTCTTTTTGTGCCTCCCGTTGGCATATGGTACCAAAGATTCAGTATTGAATCAGTAGCCTATAATACCGTACCTGTTTTCAACTAACCTCGTGAAAATTAAATGGTTTGACGAACATTTCTTAAAATTTATAGTTAGTATTTCTTTTTACGTCCTGTGTATAAAGTATTTGCATTTTATCAATTAGCCTGGTACGGTTTTATAAATTATAGTTGGAATTATTCAGTAAGTTCAACAGTCGTTTTAGATTCGAGAATAGGCTATTGTTATTATAAAAATAATCAATACTAATAGGCCTACATACCGTATTAATTAGCTTGTATTCTTTAGGTATAATAATGAAACATCGACTTTGCAACCTAAGCCAGGGATAATATGTCAATTATAAACGATTCACAAAGATAAAACTCATTAGCCTACCTTTAACTAACTAATTTATATTCAATTTAGGAATTAAAATTCTAGAATGCCACAGTCTGAAACCACAAGTCTGAAGTTATTTTAATAACATAGCTAAGGGGATGATAATGCCCATTTCAACAGTAACACGTGACTCTATAAGTATGGGCGGCAGGTGCTGACTGATTTTATCCTCGTCACGTTTAATATTTCTTTACATTATTTTAGAAATCACACAATGTTATTAACCTTGACAACACATTTTTAAAAGCAAGGTTTAATTACTGATCTATGGTATAAGAAACCATCCCCAGATGGTGTCACCGATGCCATGATAGCATTCACCATCAGGCCAATGTAGTATACACTGAGTAGGCCTATCAAGAAAATTTGATGACAAAGTTTAAACACAGCATAATCCGGAAATGCAAATTACTGTAACAGCGACTCTTGCTAATGTTTGAAAATTCTTGTTTATGTCTCTTCTGAGACCTTAACACCAACCAGCCAAATTTTGCAGATGACAATAAAGTATGTTGTGCACATTGAATTGAATTTCGTTAATCTTTAGTCTAACTTTATTTTGGCCTCGTTATTACAAACATCAGGACCTTTCCCCTGCAATTATATTTTTAATAACCACAAAACAGTAATGACCAGTTATTACCTCGAATGATTCCCATAACCACAATTTACATGTAGGCCTAATCATCATGTATAAAAAAAAAAACGACGGAATGCATCATCCAGATTTATTGGATTCCCTCCCTCGTATACAATAGTTCGTCATAAATTGTCCATAAGCCAGTAGTCTATCTAAACAAAGTCTTTTGGGAACAGTAAGCGGTACCTGTAGCATTTCCGCGTGAAAAAAAAATACAACACGTGTGTTGCCTTTGGAAAATAAAATTCATAGTATTGAAAGCATGTAGCATAAACTCTGAAGTGTCTTGTTTTTTTGTTGTTGACGTCTGCTTGACTGTTAAATATCGAGCAGACGATATTAGTTTTTAATGACAATATTTAATATTCGAGAATGTCAATGATGTAGTCTGTGTCATGATTCCATTAATCATTATGCCGTTACTGGAATGTAGTTGACAGACTGAAATGTAAAAATAAATAATTTATGTTCCTTATCAATTATCGTCGTTTCAAGATAATTTAAAGCGGTTGTTTCCCGCTATGTCCAAACAGTAACGCGCGCTCTTTATTAGTGTAATGGACAGTTCTGATTGGTCAGTTGTTAACTAACGCGGCTATACTTTTTATTCATCATGTGCATATAGGTTATCTAAATGTTTGACAAGGTCCACAGCCAATGACATGATGCAAGGCTCATTTGAAACTATTTAAAATGAGGGAAAAGTATGACATTATTGCTGTATCGAAATCTGCAACACAACCAGAGCAGTCGATATGTCAGACTATGGTCGAACGTTGTGGGACAGGTGATTGTACATGAATTCCTATACAGAAGTTTAAATATGAGGTTAGATGGTAATGACGTGTTTTATTGTACTGGATAGACTGCTAAATAGATTTACATTCCATCATGTGAAGTTATATAAGTGATGACAAAAGTTGAGTTGAAATAGGCAACAAGTCATGTCCGTAGGCTTACCTGTTTAATTATTGACTAGATGTGGGCTATATGCGTGTGATTCAATTTTTTTTATTGTTGATGTTGCGCCAAACAACGGTTGATTACATCATACCGTAGATTTCGTAAAAACGGGCCGAGGCTGCGAAGAAGGGGTACCGGTACAAGAGTCTGGAAGTAGGCTGCAACATACACTGAGTATACTGCAGCATGGAGCAATAAGGTTATTCCTTCGTTACTGCAGCGATTGGTATTCCTGCTCAGATGCTTCTTCCACACGGGCTCTCAAAAGTACCCCACTCTTGCAACGACTCTAGACTCAAAGCTTAACCGTGTGAGAGTGCATGCCGTAGGCCTATCTGTCTCGGTTATTGATCATACATATAGGCTAGTGCCATTGAGCGACGCACACTTAAATCCTAGTCAATCAGTCAGTCAGTCATTCGCTGATCAGTGTCTTATCTCGAGGACGTTTATATTTCATCTGATTGCGTAATACTGGTGCAGGTTAAATAAGGTAATTAAATAAGTTTTTCCTCTAAATCAAGATCCCTCCAATTGTAAAGACCACCTCCAATCAAAGACTTTAAGTGCCCCCTGGCTGAACAACTCATTTAGTTTTAAATTATTTTTATAATTGAAAATCAAAACAAAACTGCTAAAGACTATGAAAGCCCCGGTCCCAAAGGGATCTTTACTTGGAGGTCGGGGAACCTGTGTGTTGGCTTTCATGCCAGTCACCGTCATCATTCTGACCTGGAGGTGATATCGGATCTCGTACGTAGCGTTGTTGGTATCCGAAATACATTATACATACATTCCTTAATCTAGTGTTAACTTAATGAATAATTTCCGCCGTGGATTATACTTAGCCTATATTTTTACGACATAAAGGCTTGACAAGGATAAACGTGTATTGGACACTTGTTCTGGGATGGAAAGCACTTATCAGAGTATCTGAGAACAATTGTATTAGATTTTACATTTAAATGGACATTCACTTCAATACAAAATTAATTAAACCTTTTAAAACCAGACGTAGCTTATCGGTCTTGCTTTCATGCTATAGAATTTGTGACAAGTAAGTATCATTGACACTCGTTCAATGGCACTTACTTGTCACTATTTCTATAGAATGAAAAATATGTACCATTGACCCTCGTTAAGTTCACAGTCTAGTAATACATTAAAGAAAAAGGCTGAAACTCAAGAACCCAGGGCCTTCTGCAAATACTGCGCAAATGAATTGAATGTTCATTATTTAACTTTGGCAGGTTTTGGTATCGTATCATAGAGTTGCGATAGGCCTATGCCATGCGCAAATGCGTTTACACCCAGAGCAAAAGTACTCAAACAAAGAGGCATGTGTATTTTTCGGTAACAACTAAACCAAGTGAACTCGACTTTTATCATTTTAACCGAAATAGATATGTCTGTGTTTGATTTGTTTTTACGCAATCCGATATTGCAATATTCTTTATTCTCTCCTTTATACACTTGGCATATCACTACATGAACAATCTTTTGTTTCTAATGATCAAATAATATAAATTAAAGTAGACAAAGTTTAAACACTTGATGATCCCCGAAACGGTTCTGGTGGATATTTACTACATTTGGCCTTTTGTTATTCGGGAATAAGAAAAATATGTTGTTACTGTTTTTATTGGTTTTTATTTACTGGCACAGACAATCAAAATAATTTCCTTCATCCTTGACATTTTTTCAATCCAAGTTCACGAACAAAACTTAACTGTGGTCAAGCAAAGCCGGCTTAGCATTTTATGAGAAAAGTTCACTGATTTTCCTTATCTTTTTAAAGAATGAGTGATGGTCCCGGTTATTATTAGCGGCTTATACAGGTGAACTGACGTCCACCAAGCCAGGACACCTTAACAAATTCTATTTATTAGGAAACAAAAACAAAAATACTGCAAAGGTTTTTCATTCTGGAAAAGTCGGAAGTTGGAGAATTTATAAATGTCATAGTCAATTAAATAAAACAATTATTGCGCTATTTTTTTAAATTTACGAACTGTTTTAACTTATTATTTTAAATTTTAATAGTTCACTTTAGAGACTAACTTAATCAACACGGGCCTACACTGTTATTTTCAAGGAGCTACCTTTCCAACTTTTTGATGGATACCTTGAGACGATATAATTCTTGATAAAAGAGTTCATATACTCTTGAAAATCAAACCATTGTTTTGCTTTTAGTTTCAACACACGCCAAGTGTTTCTTTAGTTTGATTGGTTTCAATTTTTTAAAATAAAAACACACTTTATAAGTACACTGAGGCTTAAAATTTAAGAACAAAATAAGACCAAATTGAGGCTGAGGTAAAATATCAAATGGGTTTTTATTAAATATATAAAACACTATAGAAAAACCAACACATCTTATCTGTAACTTATGAGTAGATGTGATGTAATACTCTCTATACAGTACAGTACACTGCTGTACAATAATAATTTTCTGTTTGAAAAGTGTTTATTTATTTTTTAGAGGGACCCACAATTGAAAGCTTTGCTTGTAGTGGTTTTCCACTTTCCAGCAGTTCCAAACTTTTGTGTTATTTGTTTGAAAAAAAGATGGAAGAAAGAGATTGATTGCTTGATTGATTGATTGATCGATGGAAGATAATTTAATTCATGAGTGATTGAATGGTTTATCAAATCAACTGTTTGGTTGGTAGCGATAACGTAAATACCTTACAAAAAAAAAAAAAAAAAAAAAAAAAAAAAAAAAAAAAAAACCAAAAAAAAAAACCACTTCCCAAATATTAATCTGATTTTTCCGTCTATTTGTTTTATGATAAGCCTGCTAGGATTGACAGTCTAATTCAATATTTAGTTGAATGTATTTACTAGTTTGTATTTGTTTATCCACTACTAGATTGGTCATCGTATTAAAAAATGTTGTTTTTTTTTTCTATCATTTGTTTTCTAATCCCCCAGGTTTGTCGATTGCTGTTGGATTGAACTTGAGAACTTCGGCGAGTCAATTGGCTGGTCAATAGTACCCCGTATTAATCTTAATCCGCGACCAGACAACGGTTTACTCAACTCATCACCCGTCACCTCTATGTTACCAATCATACGAATCCCGAAGGGCTGTAACAGGAAAATTACCGTCCCAGGTAACTTGTTTCAAGTTATTTACGGTTTGAGATATTTTGGATGAAATTTTGACCGAAAGTGACAAGCTACGGTATTCTAGATCCGATGATACGGTGTTTTTGGTCTGCATCCGTCCCGCCAAATAAACTAGTCTTGTCAAGATGTCTTGTATTCCACACAGCATTTTTATATTCACTCCATTTTGGTAGTTAAATTAAGACTTAGGCCTTTAAATTATAATATCATTTACAGGGATAATTCTAATAAAAATGGTAGATGTGAAGGGCCTAAAATCCAGCAACGCTTCAATTCAATCACCATTACTTTTCATTGTAAATCGTAACGTTAATGTAGGCTTTTCGGCCTTGGGTAGCTTATTTTCGTTCCAAGAAGGTGTGCATACTTTGCACATTGGTGTGAATTGAATTTTAAATTGTAATGCAATCATTTATATTTGACGTGAATAGAGATCCGTTGCACCGATTTACGCAGTTCTAATGTCAATCATAATATTTAGTTTTTGATTCATGTTCTTAAAGTACATAAGGTACCGTAGTCATTACAACTTCTGGAGTTCTTTTTTTTTTTTTAACGTCAAAGATAGTCATAAAACGGTCATACGAATAATATTAAATTCTGTATATTATTGTCATTATAACGTTCTGTTTACAGTAACTGATCCTGATGAGGACGAGGTTCGCTGCAGATGGCCAAAGGCTGACCTGGGCGAATGTGTACCAGAAAGAGGCAGACGACCAGAGAAGGTAGCTTGTAACCAACCCGCCAGTTTCAGTCTCGATGAGGTGAGTAGTTGCTATTTTCGTCTGCTATCATTACGTTTGTATTGCGACGTGACAATTATTGTCATGTCACAAATTCAATTTCAGTTTGCCTATATTGATTGTCTGGCGTTTGTCAATCCAAAACCAAGATGATGTGTACATACGGCGTGAATTCTTGATACTTAGGATTTGAATATTATTTACATAAGCTTTGCATAAGTCTGATGCACAATAATCTGGAGTAATATAGTCTAAAGTACTCTAGGAGACACAGACGATCAAACTGCAGCGAATTCATAAAACAAAATAATATTAAGTTTGTGAGATTATTTAAAATGAATTTAGTCCTCATAATCCTTCCATCATTCATTGTTTGAATACCAACTTTCCGTTCCGCGGCCGAATTAAAAAATGAAGGTAGCAATACGGATTAAGGAAGACTCAAATTAGTGGACCTAAAAGATGACGTGTTCTGATGATGTATTCCTTTCGTCTTCAGGTGTAAAATATGGACGCATAACTGTTACCTAGATAAAACAAACGATACAGCTAATTCGTGGTATTCTTGATGTGAGGCCGTTATGTTTACCAATGGATCGCCAATGGGAGTCAAATTGCCAGCTATTTATCAAAGTGTTTATATTGACTTGAGCATGGGTCAGCGTCAAATTCAAAACAGCATACTTTCAAGATTCGTAAAAATGGTATAACTATTGAGAATTACAATCGTCGCACACATGCAACGCACAGCGCAGCATCGGGAATAATTTGTGTTAGTCCTGAGTCAGAATTGCACAAATTGAGGTTTTCTCAGCCTAAAAGTAAAAAAAAAAACATTAATTCGTTGGTATATCTTTGCCTTTGAGCTTCGTGTATTCGGTTAACATGACAAAGTGCTGCCTCCTTAAGGCTGTGTCCAAATTTACCGTAAGCCTACTTTAGAATAGGTCTACAGGTAGATAATAAGATTCAATTTGAATGTTTGCCTTACACGGTGATACTTGAGCGGCGCATTGTTCCATGGGACACAGCCCCAATTGTCTACTTGCGATACAAGACATTTTCACGCTTGTAAAATAAAAAAGTAGGAATGTGTTGAGACAACGCGTAGCACAGACAGACCTCTCATACCTTCAATCAAACCTCTAAACATGGTTCATGACATATACAAACAACGACATGAGTGCCATGGAAAGAATATTTTCATTTGATAGATGAAATAAGCCATTCAACTCGGCTCCGCCTCTTAGAATATAATAGTCAAATATTCAACGTTCATTCTTTCCATTGCACGCGAATAAACATTCGTTATACAGTATCATAGAAGTGAGTTATAAATGTAAAGGCCTTATACACTGTAAGTATTTCGACATTTCTCAATTCTCCTATAAATCCTCATAATACAGCAACACAAATCAGTGCTGTACTATTACCTGCAATTAAACCCGTAGTATAAATATATTTTCTCTGGTTTTAGTTAACCGTTCCATAAGCATAATGCATATTATTGTTATCACACGACGGATACAACGCTACACCTTTGTAACACTCGTATGGCATTAGAACTATTGTAATCCTGACAAATTTTCCCTAATAATTTATGTGAATTGAAATATCTTATATATAGCTCCATTGGCGTGGAACGTTGCTAGATACAATGGGATAATACCGGGTATTCAAAAAGAGTGTATTAATAAAAAAAAAATAACTGGTTTCTAAGGGAAAGCTCATGGCGCGTATGAATAAAGGGTGATTTAATAGACAAAAGCTAATAGTGATGGTTATAATAAGAAAAGGGTTTGAACCAATGAAACTATGAACAGGCCTAGACCTAAATTAAGTTGATCGTGAGTCCATCGTCTCTTGTTGACACCTACGTGTTTCATCATGCACCACTTTCTTTTTATCATCAATACTGTACCATTCACATGTGCGGATTTAGTGGGGCCGCCCGGACCCGCACTCCCCCCTCTCCTTTGGAAGTAAAAAAAAAGGGGGGGGGGAAGAAAAAAAGAAAGAAAAATGATAGCCCAGAACGTCTCAAATGCTATTTTCGGGCGTCTAGGACCACAAAAATTTCGCGGGGGAAAGCCCCCGGACCCTCTGGGACAGTGCTGTCTCGATCGGCCCAACTTTCGGCCTCCCTTTCGCCACCCCCTCCCCCTTTTGGACATCTCTGGATCCGCCCCTGATTCAATCGATCATAAGTCTAGTGCTAATCTTTTTGAAACAGTTCCACAAACCATCGTGTTATGAATTCAATACAATAAATAAGGATTGGAGCTGTGACTTGGTGGTTAAGATGCTCGCTCACTAGTCAGGTGGTTCTGGGTTCATGTGACACCAGGACTTTTTCTATCAGTTTCTCTCGAACAACCCCACGCCCAAACTTTATATTAAACATCTAAATAGTATTGGGTTACAAATCATACATCAGATGGAATTTACGACGATTACAGTAGATTATTTATAAACATTGTAATAACAATGATGGAGTCTTTAGCATCATTCCATTCATTAATAACACGTTAAAAAATTAGTAAATCAATGATCGTTATAACATGTGGCCATCATGAAAATCAGAAAACGGTAAATTCAGCAGTTAGTGTTTATTTTATTTTATTGTTTCCGTTAAAGTAATGCACGTCATGGGAATATGTTTAACACAATTCAGAATTGTCACACGCTAATTGGTTTTGATAGTCGATGATAAAAATCAAAGTTAATAATATACAATGTGCGTTGTGACGTGTAAGGTCTATGTGATTCATATCAATAGGATACGATGTTTGTTTACCTCGTGGTATGATATTTTGGTTATTATTATATAAGTCAATCGGGACACAAAGATAGTTGTTGTCTAAATTAGAGTCAGACGGTTTCATCCCACGCCTCTACACATGCATCCCGCCTGCCCCCCTCCATTCCTGGACAGGTAGCTACAATATTAAGAATTATTAATTGCATAATAAAAGCGGTTTTTTATTTAGATTTGTGTTGTTTTGTAGATGAAGTGTAAGCTTAGTTTTGATGCATCGGGTGATATTGGATGGTATGCTGCTGCTGTGATGATTGAAGACTTCGCAGTTGATTACCCAGATGATGCACTCAGCTCTGTCCCTCTACAGTTTCTTGTAGACGTGTTCGATTCAGGTAGGTTGTCAGACACCACATTTGTACAATCGTACAATGAAATACGGTATAAATTCATTTCTGTTTTTCAAGTTAGTAACGCCCGAAAAGGCATCAAGACGGTTTTAGGGTTCTAGGCGAATTTATTCGCGCGAATCGAAAGCATCGGTTCATACGCATGCGCATTCACATTTCTATCAAGTTTTTTGCGAAGCGGAAAAATGCGCAACCAAAGCTCAGAAATCGAAGATTTGATTCGCGCGAATAAATTCGCCTAGTGGAAAACAGGCTTTAAGAGCTATCCACAAGATACAATAAAATGATAAAATACCCAAAACGGAAAGATGCAATAAAATACACAAAACGGAAAGATACAATAATACATAAAACGGGAAAAAAAATCAAGTACATAACCACAATGGTGGCGCTGAGGTGTTTCGAACACTGTGTCTATGAGAGTCTCTTCCTGGCCCCACTTTTATTTCGAATTTCTAGATTCAACACTGAATACCGTAGGGGCCTGCTTAATTGGTTTTTCATACAGCTAAATGTAGTACGGTATGGCAAGTGTGTAGTAGTTCGTGCTTATTATGTAGCGGTCGATTCCGTAGTTATTACCGGGTGCTCATATTTTGAGGCTATGCACATTGCATACAAACAATCAAAGGTTGGAGCGGGCCCAAAAAAATTAAGCCAGTCTTGTCTGAATTACTGGAATACGTGGGATATTAATATCAATCTAAGCATGGAAGTAACAATCACCAGACTGTGCAAAGTCTAAGTTACGTATCAAAATAATAATACGATTGATTTTAAAAAGATATTAATCTTAGTAACGTTGTGGCCATGTTTAATTCCATACAGATTCGTTTGTGAACTTCGCAAAAGCATGGATCTCCATGATGTTATTAGAGCAGAGTATAATTTTCTCCATTTACCGGATATTAGGCATAAAATAACACATTCTATGAAACTTGGTGAGCATAGTTATGCATCCATCGATTTGACGAAATAGATCTAATTTTTTGGCAGTCGCCATTTTTTTCTCAAATACTGTATTTCTAAATTTCAAAAATGAGAAGAGTAATGCATTGTGAAGGACAACATGTACACCAGAGTCAGATGACATCAAATCATATCCAACCTTATAGCCTGGTCCGACTAACGAGCCAAGCGAGAGTGCGTGGTCTGATGTTATCATGATGCCGTGTTATATGTACATTTAGATACTTAAAGTCGATTTTCGTTTCCCGAATTCATTACCGGTACCTAGGGGATTTGAAATCAATTAAAGTCAAATTTCTTGATGGTTACATGCGCAGTCGCAACATGTATATGATTTACAAATGAAAATGTTTTATTACGAGCCTAGATCTCCTAATGGCGTTTATATGTGTAATTGAGATCAAATCAACATGGCTCTCCAATTACATTTTTAATTTGAGGCGCGGTGGTAAGGAGTGAGGGCTGTTTAAAAAAAAAACTTGGGGTAAGTTGTTCCCCTCCTTAGTTGTACTGGGGAAGAATGAGTTGGCATAAACAACTGTTTTGGTTGGGTATGTCTTTGAAATCTTATAAGCTGTTATAACTCGACGCGGGCATTTTATTTTTTATTAAAACACCGACGCATTACTAATAATAGTAAAAACCCTTTTAACAATTATTGGTGACATTGTGTACCTCACGCTGTGTCGGTGTTCCTCTAAGCTAGGCCCACGTGAGGTTAATATCTAATAATCACCTTTTCAATTGTGTCACAATGAAATCGAAACGTTTTACCTAATGTCAAAAATACCTGAGGTATTGATCAATCTGGTGATAACTATTTGTTTGCTTATATGACTACTAATCAAAACATTAGTTATAATAAACAATGTAACCGACAAGAATATTGAAATCCAATCTCCGGCGGCTTATCAAATTGTTTGCAATCTGTCATAAAGTTATTAATTGGTAACGGAAATATAAATTTGCAGTTCGTGCGTTGTGTAGACAATGTTGTGTGATTTTGTCTTGATGCGACTAAATATAGAAAGAATTCATCTATTCAAGCAACTAAATACCATACGTAATAGGCCTATACATAACATAGTCCTATAAGTAATTGGTTGGCGGACATTGTTCTCAAAAATGTTTGACCTCAGGGGCGTATCCAGAATATTGAGAATGCAAAAATTAATACCGTTCAATTACAGGGGCGGATCACAGGGATTAATCCACGATAAGACATTAATGAGATGCGTGTCACCGTTTGATACCCAGGGGTTTCGAAAAGAGACCAAGGGAGCGTGTACAACATTTAGATACCAGAGGCGGATGCAAAACAAGAGGGATGCTCTCTATTTTAGAATCTATTAGCTTTAATTAAATTTAACAGATTGAGGTTCAGTAATATTATTTATAGGCCTATGACATTAAATACGAAAATATAAAAGTAGAGTTAATAATACCGGTACCTAGTCGTACTGCAAAGCGGGTAGACTACAGTAGTTTAATGCCACATCATCTTAGGCCTAGCCGCATACCAGGTAAAAAGAGCCTTGTGCATGCAGACACATTCGAAATGTACAGCGAGATCGAGATTTGAACCACTGACCTCAGACTTGAGAACACAACCGCAACCGCTGTGTCAACCACTCCCTGCACGCTAAGGTCATGGAGGTTATGCACTAGAAAGACAGATGATAGAATGGCTATGTCTGTGATGAATAGTTCACTAAATAAAAATGAATAAAGGAATCACTCAAATGGAAGTAGAAAAGAATGTCCCATCTATAAATAGATTTCATAATAATGTAAAACATTACGCGCGGCGGATTGGACAGCATGGAAGTTCTCTTGATTGGATAAATGGAAACTTATATCGTAATTCATTTAAGCTGTTTCCTTTGCGTGCTAGCTTGAAAGCGAAAACTGAATCTTAGATAGGCATATGAGTTGGTACAGTACCATGTATTTCGCTGGACTAATAATATTTGCTAAAAGCATTCATACTTTTTTTAATTTAGAACTCGTCACTGACTCGGTGAAACATACAGCATGGAACTAGGCCGCTGAACATGCCCTTAGGTAGTACATTAACATTGCCCTAGGTTCATTTCACATCTTCAGATTTCTAATATATTCCGAATCAGTTTCCATGAACTGCGGAAACCCTTTCCCTAGATAGCAGATGTTTCCCCACTCGCAGATCCCTACATATCTCTACATATAATTTAATATTTATGTATGCTTATATATATATATATATATA